>NW_024497297.1:779039-1162345 GCF_017590055.1 Onychostruthus taczanowskii
GGCCGCCGCCGGACCCCGAGATGGCGGCGGGCCGGGGGCGCGGCGCCGCTCCTACCTGCGGGCCGGCAGGGACGGAACGCGGCGGCGGCGCCTCCCGCTCGGTGCGGCGCCAACGGCGGGGGAAGGGGACGGACGGACGGACAGCGGGACCGAGGGAGGGAGGGAGAGAGGGACTGGGGCGGCTGCGCGAGCCCCGCGCGCGCCTCGCCGCGCTCGCGAGAGCACGCCCGCCCGCTGCCCGCCTGCTCACGTGCCCGGCGGCGGCCGCCCCGTTCGGCTCCGGTATCGCCGGTGAGTCCGCGCCGCTCCCGCCGCTGGCCGGGACCGCCCGCCCCGCCCGCCGTGAGGGATGTGGGATGGGGACGGGGAGGAGGCGCAGCCGGTACGGCTCTCGCGAGAGGTGGGGGCCGCTCACCGTGCTCTCGCGAGAGCGCCGCTGCACCGCGCGCCACCAGCCCGCCGCCCGCGCTCCGCTCATTGTCCGCGCTCCCGCGGGGCAACATGGGAAGGCGCGGGGGGCGGGGTGGGGCAGTGGCCACGCCCCTCGGGAGGAGCGCCGGGGCCGGGACCGCGGGTTCGCGGCTCCCCTCAGCCGGTTTCGGGGAGCGGTACCGCCGGCACCGCCGCTGCGGGGTGTTCCCGGGGTATCCAAGATGTCCGGGTTATCCAGAGTGTCCGGGATATCCACAGTATCCTCTGATCCCCACGCTGTTCTCTGTGTCCCAGGGCACGCTCACGGGCAGGCAGCCCCGCCCAGCCCGAGGCCGCTCTCCTCAGCGCAGCGCAGGTGTTACCATCGCTAAAATATTCAAAACTGGGCTCTCGCTGGCTGTGAGGCCGTTAGAAGATTCTGGTAAAAAGGCCCTGCAGCCGATGTGCAAGGCTGTGCTGTTCCTCTGATCCAACATTGCCACCTTGTGCTGGATGAGGAGAGGTCCCTGTGCCGCTGCCCTCCTGAAATCGGCGAGTTGTCACCAAAGTACTCGTACAGCCCCTTAAGTGCTATTTGTAATTTGGATTTATTTCGCAGTCAGCATCTTTCTTCCCTATTTAATTTTGGGGCTAAAGAACCGGTCTCTCCGTTAGCCTGGAAGCTGCTGTGCTCCAGCAACTTTAGGAAGATGAGGGTGTGTACATGAACTGAGGGAAAGTTCCAGGGGAAAGGAAAAATCTGCTGCTTCAATTCATCACAGGCTGAGTTTCCTCCTCTGTAAATGGCTGGAGAGCACAAAGAAATAACACAAGGTATTTTTAAAAAATGGAAGTTGTACAATATACGTGCTGAAATAATATTGAAATGCTCAGAGAACAATCACAAGAAATCCAGCTCTTAACAAGCTCAAGGTAAAAAACAATGAAGTGCTCCAAAACAAGCCCATAAATCTCAGTTAACAATCCTCCTGTGCTGTGGTACTGCAGAGTAGTAAAGCAGAGCAAATCCATGCAATCCAGCCACTTTTGCCTAGCAGAAGTCATATATAGATTGCAAAATGTTTGGTTCTCCTAACAGAACCATAAATCACATTGTCAATTCTGAAGTACGAATGCAGGTCCTGCTCCATTTCCTGGCTTTATTTTCCTGCCAGTCTTGGACCTCATGGGTTCTCTCCCAATTCCCTTTGCTGTCCTGCGCTCGAGGTACCAGAGCAGGGCCAAGGTGAATCATCCTGACCTTTATCGATCGCCTCGTGCTGCAGAAGGAGCTGCACAGTGCTGACTGACCCTTCCTGCCAGAGGTGACACCCCAAGCTCCAGACCTCATGCTTGTGCTGACCACTGGAGAACCTTTCAGGACATCCCTATTTTTTATTTCCCAGTTGTGCACAAAGCTGTAAGCTGGACATGCCCCAGAAGCCCACCACATGCCCTGGACTGAGCCCCAGTGTGGGCAGCAGGGGAAGGGGGCATTTTGTCTCTCTACTCTGTGAAGAGACCTCACCATCCCCTAATATGAACCCTAAACTTACACACTAAAGCAGAATAGAATCTGAAAAATATAAAAGCTAAAACTTGAGGCATCACCTGTGCCCCTGTGCTCAGGTGAGAGCCCACCTGCAGAGCTGCCCCAGCCCTGGCCCAGCACAGGGAGGAGCTGCAGCTGCTGGAGCCAGGCCAGAGGAGGCTCCAGGATGGGCAGAGGGATGGAGCAGCTCTGCTGGCAGGAAAGGCTGGCACAGCTGGGAATGTTCACCTGGGGAGAAGCTTTGGGATGATGTATTCCCCATTTTTTACCACTTTTGGGAATACCTGGTCCAGCAGGAGAGCCCCCTGACACAGTGAGTGTTCCTTGGCTGTCAGCAGGCAGGACACCCCCCCCCCCAAAAGGCAGCAGGCACCCAGCCCTGGGAAAGAGGAAAATTGCTGGACACAACATAAATCCACAGGGAAACCCCTGATTAGTTTTGAAGGTGGGATTTGTTCCTACAGAAACAATAGAACTCAGGCTTCAACCACGAAAAACTTTTATTCCCCAATGGTTAGTATTTTAACAAGTATTCCCATGTGCAGTACAAAAAAAAGTGTGTTCAAAGCTCTGGATATTCAGGTGGCAGAAGGGCTCATGGCTAAACTAACAGTGTCAGGGACATTTAAGGAGTCTGGATTATTTCACAAATCCAGCGTTTCCTAGAAGACTGCAAGGAATCCAAAGGGATCTAAATCTCATTTTGCAGAGCAAAACACTCCTTGTGTTCCAACTTTTGCATTTAAATACCATTTTTTTCTGAAGCCCTCTCTGTCCCTCCCCACCAGTTTTTGATGTATTTTACATATCCATCAGCCTTTTCCAACCTTCCTTTGTGGGCTCACTTCCCCCCAGGCCTAGGGATGAGAGCTGGTGCTTCACTACAGCCTCTCCTGTCTCCACTCTCAAATCCTGCTGCATCCAACAGCCTTGTAAGATAATGAAAAACAAACTGAGCAAGTTTAAATATAAATACGTTTAATTGAGGTCATATAAAAATGTATTACCAATAAGCAATGAGAGGAGATTAACAATAAACTCTACAAATAATTCTTGTTATACTTTGCCCCAAATCACCTTTGATGTTTCCAATTCCTACATCCACATCCTGAAAACAAATTCTTTTCCAGCTGCCCCCTTTAAACTGTGGGCTCCAGGTTTCCATCTTCTCAATACCTTTCAAACAAGGATCTTCAAAGCAGCATTGATAGCTTTACTTCTGACCACTCCTGCTGCTCCAGCAAGCCTCACACCAACAATTTACCTGTAATAAAAATCCAACAAAGACAGCTGAAAAGAGGACCCCTATTCAAACCTTAGCATTGACCAGTTAATTAACTGACATTCATTTTTATATAAAAGGTGCACATTAAAATATCTGCAACAGAATTTTCCATTTTCTGTGTGTTGTCTGCATCCAGTCTAGGCTCTAACTCCACGGGCAGGAGTTACTCCACTCTCGGGCATGCAGAGTGCTGCCAAAACCTGGCACCACTGAGCACCAGGACGGCCCCACCGGTGCCAGGAAAGCTCAGCAGCACCTTTCTCTCCCAGCAGCATAACACTGCCACAGGCACTGAGCAGCCACGGGCAGCTGACTACTGCTGGGAGAAAAAACCCAAAACTGGGGGGTTTACAGGGCAGAAAAAACGTGGAGGCACTTCTCTGATGATGCCTACTCTCATCAAGGCTTCATCCAGCAAAAGGGATAAGCTAAACCTAATTGCCGGATAAACCAGCAATGTTATTTCCACGCTGAGGACCTGAGGCTAGCACAGGAGCCAGAAGAGGCGTTTTAGTTAATTCAAGACAGCAAAACAAACATTTTCCCCCATTTCCTCTCACTGGCTCATTGTCACACCTCACCCACGTGGCTCCAGAGCGCTCCCTGTCTCTCACGGGCAGGTTATTCCTTCACATCTCCTCTCCACAGGCTCAAGTGCCCTCCTGGAGAGCCTCCTTGGCTGTCCCAGCACAGCACAGCTTGGGGGTTTCACACACGACAAGGTCGGGCCACCTCAGGGCTGCTCCCGGCCACCGACAGCTGCGGGTCACCGCGGTCCCCCCATCGGCTGAAGGCCTAAAGAGAGGACAGCAGAAACATCGCAAATAATCTATTAGTTCCATCTGTATTCATAAAGTTCAACAGCAGCAGCCTGGCTCATGGCAGAGACAAAAGCCAACACACCGAGCGAGAGGCTGAGGAATTAATGCTGAACAGCACAGCCGAGCAACACCCCCAGTCCCGGGCACCGCGGGCTGCAGGGCTTGTCGGCTGGCAGGAACAGCTAAATAAGAAAAAGTGAGTATTTCAGGTGGCGCCTTCCTTCCCCGGAGCCCCGGTCTCCAGCCCCGCTGCCGCCGTCACCCGTGCCCTGTTTCCCCCTCACCTCATGGCGGCGGCGGCCCCTCATGGCGAGGGAGCCCGGCCCGCCAGAGCCGCTCCTTGCCCGCATGGCGGGGAGCTGAGGGAGCCCGGCCCGCCAGAGCCGCTCCTTGCCCCCATGGCGGGGAGCTGAGGGAGCCCGGCGCGCCAGAGCCGCTCCTTGCCCGCATGGCGGGGAGCTGAGGGAGCCCGGCCCGCCAGAGCCGCTCCACAACCTCACGCCGGCGGGGGCAGAAAAGGAGGCGGCCTCGCCCCGCTGCCGAGGTGATTCCACAGGCACCGCCCCGCTCGCTTCGGCCTCTCCCCCCGGGGCGGGGAAAACCCCTCGATAATCAGTCACAGAGCGTTATGGGCTGGGTGGGACTTTAGTGATCGTCTCGGCCCACTCCTTGCCATGGGCAGGGACGTCTTCCACTATCCCAGGTTGCTCCAATCCCCGTCCAGCCTGGCCTTGGACACTTCCAGCATCCCTGACAGAGCCAGAGCAGGAAATACAGGATCTGTGGAGCTGGGAGAACTGAACTCAAGCACCAGCTCATGGGAAGCAGAGGCTGGTGAGCTGCCTCTGCTTGCCCCTGATGTATCCCACTTCAGGCACAGGAGGTAGAAGTGTCAGCTCAGAAACAGCTACCAGCAACAAAAATCCAGCCGTGAAATAAGCAGAGAAAAAGTTGGGGTGCTGCCAAGTGCCTTGCTGGGAGAAGCACAATTCCACACCTTCCCTGGCTCCACTGGATGCCTAAACATCAGCCCAGTGCTCTGTGTATCCATGTCTGGGCACAGCAGTGTAACTGTGACCTCCCTCGCTGGGGATCCATTCAAAGGAAGTTTTTCTCTGGGCTTTGTGCTCCAGTGAGACACTTCAAGGCCTTTCCAGAAAGCCTGGCATCCCTCCCACATGCTCCTCATGTCCTTATGCTCTCAGAGCTCAGCAACGAACTCAGCTGGAGCTGTGCCTTGCCTCAGGCAATCATCCACTCCAGCTCTGTCTTCAAATGTTTCACGGTCTATTTTCAGCCCAAGGCAGGCAGCTATTCTTCCTGGATGTGGGGTGCTCCTCCCCAACTCCGCCTGATCCTGCCTTGTCCTGGGAAGCTCTGGGTTTATTGTGCCCAGGACACCACTGTGTGCAGGGAGAGAGGCTGGTGCTGAGCAGAAGGAGCTCGGTACTTCCCCTGTAAGTGATGAACCTGGAGAGGAACAGGTTTCCCAGCTATGGCCAGTGCAGCACAGCAAAAAAGAGACAGGTCTGGAGGAGAGACAGGTAAGGGCAGACACAGAGCATTTCATGCTCTTGTTCCTGTGGGTCTCGCTGCCCATGACAGAGGGCATGTGCCCCCACAGGGATGGATGATGACTCTGCTGAGACCCTAAGCCACAGCTTCAGTCTGGAACTGTTTAATTCATTAGCGCAGAATGGGGCCCAAATTAATATGCTTTGTCTCTTTTAATGAGACATTTTCAGCAGGACTGGGGAGATACTTCAAAAGCTTCCTGAATGCCAAATACCAGAACTCAGCAACTCAGTGCCAGGACCAGTCTCTCACTTCCCAGTACATATTCCCTCTGTGTGCCCAGCTTTTCCTCTGCTTGCTGGCCTCAGAGGGGGCCTCAAACAAAGGTCTGCACATCATTTGTGAACTTTGGGTGAAAAGCATCAAACCAGATGAAACACAGCAGGTCTGCCATGAGAGTGAAGCCCTTTTCTGTCACAGGAATGTGCTCTCTGCATTAGTTGCAGCCAGTCCCTGTTGTTCATCTTGGCTTGCTGACCACTAAACAGATCCTCCTTTTCTCCTGCAAGTGTTGTGGCAGTGTCTGAAGGGACTGAGATGCTTTGTTGCTAGCCAGATTAGAGATATGAGTTACTACAAAACAAAAGCCCAGCTAGCCTTCAGGAGAGTTCCTCTAGTCTAGACACAGCCTCCCCTGAGCTCCCTGTGTGCATCCCAGCACAGCCCTGCAGCTTGTGTTCAAAGCAACTCAACAGGCTCTAGAAGCCTGGGTAAATCCTCTGCCGTGTGAATGCTCAGTTGCAGCACAAAGGAGGAATCACATCTGAGTGATTTTGCTCCCATAAATTAGCAGGATGGGTTAAACCAGGACATGAGCACTGTGCTGGCACAGTGCATCCACTCAAGAGATCTGCACTGGCATGGAGCTGTAGTGCTTCAAAATACATGTGCTCCAAGCCTGGGGTGGGACATCCCCCATGTAGCCAAGGTCTGCAGCTTCTGTGGCAGCAAGAGAGATCCTTTACTGTCACCTCAGTCCTGAACACACCTATGCTCAGAGCTTGCTGCCTGCCCCATGTCACTGCTCCAGCTCTGGCACTGCAGGGTTGGTACTGTGATCCTTCTGTACCAATCAGATTTTGGCTCAACACCATTTGGCCACACCATCAGTCACCAGAGAAAAAGACAGAGTAGTACCATGGGAAGAGGAAGAAAATTCAGTAAACCTATGAAAGAAAAGATTTGTGGATGTACATCGTCATTTACCATGGTGGTCACCTCCAGCCCCACAGCAGGTTCAGGCTCTGATGAGAAGAACTTTTGTCCCCCTGGTGTCTGTCATGGCTGGGGACCATGATGATGAAACCTTGTGGGTGTTGGTGCTTGCACTGCCCTATGAGGGACACCAGCCTTGCTCAGCTTCCACACAGCAGAGGTGGTGGGGCAGCCATGGCCTCGGTGGTGCCTTTTCCTCTCTTGGGAAATTCAGGACTCTTTGAGGTGCTGCACCCAGGTCAGGGCAACCCCACAGATGAGCACAGACTGGGACAAGAGCTCATTGACCAGCAGAGTAGGACTTGGAGGATATCATGGATTAAAAGCTGAACATGAGCCAACAATGTACAGCAGGAGCCCAGAAATTCCCCTGTGCTCGGCTGTTGGGAACTCTCCATGTGTGGAGATGTGAGGCTTGACTCCATGTTTTCAGAAGGCTGGTTTATTATCTTATGATATATATTATATTAAAATACTACATTAAAACTATACTAAAAGAACAGAGAGAAAAAGATCATCAGAAGGCTTGAAAGAACAGGAATAGAATGCATAACAAAATCTCGTGACTGCTCACAGCCTTGACACAAGTGGCTCTGATGGGTCAGCAATTGAAAACAATCCACATGGACCAATGGAAGATGCACCTATTGCATTCCACAGCAGCAGATAGTAATTGTTTACATTTCTTTCCTGAGGCTCCTCAGGAGAAAAATCCTGGCAAAAGGATTTTTCAGAAAATATCATGGCTACACTGGGCTGCACCCACAGACGAGTGGGCAGCAGGTGAGGGGGGGATTGTCCCCCTCTACTCTGCCATGAAATGCCCCTGCAGAGCTGCTCCAGCATCAGAAGGACCTGGAGCTGTTGGAGCAAGTCCAGAGAGGCCACGGAGCTGCTGCCAGGGCTGGAGCCCCTCTGCCATGGAGCCAGGCTGGGAGAGCTGGGGGTGCTCACCTGGAGAGGAGAAGGCTCCAGGGAGAGCTCAGAGCCCCTGCCAGGGCCTAAAGGGGCTCCAGGAGAGCTGGAGAGGGACTGGGGACAAGGCATGGAGGGACAGGACACAGGGAATGGCTCCCACTGCCAGAGGGAAGGGATCGATGGGATATTGGGAAGGAATTGTTCCCTGGGAGGGTGGGCAGGCCCTGGCACAGGGCGCCCAGAGCAGCTGTGGCTGCCCCTGGATGCCTGGCAGTGTCCAAGGCCAGGCTGGACAGGGCTGGGAGCAGCCTGGGATATTGTAAGGTGTCCCTGACATGGCAGGGGGAGGAATAAAATTATTTTTATGGTCTCTTCTGACCCAACCCTTTCTGTAATTCCATCATCTCTGACTCCACAGAGGGGCCATTTCCACTTCCCCACTGCCATCACAAGATGGCATTCCAGACCTAAAAGCTGAGCTGGCTCAGCTGATACTTAAGAGACCTTTTCCAGGCCATGGGGTGTCCAGCCCCAGAAGAAGCTGTGGATTTAACCCTGCCTGCTGAGCTCCTCTGCCAGGTCTCAGCCCAGATACCACCTTTTAATCACATCCCTTAATGCCAGGGCTGTGCTTTAGTCAGCGGCACTGAAACACTGCTGCCGTTACTCCATAACCTCTGAGCCACCTAATTGCACTGAGTTAAGCCAGTTATAGTTTTGACAGTGAATGGGATACAGAGCACTTTAATCTTGACCTGCAATACCTCCAGCTCTTGCAGGGCCTCCTATGCCTCCAAGGAGACACTGCTAATCAGACCAAGCCAGGATGTAGTTTAAGACATGGACAAAGGGAGCCAAGGGCAAATCATGAGCGAAATGAACCTGACTCATTTTGTTACAAAGCACTGCTGAAGGTAGAACTGCCTTTTCTTTGCCTGAGAATGATTTGGGAGAGTAGTGAGAAGTCTTTCAGTAATTTATAACTTCAAAATAATAACAAAAAAAAAAATCATTCTTCTTAGATATGTTTTTTAAAAAGAAAACTTATTTTGAGTTAGGTGCATAAAGCACTGGTGCAGTGTGTTATCCTGTGTCTGCTCCCACGTGTGAGTGGGTGCTCCAGGCTACATCCACCAGTTGCTCCCTGCAAGAAGAACCCATGATCCAACCATCTCCTTCCCTGGCCAAGGGCCTGCAGCCTCCCACTGGGGCTTGGTGCCATGTCCTGGGTGCCAGGTCTGCCAGCACAGCTGCCCTGGGGTGGCAGTGGGGCAGGACCTGCTGCTCAGCTGTCTCAGAGGCTGGGGCTGGCTGTGTCCCTCTGGGCAGCTGGGGAAAAGGCTGCTCGGGCTATTCCCTCACAGGGAGCTGGAGCAGCAGCCTCACTTGGTCTGGAGGAAAGAGCAGTTGAGAAGGGTTACATAACCCCCCATCAGCCTGCTAGAGGGGTGGTGCACCAGCAGCAAGGGCACTGCCACCCTGGATGTGGCTGGGTAGGAGCGTGCCCTGCCTGTGGGACCCTGCCTCCCCTGGGCCTGCAGCCCCCCTCTCCGTTCCCCCCTCCATGCCCTCCTGGGTCTCCTGGCCCTGTCAGAGCCTACTGTTTTTGTTGTTCAAAATGCACTCAGGCAGCTCGAGGAGCCCATGCAGCTCCCTCTGTTCGGGGCTGAAAATGCTGCACAGCAATTTCTTTTTCTGTTTCATCTCTGGCAGAGCCCTTGAGCTTTGCTCCCTTCCTTTTCCATCCTCCTCTCCTTCTGAGCTTCTCCCTGGCCCAGTCTCCTTCCCTGCTGTCCCCTTCTGCACCTATTTAACACCCATGTTTTCTGTCCTCTCCTTCAGTGCTCCTACCACAAGCCACAAGCTCTGCTATTCATCTACCAGATCCTAAACCACTGCCTCAGTGTGATAAAAGTGATCTGCTAATCCTGGGGAGAGGATCCTCCAGGATGCAAACCCCTGCTGGGATCTGTGGCAATTCCATGGCATCAACCACAGGGTACAAGAGGGGGCTGCAGCTGCCTTGCCCCGAGTGTGAGCACCACAATCAGCTCACCTTAGGAATTCATACCTGCACAAGGCCCACCAAACACACCTGTGTCCTTCCAGTGCCCCACCAGGTCTCTTGGCAGCAAGGGATTTGCTTTATTCTGTGAGTTTTATAAAGCCTGACTCAAATCCCAGAGATTTCAGGCAGTGCTGGCACCCAGAGTGGGGTGGTGTGAGCACAGCCCTGGGGTCAGGTGCTGGGGACAGATGGGTGGGCACATCAACCCAGTGTTTTAGAGCAGAGCTAACTAGGAAGCTTATGCCATTAAGAAAAAAAGAAAACCAATAATCATTCTTAATTAGGACAGAAACCCCCAGATAGGCTTTTTTAAAGAAAATGCCTAAAAATAACATTTTTGCTTTGATTTGAAAACTATTTTTTGCTCTTCAGACTGTAAGATAAAACACATTTGAATTGATGATGCATTTCACAGCAAAAATACATCCCTTTTCATCTTGAAAATGCTGAAATGGGTTGTTACAAAATTTTCAACGTTTACCCCCTTTCTTAAAAACAAAATTTTTAATTTAGATGAAATGTCTTTTTTTTTTTTTTTTTTTCCCTAATGGAAACTCTTGATTACATTTTTACCCAACAGCTCCAATTAGAATTAACAATTACAGCTGATTCTTGATGGGGTGATAAACAGCTGGACTGCACAGCCCTCTCCACTCTGGGACTTCCAAACAAACCCCAGCCCTGTCAGTTTAGCCTTCTGCAACATTTTAGACTTGTCTAGTCACTGGAATTTATTTTTCTCTCTTTTTTCCCCACCCTTTCTCCTCTGAGGGTTAGTTTTTACCAGTGCAGCATCTCTAACAGTCAGGGAACTTCACAGTGAGTTGAGATCGCATTGATTTCTCGAGGAAGAAGCCGCATACTAATTTTTCCTATTCTCCTCCCTTGAGGAACACAGGTAGCAGCTCCAGGAAGGCAGTTGGGTTTGTAGATACTATGTTTACCTGCTGGCTGACAGGGAAGTCTGAGGTCTGTGGGACCATCATGGGACACGAGGAGATGCTGGGAAAGCACATGGGATTAAAGCAGAACAGGTTAAACCTGAGAGAAGCATCAGATGAGGATCAGGGAATGGATCAGTCCATGCTATGCTGCCAGAGCTTCCCCCTGCCTCCAGGATGATCCTCACACCCCCAGCTCTGTGGGGCAAGGGAAGGAGCACTGGAGCAGTGTGAATGGAGAGGAAGGGACTATGGTGGAGGGGAAGGGAAGATGTCAGAGTCTGCTCTTAAAGCCCCAAACCCTCTGTTCCAGGCACCCAGGCAAGTTTGTCCAGCCTTTGCAGGCAACTTCCAGAGAGCCAAGAGGCACTGGGGCATCCTCCTTCAGGGAACTAGTGTCCCCAGTGCCACTGTGACTCCTGGGCTGCTGTGTCCAGTGCTTTTCATGGCTGCTCATCCCTGGCTCCACACTGTCAATGGCTGATCTTCTCTCCCTGGAAACAAGCCCATGGCCTCTGCCTGTCCCACCTTGCCCCTCCCACTCCCCTGCCAAGCAGTTATTACCTTCTTGGACAAACCTGAGATAGTATTAAATGAGAGGGAGGTTTTCATACACAAATGTCCCTGTGATTAATGGATTAAGAGATTCTGTGCAAATTAAAGCCTTTCTTCAAAATTCACACATTCAGCTCTTCAGCTGTTGCTCTTTCCTGTCTAGTCCTTTACAGAAGTGCCGGTGGGCCTTGCTTGCCCCATCCCTTGCTGCAGTTTTTTCCCCACAGTGACCCAGGGATTTCCCCCAAATCTTTCACCCCACTGAGTCCTGGGCAGACCCTGCTGCTCCTGTACCAGCACTGTGGAGAAGAAGATGCTGTGAGCACAGCTTGTTTATATACAAAACCAGCCCAAGAGAGGGGCTGTAAATTCCTCTTTATTTCCGTATTTATCATTGCAGCTCAGATGGATGAGGAACCCAATGGAAAGTTTAGATGAAACAGAGAAGAAATGAAAAGCTGTTGGCAAGCGGCGGCTCAGCTGAGACTGGCAGCCTCAAGGGCTTCCAGAAGGAAAAAGGCTTTCAATTCCTGCACTGCTGCTCCATAACAACCCAATTTTCCTGCCAGGCCAGGAGGGGTGGGGCAGCTGGGGAGCCCTGCCCTGCTGTGATCCCACCCCAGGGAAATGGACCTGAGACCCCAAAGCAGCAGTTTGGTCTTGTTGATGTTTGACAGGGCTGATTTCTTCCCAGAGCAGCAGCAGAATGTGGCTGTGGAGGCTCCATAAGGGGTCTTCGGGTGATGGGCACTGTGGTCACCTGCGCTGTGGTGGAAAGGAGCTACAAAGGCTTTGCTGGACACCTTTGGAACATCCAGTGCTGGGTGTTGGTGATGGATGATGATTTAAAGCCCATTTGTGCAGGGAATAATGGCTTATAACCATCCCCTCTCCTTTGGTGGTGTGACACTGCTGAGATGGGTGGTCTCATGTTTCCACCTCAGGGGAGGTGTTTTATTAATTGCCCCTGCCCTTGCTCCTGAGCCCTTGTGTGCTGTGATGTGGACGTGCTTCAAACACTGTGAAGCGAAGGTGGCAGCCGGGATGTGGCTCCAGGGGGAGGCAGCCAGGGAGGCAGGGATGGGTGCTGCCCACAGCTGTCCAGTGATCTGAAGCCTTCAGCCCTGGGAGGGACTGATCGCCCCCTGGCCAGTGGAGTCTGACTCTGCTGGGGGACAACCAGGACTGTGTGTATGTGACCAGAGTCTGTTCCGTGGGGAGGAGGCAGGGGATCGAACTGTCCCCTTGCTACCTAATGGCCCTCTGCACTGGCCAATTTTTCACCCAGATCCCTGCTTGAGCACCCATAAAGGCCCCTGCCCAGGTCATTGGCATGATGGCTTCTAGAAAAGGATCCCTAGGATCGCTGCCCCTGCCTGGTCACAGCTGAGCTGGTGGCACTAAAAACTTGAGTTTCCCTTCACACCCCTCCTGTACCTGCAGGTCCCTGTGCTCTCACTATGGGTTTTATTCTCCTCTCTGCTTTCTCCTCATTTGTGCCCGGCTCCAAAGGAGGGCATTGGGAATTGATGACTGTCTAGCCTTCGCTGATTTAATCCAAAGCCGGTACCGGGCGGGAGCGAATGAGGGCAGCCCGGGGGCCCCTGCGTGCCGCGAAGCACCGGAGGTGCCGACCAGCGCCGTTAATAACCGGGAGCGAAACGCGGCGGCCACCCGGCATCGCCCGTCTCACCCAGGCACAGTCCGCCCCGCAGCTGGAGCTGCCACGGGGACAGAGCTGTCCTGGGGACACGGCCGGAGGCAGAGGAACCGTCAGGCTCTGTCACCCGGCGGGCGCTGACCCCGAGCTGTGCCGCTGCTGCACGGGCAGCAGCTCACCCGTGAGCCCTGTGCTGCGCCCCGCCGGCAGAGCCCTTCCAGAGCAGGGATGGCCCCTGGGCTCATCGCATCCCACTTATGGCTCCAGAGCCTCCGAGGGACTGACGGCAAAAGCCCTTGCATGAGTGTCTTTTTTTGGCAGTGAATGAAATAGGATTCGTGCTGGTGGTGATAAGAGACTGCAAGATGGACCCGTCTGATCCTCACAGCAATTTAGAGAGGCTGATGCTGACATGGCAGAACAAGTCCTGCAATAGCCTTCATGTCCCAGCACACAAAATGGGTGAGAAAAAACATTTTTAAAAGTGACTGGGGAAACTCTGTAGCTGTGATGCCATCCTATCTCAAGCCCAGGGTTCCTCTCTGGACTCTTTGGAATCACATGTACTCCAAAAATGCTCTGCTCTGAACTCAGCCTGGGTCATGACTCATGTCTTGGGCTGTAAAAATGCATTTCATCGTGTCAGCACGGAAAGTGGCTGTGGGCAGCGCTCTGGCAGCGGTGAGGCCGGCCAGGGCAGGCTGTTCAACAATTACACCCACTGCAGCTCAAATTCCATCTCACATTTTGTTACAGCACACAAAAAAGGCTCAGGGGAAGGAAAGGCTGGAGGGGAAAAGTGTTTCACTTAAAAATCCTGGTAGGACTCTATGCAGAGGCTTGTCTGGCCACGTATCCATCTATTTAAGTGCAAGTGCAAAGCCTGGACCTGCCACCAAGAAATGTGACCTCAAGAGTTTCCTGCAGCCTGTGGAGTTTGCTTTGAATGCAGGAGAGACACCTCTCATGCTCATCCTGGCATCCTTCCAGAAGGAAGAGGGCAACTGAACCCTCTGGATGTCTCTGCCTTGCTGTGTTAAACAGCGTCCATGGCTTTTCCCCAACCAAAACTACTTGCAGGTACTTTTAATATGAAAATATCACCAAAAATGAAGAGTTACCTGTCAAGGGGCAGCACTGTGAGGCTTCACAGCACTGGCACCTTGTGACTTAATTTTGCTTTTGGACTTAAATGTCCAATTATGTGTCTGGGGGTGTTTAGCACCAGTCAGGTAATTTTATTTGTGACCAAATTTGGGACACATTGCCACAACTGAACTACTGGAGAAGCCAAACAGCCTCAAGGAGAGGAGCCTGGTGGCTTCAGACGAGTATATGGCAGTCCTAGGAACAAACCCACATACCTTTTCCTGAAGAAAATCTGGATTCCTTAAAGGAAGGGGTTTAACCAGGAGGGATCAATCCATGAAGAGCAGTTGTCCTGTTGCTGCTGCTGTCCAGGACAGAGAGATGCTGTGTCCTGAGGGACAGGGGCTCAGTGCCTGTCAAAGCCCTGGGCATACCAAAGCCCAGGAGCAGCTGCAGACAGAGCCAGCTGAAGGATTCCTGCTGCCTCCACCAACACTGCCCGCGATTCATCAATTACCTATCTGCTTAGTCCTTTTCTCCATCCTTTTACAATCTAAATAGCACATTTTATAGTCACTGCTAAGTGATGTGATCAACATCAATTACCTACTAAAAGAGAATCAAGTCTTGATTTAAAATTAAGTGCTGCATTTTCCCATGTTCTTTATATGTAGCCAACAGAATAATTGCAGTGACATAAAAACTAATTACACAACTCCACAATTAGGCCTCCCTCCTAGTGCTGTGATTGTCTTTAAGTATACTGATGAAAAATTACTCCCAGTCCCAAATTACTCTCTCGCACCCATCTTCTAATACCTTTTGAAAAAGCCCTCCACCCCACCAGACCAAAGAGAGGAACTTCAGATGCAGAAGGTAATACATGCAGAGTGTATTTTCTTATCTCTTAGATGTGGGAGCGGTTTCAGATGTGGGATTCGGTTGGGATTGCCCAGGGATGCAGCAGTGCCTCTCTGGATGGACTGAGCATCTCAGTGAGGCTTCCCAAAATGCCTGGTGGTGGTGTGCCAGCACCCTGAGACAAGCAGGGAGAAAATCCTCTTCCCAGTGCCCCAGCTGGCATTTGGCTCCTGGGCTGCAAGCAGAGAGACCAGTCCCGCCTGGCTGCCAGCCTTGGGCTTGGTGTGTGGAGCCCAGAAGGAGGAGGAAGAGGCTGAAGTACAGCAGTACTTTCCCCCATCCAAAGGCCAGGGCTTACACCCAGGCAGCAATCACGTAGCTGCCTGAGAAACCATAAACCCCAACAAAAATCATAAACATCAATAAAGCTCTAGTGCACTCCTGACAGGCTTTGAGGGATTTGATTCCAGATTATGTTTTTGAGATGTTTACAACCAACCTGGAAAGATTGAAAATATTCAATTACTGGCAAGGAGAGCTGAGATTTGCTTACAGTCAATCTCCTGCCTCCAGGATCACACTGAGTGCCAGCAGTGAAACAAAGCACGGGTAAGCAGAGCCGTGGGGACAGTGGCCCAGGGACAGGTCCCTCTTGTGTCACTGAGCACCTTTCACTAGATGATTAAGCACTGCAGGTTTAATTTTGGGGCTGGCATGTTGGTTTTGGCTGCTGTGCAGTGGAACCCATGGCCTGTACCTCATCCACAGCCCAGCCCTCACCTGGGAGGGCTGCACAGCTTGTCTCTGATTTTCCATCATTTCTGCAATGCCATCACTCAGTTGCAGTCGGGAGAGGGGTGGGAAATGCTTTGGCATGATTTTAATCAGCAGAGTGCTTTGAGTGAATGAGGTGAGGGCACCAGTGAGCTCCCTGTGCCTTCTCTGACTTTCTCACCTCATTTCAGCATCAGCCAGGGGTGCCAAGGCTGAGAATTTACACCCTTGTATTTACCTGAAACCTCACTACCTTCCTCAAAACCTGTGAAAAATAAACGGGGTGGTGAAGTAGCCTGCGGCAAGTATGATGTGATGTGTAAAGCCAACATCTCCAGATCATTGTGAATATTCCCTTCTGATCCCCAGCACCCATCCCAGATATTCCCACCTTGTCACCGACCCGGAGCACCCAGTGCCACCTCCAGCCCTTCCTTGGACATCTACAAAGCAGGGGACTCCAACACCTCCGTGAGCAGCCCCTGCCAAGGCCTGACCACCCTTTCCACGGAGAAATTCCTCCAGAAGTCCAACCTAACAGGATGCACAGAGGCGCGCCAAACCAGGCACTCCTGTCTGTCCCCTCCTGAGGGACAGATCCTGCAGCACGGGGCTGCTGCTGCCCGCAGCCCGGGACAGGCCGTTCCCACAGACAGGGAGGCTCCTGCCCGCCCAGTGCAGCCCCGGCTTCCGAGGCCCGGCCCGGCACACGGCTCAGCCCGGCGAGCCCAGCCCGGGACATGGCTCAGATCGGCCCGGGCCACGGCTCAGGCTCAGCCCGGCGAGCCCAGCCCGGGACACAGCGGGGCCAGGACAGCCGCGCCACCGCCGCCTCACGGGGCACAGGCGGGGCCGGGGGCGGGGCCAATAGCAGGGGGCGGGGCAAAGGGCGGTGCTGACAGAACGGGCCGGGTCAGGGGGTGTGGCCAAGAGTGGGGCTGGGCTGAGTGGGTAGGGCGGTGCTAAGGGCGGGGCCAAGGGCACGAGCTGAGCCAGTAACGGCGCTGATTGGCTGGAGGGGGGCCGGGCGGAGCGTGCGTAGTGCGGAGCGGTGAGTCGGAGTGGGGGGGGTTGCGGTGGGCGGTGTTGCTGGTGCCCCGCGGGGGCTGGGCCGTAGCTCCGGGTCGGGGACCCGCGGTCCCGGACGGAGCCTGGTCCCGGCCCCGAGCCTTGGTCTCGGCCCCATGAGCACCGGCCGCTGCCTCCCCTGCTCTGCCCTCGCGCGAGCGGAGCTGGCGGCGAGGCCTTGCCGGGGTGGGGGCTGCCCGCCGGCCGGCTCCCCCCAGAGCGGCCGTGGCCGGGCCGTTGGGGACGGTTTGTGTGCGGCCCCGGGGGCAAGGCAGGCCTGGCAGCGCAGGCAGCCTCTGCGGCTGCAGTGTTGCAGCGGGCCCTGTGAGGGCACACAGTCGGGGCAGGTCAGGGATTCCTTACATTGAAGGGTTTTAAACAAAAATAGTTAAACGTAAGTTTCCCCCAACGGGCACAATTTGGATTCTGCCCGGAGCACGAGGCTGGGCTGCCTGACCTCCGGCCTACTGTGTGCTCAGGCTGTTGTGGAATAAAAATGTGCTGGAAAAATTGGAGTAGCTCTGGGATATTAAAATGGATGTTTCTTCAGGGTGTGCGCTCTGTAACACAAGGTCTGAATTTTAAAACAGTTTTAATTGTTTTGGTACAAGCCTGCATATGGTTCTCTGGATGGAGAGCTGGTGAAACGATGCACTCCACAAGGCCAGGAAGGGAACACTGAGCAAATGGGATTTTGTATATAAACACTGTTTGGAATGTTGCCTTCAAATGTTTAAGTTCAGTGGTTGACTAACACTTGCATTAGGAGTGATCTTTGACAGAGCTCTGATGCTGCCTGCCTTCAGGCGGGTCAAGTTCTACAGACACAATTTCTTAAGGCCAAGTTATTCTGCAGTGTTTTTCTGCTAGAACTAACCCAGTCCAAGTACAGCGCAGAGGCAGAGCTGCCTGTGCCGGTGCTGCTCAGTATACCTGCCAAAGGAGGCTAATCTGCAGAGGCATTTCTGCGGTGGAGCTGTCTGTGGAAAAGGCTGGCAGGAGCCCTTTAAGTGCAGATAGTGTCCAGAGGATGCTCTTTTAGGAGACGATGACACGCCCTGTCACTTACCCAACGTGCTGCCGCAGTGCTCCTGCCTCCCTGTGATCATTTGAATTCATTTGTTCTCTGGGAGTAGCACTGTTAAGGAATGCGCTTCTAAGTTTCTCTCTTTTCTTTCCTCCAGTCCTGCCTTAGAATGACCCAGCCTGGTCCCCTTTGTTTTTCAGCAGCCTCTAGGGCATTTCTATGGTGGAAGTATCCAAAATACTGTCCCAGAAACTTCAGTGTAGGAGTCCAGCTAGTAGAGGTGAGGGAGCAGTGTTGCGAGTTCCTGGACGCTGCTGTCTGTGTGGCCATGTGTTTACTAAACTTGAAGGGATATAAATATGATTCTTGGGAAGAAATCAGCTGGAAACAATTCCTGGTGAACTGTCAGAACAGCCTTTGAACCCACAGTGTTGTCCCTGTGTCCTGAAGCAGCATAAGAACAGCGCTGGCGCTACTGCCACCACCTTCTTCATTTTTACAGTGGAGAATTCCTTTAACCTGAGCAATAAAACACCTGGAAAACTCCAGCACCCCCAAACCTGTCTCTGTCTGCTTCTGCAGATGGGTTGGGCAGATGGGGTTGAAAGCACAGCAGCCATACCTTGAGAATTTGTGAGGCAGTGGAATACTGGAATAAATTTAGGGATAATAGTCAACCTTTCCATGTGCTAATCGCCTGAACTACTGACTCCCTCCGTGGCTTTTGTAACCCACCTCAGCTCTTACACTCAGCGTTCTCTCTGAGAAATAACGGTCGACTCGGGCTCGTGAGGGAGGTGAATCAGCTTTAATTAAGATTTAGTTGAGCACTTTGTTGATAGGTTCTCAATAGCTGGTTGCTATTTTTTATGAATACACAGATATTCTTAGCACCTGCAGTGGGAAGTGACACAAGGCTGGGGATCTCTGGGAACCAGCCCTGCCAAGGGAGACGGCGCCTGCTCACCGCAGCTTTGTCAGATCTATTCTGGCTGTGGTTCGTGAGGCAGCTCAGCAAAACCCCAAATCCCTCTGAGTCTTTGGGAAATCTGAAATGTTCCTGAGAGCTAAGCCCTGCTTTTGCATGAGATTTGTAGCTTTTGCCCCCTCGCTGGATTTCTCCCAAGCTGCTGGTTGGGTTTAGCGCAGCTGTGTTCTGGCGGTACCAGCTGCTGTCACCTGCTTTGTACCATCTTGTGGCAATGACTTCAATGGTTTTCAACGACTGTCCCCTCAAATTAAAGTGTCTGGGGTAGGCAGGGCTGGGTCATGGCCCCTGTGGGGTTCAGGCAGTGCAGAAGTGGGTGGGGCTGTGTGGGGTGGGAGGGGAGGAGGGAAGCTGGGGAGCTGTGCCCTTCCCCAGGCCAGCATCCCATTCCCTGCTGGCTTCTCTGCTGCAGCAGAGGTGGCAAATGAAGCTTGATGAGCTTTGTTTGTGAGGGGGAACAAAGGCGTGAATGGAAACGGCCACAGTGGTGCTAGGTCTGTGTTGTGTGGGTGCCCCTCAGCAGGATGAGGAGCTCTGTTGTATTTTGGGGAAGAGAAGGCTGTTCATTTGGCTTTGTGACTGCTGTAGGAGTAGCCAGATGGAGGATGCTAAAATGAAATACCAGGCTGGAACAGCCTCCTTGTCTGTGCCCTTGTCCTGAGCCAGGTGAGAGATGCTTGGCTCCAGGCTGGACAGTGGTGGATGGTAATGCAGATCTGGACAGGGCCCAGTTCCCTGTGGGCCTTGATGGAATCCCACTCTCAGAGCCTGACAGCTCATCTGACTTGCCCTTGCAGCAAACTGAGCAGTGAGTTTGTTTCTTGCCTTCACAGAGTGGGGAGCCCCATGGCTGGTTGTCCTTGTAAGTAAACCCTGTTAAAATCTGAGAGCTGGTACTGGCCCTGGAGGGAGCGGGGATGGAGAAACCCCTCCACAGCTGGTATGGGGCAGCATGTTTTATACTGCTGACTGCTCTGCTGGCTGGCCAGACCCTCTGGTTTGTTGGTAACTCAGAGCTGATACCCAGCACAGATACCCAGTCAGTTATTTTATTTTCCTGGATCACAGAGTGGTGTTCAGCTCTTTGGAGCTGTGGTGTCACAGTGCTGGCACGTTTAGTTTGGTCCCCAGTTTTCCCCGGGTTCCCTCTGTCTGGAGAGCTTTTCCCTGGACTCTGTTTGTGTACTTGATCTCTGTTTGTGCTGTTTCCAAGTGCACTTCTTTGCATTGTTTTCCTTGCTTTTCTTCTATTGATTTGTGGGTGTTTTGGGAACTTTTCTTCAGTTTATCAATTCTGATCATGACCTCCAGAGTGCTTCCAGCTCTGAACTCCTGGGCATCCGTTCAGGTTTTATAAAAGTGCTTTCTCTTTTGTTGTTCAAACTATTAATGCAGAGGTTGAACAGAAGCAGACTTGGGTTGAGCTCCCAGGACCCATACGCAAGGATTTCTCTTGTGGTGACAAGGAATTGCTGATAGCTACCCCTCAAGTGTGTGGGGTTGATTTGCTTTGGTTGGTCTTTTTTTTCTTATTAATGAGCACTCGGCCTCATGAAGGTGGGCTTGGCCAGACCCAGCTCCTCTGGCTTTTGAAAGCATCAGATGGATAGAGTGAAAAGCCTGCTTTGTGCTGGTCAGAGGTATGATGGGCAGGTCTCTGTAGGGGGGGGATTGTGCTTTCCTTCTGAAGGCTGAGGTGGTTTTTAAGAGCTTTCATGAACTTTATTCACCTGGGGCTTCTTGATGACGCTTGCTGGGGCTGGCACAGCTCCAAGACAATCCTCAGCCCTGCTTCCCACTCAGAGCTGCCTCAGCAGTGGGCTGTGCATGGGGGAAGTTGTGTCCAGCATCTCCTGCTCCCCTTTTCTCTTCATAGGTCTCTCCTCAGTGATATTTGGGCTTGTCTGTAGTGGCTTAGGTAGCAAAAATAAATTTTTCTCCTCAAGCAATCCAAATTCCTTGTGTGGTTGCTCTTCTCTGAAAGAAAGAAAGCTACTTGTTCTGGAGAAATTGACACTCATTTTTATTCCTAAATAGTGTGTCATGGTGGGTGTGGTTGCAGGATACCTCATTGCACCAGGCCTCTGCTGTCACCTCAGTGCCAACTGCTTAAGGAAGAGGAGTTACTTGAGCTGAAATAGATTTTACTGGAGCAAACATCACTGCCCAAGCAGGTCCAGCTCTACCCTCCCCGAGTCCTGTGAGTACTGTGCTGCTGGGCTCAGCTGCCTGAAGTTCAAGAATTGGTCCTTTTCTGAAGTGCTATTCCATCTTTCTTTGCACATGGGTGTAACTGTGGGGTGAAATTTGGGCCCTACCGAATTTAGGGATAACACAGGATTCCTCTGTGGTGTTCATGTCTTCCTCCTCTCCAGGCTGGTAACTTGTAGTACCCAGCTGTTCACTCCAGCTGTGCTTCAGGGACACATCAACAGTATGGAGACACTGTGCCCTCTTTTTTCTCCTATGTTGGTCCATGGCTGGTGGTAGAGTCATGGAATCATGGAATGTTCGGAGTTGGAAGGCACCCACAAACATCATTGTGTCCAACTTGGTGGATGCCCTGACCTAATTTCAGTTCCAGGGGAGAAAATTCAGTCTCCCTAAAACCTTCCTATGGCTTCTGTTGGATTCTTCCTCATTCATTTTTCTCCAGGGGGCTGTGTGCTGTAGTTAAATATGGATGGAAAGGTTGTGTTCCACTCTGGATTACAGCTGAATCTCAGTGGTGGATAAATTGCATCCCAAGTCTAGTTTGCAAAGCCCTTTGGGCTTCATGGGCTGCAGGAAGCTGTATTTTATTCTAGATGTGTGTTTGCTGATAATTCTATAGGATTTGCAGACAGCAGGTTGTAAGAGCCCTGATTATCCTGGTTCCCTGTGCAGTCAGACTCTGCCCAAATAATTCAAGTGCCTGCTGCAGAGAGAGGGAAAGGAAGATGGAAGGATGATTTAGAAATCTCTCAAGTAGATGGGAAAAAGATGCATATGTTGATCTGAAGGAGATACCAAGCCACATATATACCTTTAAGCATCTAAATAAAAGTCGGGATGTTTTAAATGGCTGCCTACTTTAAGCCCAAATAATTCCTTTAACGAGAAGTTTTAAAGGTTTAACTTAATTTTAGAATGTTTATTTCAAGTGTCCTTCCATAAAATTAACTTTTTCAATGCAGAATGCTTTAATGTCTTCCGTGTTGGTGCTCATTTGCAAGAAATCTCTGCACAGTTATTTCTTATGTACCAGTTAAATCTATCAGCCAACAGATGTCAAGTGTAGCAAAAATGCTATAATAATATTATGGTCTAATAATAGTTATAATGATTCTAATTACCTGGTGCAGCTTTAAAGAGAGGCAGATTCAGAGATGAGTGCAAAGGAGGTGTTTAACCTTGAACTGCAGAAGCAGGGCACTTCCAGAGGTGCCTGTGCTGCCTGTGCCTCCTCCCTATCGGACATCCCCCTCCCTTTATTTCCGCCAGCAGACTGGGAGCAGCACTCTGGTGTGTTTTTAATGTTCAGACCTCATTCTGGCTGTGTTCAAAGAGTGCTGGTGAGCTGAGGATGAGCACGTTTCCTGCAATACCTGGGAGTGTGAAGCTGCTCATTTTCAGCCTCTGTCCTGCTCTTGGCGTGCTCCCACTGCCTGATGATTGTGACATTTGTGGATTGCTCCCACCTCGGGAAGGCTGCAAAGCCTCAGCAATCTCCATCCTCTATGCAAGCTGCTTGTGCTGCTGTTAACTGTCAGGGGTGGCTTTGCCACAGCATGGGAAGCACAAAGCCACAATCTCCTGATGGGAGAGCGTTTGTGGGTGTGCAGGTGAGTGGCTGTGAGTTGTTGATCCCTGTAGAGGCTTTGGTGTGGGGATAGGAGAGCACTGGGCTGGTGCTTCAGTGCTGTGCTTGCCTTGTCTTCGACAGTCTGGCCCCACAGAGTCCTGTCAGAGTCTCCTTCCCCCGCTGCTCTGTGTGCCAGCTCTGTTACATCACTCCCAATGCCCTTTCAACACCGTATTTTTCCTTTAGGAAGGATCCTGGGCCGCGTTTGCTGTAGTGCTGTGGTTTTTGCCTGATGTTGCTGAGTGCTGTTAGTGCCTGGGGATCCCAGTGCTCATTGTGGCTGTAGTGTAATGGATCCCCTTGTGTCACAGCTGCTCATTTAATCCTGTGACATGCAGGGGTGAGGAGTCCCTGGTTCACAGAGCAGCAGCCTTTCCACAGAGGAAGCTCTGCTTGGGCTGGAAGTTGACAGCTTTCAATGATTATATGCTGAACCTTCTTCCTATAAATAATTGATTCACAGGCTGATGAGAACTACAGGAACTTGTCTCTCAGTTGCTGCTCTCTGGCATAGACAGCAGCTGGAAATCTACTATTTTCCTGTAAAATGGATCCAGAGGTGCCCTTGCAAGGTTTTATTTCCAGCCTGCTTGTAGGCTGACCTGCTCTGCTTCTTGGGAAAGCTCTGTCTGTCAACACCTGCAGCACACCTTGTGCCATGGCTCGTGCTGCTGAGAGCTCTGCCACCTTCAGCCTTTTCCCTTGGGGAGCTTCAGCCTTTTCCCTTGGGGAGCTTCAGCCTTTTCCTTTGGGGAGGTTTGCCTTCTTGCTGGAGTCAGTGTGTGTGTTGGTGCATCACCATGGAGATGAGGCCACAGGAGCTGCAGGGCGCAGCCTTTTTCAGGTTCACGTGAAGAAGAATGTGGTAAGGGGCTCTTCTTTTTTAGGGAAAATGATTTTTTGGAGTAAGTACATCGTCAAAGAAAATTTGGCATCAGCCCAGGTGTTATTAAGGAGAAGATCTCTTGAAGCCAGAGCTGTGAGGCTCATGCAATATTCACCTGCTTTGCTGTGTTCCACATCAGGCATTGCCGCTGTGCCCAACGCTGACTCACTGACGCACTTGTGCTTTTACTTACCCTGAGATAACAAAGTTCCTGTTGCTTTTCTTCTCCCTGTGTATGTATTTCTCATTCTGCCACAACAGCACCTTCCTGCATCCCTTTCCTTGCCCACTGAGTGTCCAGGCTACCAGTGCTTCACGTGGTTACGAGGCTTCACTTGCCATGGCTGCTGCTGCTTTGGCCAGGTTTGCAGAGGATGTGGAGGATGTGTGGCTGCAGTGAGCTCTCCCCTATGCAGAAACACCTCTCTGGGTTGAGCACACCCCAAAACCCTGGTCTGATCATGCAGACATTCTTGGGGGGCTGGGGACACTGCCCTTTCTGTGTGCCTGGCCCTGGCACACTCTTTCCTTTCTAGTTTCTGGTACACAGAACCCTGTCAACAAGGTCTGGAAGAGCCCTGTGGCAACTCTGCCTCATTGCCTCCACATCTCGTTCCAAACTTCATCTGTAAGCATCTCTTTGCCCTTGCTAAAAACACTGTCTCTTAATTTCTCTCTGCAGGAGTATTATTTAATTTGTAACAGTTTTAGGACATTATTTGAAAAATCTAATATGAAGCTGTATTTCATTTACTGTAATGATCCACTAATGCAGGCATATTTCAAAGGCAGGCGATGCAGTACTGTGGGGTTTAATTAAATTTTGTTTTTCAACTGAGCATCAATAGACAGACAATAACAAATGGTGGACAATATGCATACAGAACAAAGTCTCTTCATTTTCCTTTTCAAGACTGTGGAAGTGAAAATGTATAGCCCTTAAAATGGACTTGGCCTGCTCACAACTGATGCTTTAGTGTAGTTAACTCACTTCAGGAGGAGTTTTTTCTTCTTACTCTGCCTTACTTATTTTTCTTGCTCTCTTCCTGTCCACAAAATACAGTCTTACACTGTGGAAAATTTCCAGCAGGTGCTGTGGGTGATCTAAGTGCTTCTGCAAGTTCTGCATGTAGTTTTGAATACTGTGTTGGTACCTAGTGTGTGATGGCTCCTCCAGATGGGCCCTCCTGAGGGTGACAGAACAGAAGGGCTGGGTGTGAGGTTCCTCTCTCTGGGAACTGGACATGGCATGTGCCAGCCTTGGAAAGGGGGGGGGGGGAAATAGGTGTTGCTGCCATGGTGGTACTCAAATCAGGATCAGCAAGTGGTTCTGGAGTGCATTTTGTTCCTCTTCTCCCAGCAAGCGTAGGGTAATCAAGTACAGAGTGTATGTGGGGAAGCTCAGGACGAGTGTTCCACGTCAGCAGGAAGCTTCTGGGAACCATCTGAGTACTCACAGCATGGCACTTGGACACGTGTTCTTGGGTAAAGAAATTTGTCACTGGTGCTGTAAGTGGGCTCCTTTGTTCAGATTTGAGGAGCAGGATGAGATGGGGTGGCTGAGGCAGATTTGGTTTCTCCAGGTGTCTGGAGAATTTACCATTGTTCAGGAGCAGAACCAGAGTTTGCTGAGGAACCTGATGCGAGTGTGACTCCCACTGCACTCCAGCCCTTTGATTCTCTCAGAAATCTCTCAAAGGCAGAGAGCTGAAAAAAGCATTAATTTTTCAGAGGAAGAGTCTCCATTCAGAGATGTGAGTTCAAGCCATATCCTGGGTTGATGCCTCAAGCTTTGCCTGCTTAACCTGCCTTCAAAGGCTGGGGGCAAGGGCTGTGGCTGGAGCTGGCACTGTCTTCCACAACTGAGCTGGGCTGGATCACAGTCCAGAGAGCTGCTGCCTGGAAACTGGAGCATGCAAAGGCTGGGAATCTGTGGGAACCTGACTCCTGATGTCTGTGCAGCTGTAAGTGCCTGAAAAGCATGGCTGGAAATGACAGACTGGAGTCTGTAACCTCCTCCTCCTCCCCGGGATCTCAGTGTAAAAGTTGCCACGTTCCAGGCACAGCCTGTGTTTGCTCCTTGCTGGAAGCAGTGCCATGAGTCCTTTTCAGCTCTCCTGGTGCCTGGGCCGGCTGAGTGTTGTGTTCTGAGCTGGGTGAGAGGCTCCTGGAACAATGGATGGGGTCCTGTGCTCCTGCCTATCCCTGTGGCTGGAGAGGAGCACAGGACCTGGTACAGATAAAAGGGGTATAAATGTAACTTGTATAAAAGGCATTGGATGCTCTTTAAATAAACTGGGAAAACCCCACGCAGCTGAGATTTGTACTGGCCCTGCTAATGTTGGGAGAATATCCCCTGCCTGATTCCTTGTTCTTCCCTTGTTCCTTGCTTTAGGCTGCCAGATTTCCCATTTGCTCTCTTCTTTTTGTTGATAGGCAATGTCGAGGTTCTGTTGCTGGGGTTTGGGGCAGGAGGTTGCTTTCTGGTGGATTGAAGCAACACCTCCAGCTTCTCCTGTCCTTCCTTTGCATCTCCTGCCTTTCTCCCTGTGGCTGCTCTCACTTTGCCATAAACTAATCTCCTTCCAGCCAGGAACATCAGGCCTCTTGCAGACTCACTTTTATGGGGCCATTATCCACCATCTATAGAAGGAGAGGCTTTCTTGGCTATGGCAGGACTCAGGTGGCTGCTCCCAGACGGAGCACGCTGGAACACCTGGAGCCAGTGGCTGAGTCCTGGGCTGAGGGATGTGCCCTCTGTGCAGACCAGGCAGTGCTTGAGCCTGGTCTTTGCAGGAGCAGGTGAGTGATTTGAGATCCTCACAGTACTGCTGGCATGATTTATTCTTGCAGAAGTGCCCACAGCAGTTTTAGGGGTTTGTTCTGCCCAGCAGGATCACAGACAAAGACATGCCTGGGCCCCGTGCAGGACTGTGCAGCAAACGGGACCTGCAAAGGGCCTCAATGCAAGGGCACAAGCCCAGTGCATGGGAAACTGCAATGGTGCTTGGGAATGAACAACAACAACAAAAAAAAGTCTCTAGGACTATTTAAAATGAAAATGAGTAATCTGTAATTCAGTTTTGAGGGTATTCTTGTATCAGGAGAGCATGTGCTGGCTGGGACTTTTGCTCAGACAAGTGATAATCCATTGCAGCCCATTCCAGACACCTGACAGATACGAGCCTTCCTCCGGCCTCCCTGGGATGAGCGAAGTGCTGTGCCATTGGATGAGGAATGCGGAGTTCCTGGACTATGTGGAGTGATAATTTAAACACTGACTCCTTGTTCCTGATGGGAGCTGCTGGTGGCTGCCTGGCGTGGGGGTGCTGCACAGGAGCTGGTGTCTCACAACAAGAAGTGTGCTGGGCTCCACAGCACTTGGGGCTGACACCGGCCGGCTCACTTCCTTGGATTTCTCCTTTGGAGTTTGGCAGCCGTCTGCTTCAGGGAGCACAGTGGCCTCATAAGAGTTTATTTGATCTGACACATGACAAATTGTTTCTGCTGGCGGCTACTTGAGGCACAGTCTGTTCGCTGGCAGCCGTGGCTCTGCGGGCGCTGGGAAGTGGAGGAAGGCAGCCCTGCCTCCTCCTCTTAGGAAACATCAGTGCAGGGAGCCTTACTTTGACCCTCCCCCGCCATCCCACCCTCCCTTCTGCTGCTTGATAACGGTGCTGTTGGCATGGATTATTAATGGTGTTTGTGTGCTGGCTGTGTCTGCAGGTGCTGGTTGTGGTTCCTGTGGCGTGGGGGCTGCGGGGCAGAGGAGAACCTGTGTTCTGGAACCAGACCCAGACATCACTAAAAACGCTTTGTTAAGTTCCTTTTTTAGGACACCCTTTTAGCTTTGCAATGAACAGCAGAATATTACATTCCTCAGCAGAATAAAAAGTACATGTCCCCTGTGAGATAGTGTAAATACATTTTATCTGTTCTATTACCTGCAGTTTTCAGAATATGTCCCCTAAGCATTTTAATCTTGTTTTCCAGAGTTGTCTCAGAGTGAGGAATTGTTCCTATTTGCAACTTGGGAATGATTACTTGTTCATTAATTTCTTCCCTTTCCTGCTGTCCATCTATTATTGCTTCCAAGCGAAAAAAAAAACTCTCTGTAAATCTCCTCTAAAACAGGGCTGAGTGCCTGATTAGACAGAGAGTTATGTGTGCTGGGAACGTGTTCCTGGGAGATCATCCTGGAGCTGTGCATGGAGCCCTAGGTGCTGCTGTTCCGTGCCCTTGGGCATGCAGAACCCACCCAGTGATGCCTTTTCCTTGGTCTTAAAATTAAGAGCCAGACACAGTTAGGTGATAAAGGGTTTTTATCTTGGTATTTAATAAGGATCTTTATGGTGCACCACTTCACCAAGGTGGAATGTGCTGAAATGCACACACATGGTAGATCGTGTATACAATCTTATAGATCTTGCAAATTAGCATATTTAACAAAGGTGCCTCAATGGGAGGCTTGGAGGAATAGCGTGATATCTTCCTATTTTGAAGTATTCCTCACTAGATGGCCTTAATTTTAGTTTACAGGATGTATTTTAGAGGGGACCTTGGTTTCTCAAGATAGCGTAGGTCTTTCCAGCCTTCAGCTGAGAGGCCTTTAGGATGTTTGGTTTTCTGGCCTAACAGAATGCCAGGTTTATGCTAAGTTATCAGACTTAAGGAATTACAAGTGTGCATGTTAAGGGCACTGAGAATACATAAAAGGAATATAAAAGAAAAGGCAAAAAATCCTCATGGCATCACAGCTGCCCGGGCTGGCTCCCTGCTCCTTGCCCTGGGATGAACAAGCCCAGCAGGCAGCCGGGCACACCAGGAGCATGCCTGGAGCACGCCTGGAACGCGGTGGTGAGGCAGAGCTGGAGCTCAGGGCAGCTCCAGCACTGAGCAGGGCTTTCTTTGCTGCTGCCGTGCTTTGCCTGCAGTGCCAGGGCTGTTATGAAACAGGAACGAGAGGGGACAATGCAGAGCAGTTCCTGCTGCCACGCTTTTGTCCAGCAGCTAAAAGCCAGCTCATAGGGTTTTGTGGAAGGCTTGTTTGCTTTGGTCTTTTTTTGCTCTTTCTTTAAGTACAGACTTAAAAGAGCTGGAGACTGGAGGCCACTGTAGTTATTATTTCTTCCTGAATAGCACAATAAATGTACCGTTTGTTTCATAAATGACAGGGTCCTTGCCTCAGAAAACATGTGGCCTGTTCCCACTGCTATTCCCTTTTGACATATGAGGAACTGCCCCTGCCTGCCTCTGGGTGCGTGGAGATTTCTCACTCATTGGGGTCAGTGCCAAAACTTGTCTTGACATGTGACGTGTGTGGTCTCTGGAAGTCACTGTGGAAGCTGTCACTGAAACAGCCTGGATTCACAGAGCAGCTTCATTTAGGTGGCAGCTGATGGAGGAGCTATGCAGAACAGCTGGGGATAAAATCTGTGTGCAGGAGGGGACTGCTGAGGGCTGTGGTCATCTTGGGAGAAGCTCAGACATGTACAGACGTGGTCTGGCAGACCTGTTTGGATGTGCCATGTCTACACCTGCCATGGCACCACCAGGATGCACAGGCAGCTGCTCAGGATGTTCTGGTGTCTCACAGCAGAGAGGAAGGTGCTGCAGGTGCCTCTTTGATCAGAGCTGAGGGTATGTGTGGGAACAGCCTACTGCTCACTCTGACAGCACATTTTGAGCTCTTGGCTTTGCCAGTCATCTCACAGCAAACACCAAGACATGGAGAGTGAAAGTCCCTGTGTCCTTTGGCTGCTGCTTGGGTGTTTGCAGAGCCAGCAGGTGCAGTGACAGCCAGGACTGTCAAAGGAAGAACCCTCTGTGGACCAGTGCTGCTCAGCTACTGAGATATGCCAGTCCATGAAATGGCTCTTTATAGGGTGTCTCACCAAAAGGATTTTCCTTTTGAGTGTCTGGACCTCCTGCTGTTGGTCTGAGCTCCAGATGAGAAACAGTGCATTGACTGGAAGGTACTGAGGTTACAAACAGAGTAATTGTCCCTTGGAAGAGAAAATTGTGGAGGAAACCCACACATCTCTGTTCTCCTTCCTCAGAGCAGGTTTTGGAGTGCTGTGGCTCAGGGCCAATGGGGATGGAGCTAAAGTACTGCTCCTGAGTGAACCCCACAGCTCTGAGGAGCAGGTAGCCTGGTCATGGAGCCCAGGAGGGACCTGGGAGCTTTACTAGCTCTTTAATTCTCTCTCCATAACCCATCAGTGCAGATCTCCCTGGGGCAGCAGAGTGTTCCCTGTGAGGGGAGCCCCGTGACACAATGGTGCTCTGGTTCCAGCAGCATACATGGCGTCCCATAGGCAGTCACAGGAAAGCTGTTTCATAACCTCTGCTGGGATTCATGAGACATTCAGAGACAGGTTCTCCACTCAATCAACATTTTATAAGGATTTAAGGCTGAGGAGCTCTTTGAAGCACTGATGCAGCTTGTTCTGCCATGACAAGGTGAAGATGAACGCTGGCGTGGCTTCCATTCCCCAAGGAAAATGCTCTTTTGCACGGATCACAAGCTGTGGCTCTGCTGCTGTTTGAAGAGACCAGAGGAATCTCAGATCCAGGCACTCAGTGCCACATCAAAGCCTTCCCATCTGAAGCTGAGGTGCTGGGGAGCTCCAGCTCCATGTCCTTCGTGTTTGGGCAGCAGAAGGAAAGAAGGTCCCTGAACCAGGAATTGCTTGGGGGATCAAAGCTCTGCTTGGCAGAAGCTGGGGCAAAAAGCCAGGATGGCAGCAGCAGGAAGGACACAAACCCTGTGGAAGATCTGGGCCATCTGATAGCAGACCTCCAGAGGGGCCTGGGAGACCTTCTGCTCTGGTGAAGGAGTGGGGCCAGCATCTCCCCCTGAGGAGGCAGAGCTGCAGTGTCCCAGGCTTGACTGGAGCCATTCCGTTGTGCCTGAGGGATTGTTTAATTAAAAAGAATGCTGCACCATCCCATTTCAACTGTTTTCTCCATACATTGCTGCAAGTAACATCTAAAATAGCTCTAAAAGGCAACAAACCATTCCCCAAAGCAGGGGTGGCAGATGAACAACAGGAGAGGGAAGGAATTATGTTCTCTTTCAGCTTTCTGTGTCTGTGCATTTGCTTCTGCGTTTGCAGCCCTTGGGGCTTGTTTTGATTTAAATTTCCTCAGGAAAAACTCTGTTGAAGGAATGCTGCCTGCAGTGGATGGCTGTTCTGCTTTGGCTTTGTCCTGGGAAGCTTTGATGGCTGGGGAGCAAGAGTTGCTTTTCAGTCTTGGTGGGAAATGCCTGGCTAGAGAAATGGCAACCACCACGAGAGTCACTTCTGATTGGTGGGACTGGCAGTCTCTCAGCTCTCCCTTCGTGCTCATTCCTGTCCCAGGGCTTATTTAATTGCTTAACAGAGGCATCCTCTGCAACCACTGAGAAAGGACCAGTGCAGGAAGGGAAAAAGCAAACTTGCATCAAGCCTTTCATCCAGGCACAGGGAGGTATTGCTGCTGACCCCAGTGTTTGTAACCGTGTTGTCCGCGTTGGAATGGAGCAGCTGAGCCCCAGCATGGGGATTGATGTGTCCGGATTGATGCAGGACTGGGACAAAGCGAGGACTGGTCCTGAGGGAACCTGTGTGGCAGCAGGTTGTGTTCATCCCCAGAGAGCTCCTTATTCCCCTTCAGGGGCGGGTTTTAGATTGGCTTGTTAGGGCTTTATCCCAGGTTTTGCTGCCAGTCTGGCAGCTCCTGACTGGGTTTGACCCACAAGGTGGATCCCAGTGGTCTCTGCCTTTTCAACTGGGAGCTTGCCACAAAACTAGAAACATGTGGGAGCTGAGCCAGGGCTGAACATCAGCCAGGAATCCCATGCAGTCAATCCACAAGCAGCTATGCCATGTTATTCCTGACCACGTTTTCATAGCATGTAGCAGGCGAGCCCCACATTTGCTGCCATCCTGTTCCCTGCTGCTCCCTGTCCCCTTGGTTGTCACAGGGAGTCAGAGCTGTCACCACTGACTGGCGCTCTGTGGAGAGGTGAGAAAATGCATTTTTCATAAAGCTCACAGCTCATGGTTCCTGGCAGATCGGTAGGGCAGCTGGAGGAGTCCTTTGCATGCCCACAGGTGGGCATGCCCACCTGTGCCAGGTGCTCTGCAGGGAGTGGCAGTGGTTCCTTGGCTTGGCAGTCCCCATGGGAAACCTGCAGGCTGAGCTGGGGCTCCTGGCTGGGACAGGCTGAGCTACAGCCAGGGGCAGGGATGGTTGTGCTGGGCAGGCACTGTGGTGTTGGTGCTGCTGCGGGAGTCATGTGCTGGATCCATCACCACTGGATTTCTGTAACACTGAGCAGGAATTTTTCACGGTTTCTTAACCTCTTAATTGTGTTTCTTTATAGGGAAGCTGGCATCTGACAGGGGAAGGAGGTTGTTATTCCCTGTGAGAGCCATGGGTGAACAGCAGGAACTTGGAAAATACAAAAAGCTGTTTCCAGAGAGGCTGGGAATAAGCCATTAAATCTTTGGCAATTCATGGGCCCAGCTGCAGTGGGACATCAGGATTCTCTGGGACCTTGTTAGCATAGCATGTGCTTTCTTTCCTGTTAAATACTCCAAGTTTGGGAAAGCAGAGGGGATAAAAATGCACAGAATGCTGGGAGACTCCTGGGATAGTGTGAGGCAGGGTGTCACCTTGCAGATAGGAACTGATGGAAAGGATAGATCTGAGTGGGGGGAGAAAACACCACTTATTGTATGTGCTGTACATGGGAAATTGCAGCAAGGAGTGGGAGAAGGGAATAGGTACAGACAGGACGAGAGGTGTTTTTGGCTGGGATTCGGGGTGGTGGGGAGGTGAGGAAGAAGGGAAAAGCTGTTCCATGTGATTGAGGTCAGGCAGTGTGGCAGCTTTCAGAAAGAAGTTTGTCCTGAAGGTCCCTGTGCATCTCATCTCCAGGCAAGTCCTAAAGTCCTAAATTGGAGCAAATCAGCACTAGCACTCTGGTGTGGGCCCAGAGGTCCCTGCCAACCCCAGAGCTCTGAGGAGTGAGTGTCATGTGGTGTGCAGGCAGTGCAGAGCCCTGCGAGAGCGGCTGCCAGAAATTCAGAGAGATGCACTGCTTATAAATAATAAATGATAAATTCAGCCTCTGATCTCCGAGGCACGCTCTGCTTCTGCACACTCCATGCTGACAGAGAAGATCCCCCATTCTGGACTCAGCAGTCTGTCTCTGGCGTGGAGGGTCTGAGGGATGCTGGGGAGGCAGCTCATGGAACTGGGGTCATGCTGAGCCACGGTGGAGCGTGGCCCCTTCTGCCAGCAGCACTAATGAGCGTGGCCCCTGTGCCACGGCTGCTAACGAGCGCTGGGGAGAGCGAGGGCAGCCTTGCTCAGGCTTCAAACCACCCCAGCACAAAGCTGTGCTCCTGCCCTCTGGAGAGCAGCGTTTTGTGTGAATGCAGCTTGCTGAACGAATTAATTAAGTCAATTTAAATGATAGACTAAACGATGCTTAGTGTTAAACTGTGTGAGTTGTATAATCAGCAGGGTCAGGGTTGCTGTGGCTGGCTTTATCCAAGTGATGCACAACAACTCTCTCCCCTGCTCTTGGGGGAGCTGTGGCAGTGCTGGTGGAGCTGCTGGTGTCAAGAGCTGCCCCCGCCGTGCCCAGGCACTGCTGGGCTATCTCCTGCTGCTGCAGACATCCCTGTCCTGCTCCTGGCACCTGGCGGTGCTGTCAGAACTGTGTTGGGTGGTGTCATGGCCAAGCTGCTGCTCGAGGGGCTGATGTGAGCTGATGGCTGCACAGGTAGCCTGGAGGGGTTATTAATATTTATTGTTATTATTTGTTAGCAGCGGTTACAAAGGTTGCATGAGTGCTCAGTAGATGCCAAGCTCTGTAAACGTGTTTGTGCCGTAGTTATCCTGCCCTTCCCACCCTGTGCCCGTGTCACAATTCCCTCCTCTGGGCTGGTTCCAGTTTGGAGCAGGGCTTCTGCTGCAGGTGGGAGCAGGATCTGCTGCCCATGCTCAGGCTGGGCCCAGCCAGCCCAGTTTATTCCTGCCAACCTCAAAGTGTGGCTTCCTTGCTGTGTGGGTTCTCTGTAGGCAGCAAGAAGGTGTTCCCACAACTTTTCCCTTTGTGTAGGAGTGTTTTTAACATGCCAGAGCAGAGTCCTAGTAGGAGTAAATGATGAGGAGCAAGCAAGAAGAATAAATGTTTTTTTAAAGCAATTTCATAAGCTACATGAATGGAATGGCCTGTATGGCAGCTACACCCTCTCACTGAGATCCTGGAGGTGTGAGGGGGCTTGCAAACAACTGCTGCTCCCTGGGTGTCCTACCTGGCTGGGGCTTCGTGCCCAGGTGGGAGCCTCTGGTAGGGCTTGGGGCTCTCACTGTAGTGGGGCTGGGGATGCCCACTGGAGGCACAGGGGTGCTTTCCTGAGGACAGGATGCCTGGAGGAGCAGGGCTGCTGAGATCATCCCAGGCATTGACCTCAGGTGATGGTGTGTGCAGGTTGTCCTGCTTGAAAGCACAGGGTTGTGCAGACCCAGCTAGTCACTGGGGAAGGGCATTAGAATGTGGCCTCCCAGTAATCCTCTGTGGCCTCCCAAAAATCCTCTTTTGCCTACCAGCTGAATTTCAGGCACAGGCTGAATTTCAGCTCCAAGCCTCCTCTTTCTCCTGTTGCTGTAGCTCTACAGTCAGCAAGCAGGAGGGACAGCTGGCCACAGGGTGCTCCCAAGGTGTCTGTAGCATACCAGCAAGCATGAGTGCTCCTCACAGACCTGGGGACCCTCTTGCTCAGAGGAGGAAAATTGCAGGTCAGGTCAGCTACATTTCCTTCTCTTTCTGCGTGGCACTGCACATCACTCAGCCTGTCACGGTGGGCTTGGCCGTGGATGCCACCCGTTGGAAGGACATTGTGTGTGAAGGGGATCTCAGCTCGCTGTGAGTGCACTCTGTGTTCCTGAGAGCCTCTCCAATCCCACAGCCCCTGTGCATGGCTGGCTGGAGATCATTCCCTGAACTGCTGTTGCTCAGGAAACTTCCCCTTCAGCCACAGAGGCTGTCAGTGCCAGCAGGTCTTTGTGCCCTGGTTCAGCTGGAGGTGCCTGGGCTGTGTTTCTGAGGGTTCCCATCTCTGCCCTGCACTCATCGAGAGAACTCTTTTGGTGCTTTGTGCTGGGAGGCACATGATGTGCTGCTGGTGCTCCCACTGCCATCTCAGGGAGGCTGGCTGGACAAAAACCTGGCCTGAGTCCGTTCATCTGCAGGCAGTTTTTTATCCCTAGGTGAAAACAAGGATTAGCTTATTGCTATTGTTTATTCTTAGAGATAATTGGTATTTTTGTATCAGCACGGCGGTGGCAGCAGGACCAGGACTGTGCCTGTCCCCTGTGCTGGCACTGTTGAGGGACCTCCAGTCTTGTGTCCAGTTCTGAGCTGGATGGGCTGGAGGGAAGGGGAAGAGAATGGAGCTGGGAAGGGGCTGGAGAGTCAGTGCTGTGAGGAGCAGCTGGGAAAGGGGCTCAGCCTAGAGAAAAGGAGGCTCAGAGGGAACTTTCTCCAGGAGGGAGGAGCCAGGTTGGAGTTGGGTTCTGCTCCCAGGGAACAAGGGACACGACAAGAGGAAATGACCTACAAGCTCTGCCAGTGGAGGCTCAGGGTGGCCATCAGCAGGAATTTCCCCATGGAAAGGGTGCTCAGGCCTTGGCAGGGGCTGCCCAGGGAGGTTTGGAGTCCCCATCCCTGGAGGTGTCCAAGGAAGGGCTGGAGGTGGCACTGAGTGCTCTGGGCTGGGGACAAGGTGGGCATGGGGCACAGCTTGGACTCGATGATCTTGGAAGTCTCTTTGAACCTTGGTGATTCTGGAATTCTCTTTCCAGCTGGCTGCAAAGCCAGAGGCTGATGTTGAGGCTGAGGAGCTTCTGGGATGTCTATGTGCTCTCCTGGAGCAGCTGGTCAGAGCTCAGATGAGGCTCCTGGCGGATTTGTTGGAGTGGCACAGGACGGGCAGTGTGGGCTCTGTGCCAGAATGTGAAAGCACAGCGCAGTGCTGCCAGCAGCAGGAGGCATGAATGGAATGTGCTCATCTTGCTGGCTTCCCTGGAGCTGTCACCTGTGACTGTGGGAGCTGCATTCCTGGGGCTGTGCAGCTGCCTGTGCACAGCTCTGCCCTCAGTGGAATGTCCCTGCCAATGGGGAGCACAACTCTGGGCTGCTGTTTCTGCCACCGCTGGCGCAGACTGCGATTTCTGGACCTATGGAGCAGAACCTCCCAGCCAGCAACATCTCCTCCTCTGACAGGACAGTTACTGCTAGCATGGAGACTTCTCAGAGTCTGACCCTTTGCTCTTTCCCTAGTATCTGATTTTGTTTGACAAAAAAGGATTATTAAGAAAAAAAATCAGCCTCTCCACTCTGCACAAGGGGAATTTGTGGCCTGCCTAGTCCAGCCTTGCTGCTGCCTGGCTGCTGTACATGCTGGATCCCCAAAGATGTCCTCAAATCCAAGTAAACATTCCCTATGCAGGTGGGGTCCCCATGACCACCCCTTCCGCTTCACAGCTGCAAGGGTTGTTTCTGGAAATCCATTGTGTCCACAGAACATGCTGTGTGGAAATCCTCTCCTGCCCTCTGCGTGCGTCTGTCTGTAAGATGTCAGCCTGTGCAGGCTGCCCTCCAGGAGCTCCAGAGCTCCCTGTTGCACGTTGGCTCCTCCTGCCTACCTGGGACCGAAGCAAAGTGCTAATTGTTGTGCAGATGTCATCTGCCAGGCAGGCAGGAGGCTGGAGGCTTGAAAGAGGCTGTGCTGTCATTTGCTAGCAGCCTCCTCGGTACACGTGAGCTCTATTTTTATTGGGAGTGTGCGTTTGCTTTCAGCCAGTGCTTTGTTGAATTTCTCTTTCTTTTCTTTCTTTCTTTTTTTTTTTTTTTTTTTTCTTTTCTTTTTATTACCAGGCTTGCAGATGAAGTTTGAGGGATACATCTATTTTTCATTATTCCAGTTTTGCTGCTTGTTTTATAACGGAAAAAACCTCAACCAAACCCCAAACCCAAAAACCTGTTCCCTGTGTAAAAAGCATTAGTTTGTTTTTTTTTTTTTTTTTTTTTTTTTTTTTTTTTTTTTCTTTTCTTTTTATTACCAGGCTTGTAGATGAAGTTTGAGGGATACATCTATTTTTCATTATTCCAGTTTTGCTGCTTGTTTTATAACGGAAAAAACCTCAACCAAACCCCAAACCCAAAAACCTGTTCCCTGTGTAAAAAGCATTAGTTTGTTCTGAGATGAGAGGGAATTGTGTATTGTGGTCATGCTGAACTGAGGTCATGACTGTGGGACTGTCCCAAAGGGCACGAAGATCAAGATCTTCTGGGAGCAGAGGGAGTTTGAGGCTGTGCATTGTGCTCTGGGTGTGCCAGCTCAGGGTGTTGGTTGCAGCCTGGTTTTGCTTGGCCATGTACCAGAAGAGAGATAGAGGCTTATGAAAACATGGAGCTTTTCTTCTACTCCAGCTGTGGTTTAATAAGGGCTTGTGGGCCCTTGAGGTGGTTCTTTGACCCTTTACAAAAGAGGAGACACTGGAGGAGGAAATGGGAGGTGATGCTTTCCTGCACTGTGTGATTAAGCAGGGGAACTCATTGCCCAGGGATGCTGTGGGTGTCAGAAATCCAGATCTGTTCCAAACCCATTTAATGAGAAAAATCCAGTTGATGTGGTAGAGGTGGCTCAGAGGTAGAGGCTGCTGCTCAGGAAGACCCTGGCTCAGGAGTTTCTGGAAGATGCAGAAGTACATTGGGTGCACTGTTACCTCTGCTCCCTGCTCTGTCCCTCTCCTGTCCATCACTGACCAGTGGGATGTGGAGGGTTGCTTTTTCTTTTTCTGGCAAAAACCAAGCAGGGTTTGTAGTAATAAAGTGGAGTGGAGGGACAAGGTACCAGTGAAAATGTGGAAGGAGAGGAGGCTTCCCTTCATGTCCCTGAAGGCTTCTGGGGCAGAGGCTTTTTGGTGGCAGGAGCTGGTGTTGGGTGCTGCTGTGAGCAGGTTTTCTGCTTCGTAGGACAAAAAGTGGTTGTCAAGGAGGGAAAACTCTGTTATCTGATGTGCCATCCTGATGGACAGCAAAGCAAGATATTTCGGACTTCGTGTAGGGGAGGAACTTCTTTAAAACCTGGATAGGAGTAGGAGCAGACTTGATGGAGGGATGAGTAATGAAGGAGTGTTTGAACGGAACTAATCAGTCCCATCTTCTTTCAAAAGACCTCATTTAGTTTAATTTAGCAGCGTGTAAATTTAGAGCCAATCAAAGGAAATACTTGTGCAGCCTGTGTGCTGGCAGGCTGCTGCACTCCCTAGCCCAGCAGTGAGCTGAAGGCTGTAGGTGGATCCCAAGCCTCGTGTGAGGCACTGGGGGCACACGTGTGTGTGCTCACATGCAGGATGGGCACACCAGCTCTGTGCCTGGGCACTGGCACCCACGACAGCAGAACCCTTCATTTCCCTCTGCTGTAGTCCATCAGGGAAGATCTGTGCCGTGGCTCTGCTCTCTGGTGCACCTGAGCCTGGTCAGAGCCAGCTCCTGGCGCCACGGCTGGGCTGAGCCTCTGCTCTGAGCAGCAGGGAAAGCCTTGTGCTGTGGAAACCACCAAGTAAACCTTGCTAACCTCTGCAAAATGTTGTTTTCCTCAAGAAAAACCTACATATGGATTAGATGAACCCCTGATCCTTGGACAGCTGGTCGTTTTGTTTAATTTGAATTAACGTAGCTACTTCTGTGCTTAAAATGAGGCACAGGCATAAAAAGCCCTCATGGGATTGCACTGCTTTTTATTTTTCCTTCTAGTTGTTATCCATGGCACTGACACAGTGATTTTAAACAAGTCTTGCAGGTCTCCTCATATTTTTCAGGAGAGATATTATCCCCTGTGGGGTCAGTATAAGTTGCTTGGCATTACCAGTCACAAACCCCATTAGCAGTGAGCCCCCCGCAAGTCCTCTGTGCTCACACCTCGAGGTGTTGTGCTTCCTGCTGTGTCACACCCCTGATTCCACGCTGCGTTGCAAAGTGTTGTGTAAAGAGTCCTGAAACCTGCAAAAATGGAAAAAAAATACTGTTGGGCTTGTTTTGCTTTGCATTTCAGGCTGGTGGCAATGTCTGCTTGGACCGGGCTCCTCTCCACCACTGCCAGAGTCAGCCTGTTGCTGCTGCTGGGGTCTGTGCTCTTCTCCTGCTCCAGCGTGGGCCACAGGGTGCCTGTAAGTTTTGGCTGCTCCAGCTTGATTTCAGACTGATGAAACATGAATGCTTTTTGCCTTTAAGGAAGTGCCCATTATTCTTTAGGAAATGTCTTTTTCCTGCTTGATTTATGAAAACAAACCAGAAAGGGTTCTACTGATTTCTGTGTAAATGAAGAATCGCTTGTGTGGTGCTGCCTGTTTTTGCTAGAAATGCTAATGAAGATGGGGTATTGCAAAGTAGCTTGGCCAGGCAGTGACAGCAACACTTAAATGAACCAAGTCACATCCTTTTATCCTTACTGAGCATTTAAACCCCGGCACTTTTCCTGAGCAGAGCTGGTAAACATCAGCTGTCTCCATTATGTGTTTGAACAGATCCAGCACTGGAAGGCCTGGTGGTAAATTTACAATAGCCTGTATCACTAACTCCCTCTTGGATAATCACAGAGCTGTGGAAATCAGCTAAGTAATAACTGCTCCACTCACTCCTTTTTAGTCCTGTTGAGTCTTGGCTCAGAAAATGTTAACATTGATTTTCATCTGCAGAACCTGGGCTTTTATGGCTGTGATTGTTCCTGAGCTTTAACCATTTGTTGTAATTTGAACAATTCCAAGCCCCTGATGCGCTCAGCAGCAGCAGGAGTTAAGATCTGGTGTCTCGTGCGTTTCTGAAATCGCAGTCCCTTTCACAGCTGAAATAAAAACATCTATAGGTTTGTCAGCCACCTTTGTGTGTTATCACAATCATGGAATTGTGACATTGTTTAGGTTGGGAGAGACCTTTGTGGTCATTGAGTACAACCTTTAACCCAGTGCTGCCAAGGCCATCACCAACCCACATCCCCAAATGCCACATCCACACTGTTGTTGCTTCTGTGCGTGTTTTGCTCAGGTTGACATTTCTGTTGCTTAGAAAGACTCTTCTAGGCTGGAAATGGATATTTATGTGCATAGCATCCAAATTCTGACAGAAAATGTGCATGCATTTTTTCCCAAAGAGTGGAAGAACTGAAGGCAAAATGTGTCCCAGAATTTCCTGTTAACCTCTGAATTTACTTCTATTTTTCCCTGTGAAAACATCCTAAGGATTAAGATCCAAACACTTCATGAAGTGAGCTGTAACTCCATCGTAATTGCCAACAATTAGGACTAATCATTCCCTGTAGGTTGGTTGTCTCAAATTCTTCAGTGGTGACTGAATTGGTGATCTAAGAAGCTGAAAATATTCCCTTCAGCAGACACTGAGCTGTGGGGATGATGAGCCTGGACCAGTTCATCTGTTCCTGTTGGAACCAGAACAGCCCAGACCCAGGAATCAATGCCTGGTGTGAGAGTACAGGTACTTTCTGTGCACTCTGCAGAGTTTTTTGTGACTCCCACCAGCTCCCTAGGGAGGCTTTCCATCGAACACCAAGGTTTCCCTCACAGCAAGGATTTTTTTCCCCTGCTGTTCTCCCCTATTCTTCCCTTGGCGTAACATCAAGCCGCTCGTGCTGGCTGCTCTCCCACACCTCTGCCAGCCTCGTGCTGCACTTGCCATGGAGGTGGTGATTAAATCCCTGCCTCATTGTTTTAAAAGCCCTGGAGAACACTGGAAGAGGGTGGAGAAGAGGATCCTCACATTTGTATCATGTGGGCAACTCGGTGTATTTTTTCCCGTGTCCTATTTTGGAAACAGTTGAACTATTTTAGCTGAAATCTTCTCCAAGCCTGAAATAAGTGCATTTAAGAAAAAGAAAAAAAGAACCAAAAACCAAAAAAACCCACCAAACCCCAAACCAACCAACAAGCCTTGAGGCATTCCACTCGTGTGGAAAATTTCAGCTGAAAAAGTTAAAAGTTTGACGTATTTTTAGGCAAGGGAAAATGGGGTCTTACAATGTTACACAACCCTAATAATAGCCAGGGCTCCTGCCTCTGACTGAAATACAGGTGAGGCTCTGTGAGAGCTGGTTTGAAATCTGCAACCTGCTCTGGAATAGGAAATAAGCTGCATTGCTTTGTTCAGCACAAATGTCATGCTAGTTATGCATGTTTAACCTTTAATATACTTTAAATCTAAATTTAACCATGTGGAAAGAATCTCAGATGTCAAAAAAAAAAAAAAAATCTGCTGGCGAGGGAAAAAATTTTGTATTCTCAGCCAGCACTAAATTACCCAGATGCAATTGCTAATGAGGTGAATCTCTTCTCTCCAAAAGGAGTTTGCCCTTACAAAAATAGAAGAGAGCGACATAAAAGATGACAGTGGAAGGGAGCCGGGGACAGAGGATGACGCTGATCCTGAGGACCTGGAAGTGTTTTACCCCACGGATCAGTGGCAAACCCTGCGTCCAGGTAACTGCTGCTGGCTAATTATAGCATGCCTCTGGAACCCACCTGCCAGCACTGACAGGAGCCGTGCAGACACTCCAAGAGCTGTTTGTTCCCATGACAATGTGTGCTTTTGCTGGTGTTCACATAAAGAGAAGGATGCAGTGACCCAGTGCAGGGACTGGGGGCTGTTGGCAAAGTGTCCAAGGAGGGGAGCAGCTGCTCCAGGGCTTTCAGGTCACTGGAGCAGGAGGAGTGAGCTGCCAGCCCCCTTGTAGGTGGGGGGCTGTCTCTGTCACTGGCTCCACAGCCCTTTCTCTCTTCATTTGTCAAGGGCCAGGTTTTATAACACTTGTTGGCACGTGGATTCTCAAGTCTGCTGTGCTCCGGTGTGGTGCTGCTCAGTGGCAAGCTGATTAGGAGCTGTCACTGGAGCACTGCACAGCTTTTTAACAATGGGTTTTCTGTTCCTCGGCTGTTTAAAAATTAGCTTTTATTTCCATCTGTGCAAACCACAAAAAATCTCTTCCCTTTCTTTGGGTTGGTGTCTTTCATTAGACATGCCTGGGACTTTGTGTAGAGAGGAGCCCAGTGGAGCAGCTTGGCCTCCATGTGCTGGGTAGGCTCTGGAGGGGCCAAACCCATTCAGACACACACAGATGCACGTGTGCATACATATTTCAACAATTAGCCTGTCTCTGGGGTCCTGAACGAGCTGTTTAATCCACTTGTGCTTTGGTGTCCTCATGTATATGCAGGTGTAATACCTCCCCACCTCACAAGGGTGAACTAAGTAGTAATTAATTTTTATAAAGTGCTCTGAATTTAAGAGCTTTATTCTGTGCTCAGTATTATCATTGAAAGAATAAGTATGGATTCCATTTGTCTTGAAATTTCTGCCAGATATAACAGAATGACTTTTCCAAATGTAAATCTTTGTATAACATAAATGGCTACAAAAGCCCCTGCGTTCCACAGAGCTGCAGTATATACTTATATTCCATTTCTGTACCATTATGTATGGAAGGCGTGTGGTGTCCCTGCTCATTATTCAGCCTGGCAGATCCCCACCAGCTTTGTTGGAACAGAACATGTACATACTTGCAATCATTAGAAACCTCATTGCAGGGTTTGTTCACAAGCACCTTCTCCACTGCTTGGGTGCCTTATTCTGCTTCATTTTTGTAGTTATTCCATGTTGGGCACATGCAGTGAAGGGCTTGTGGAAGTGGGGAGCTTGTCAGTATTCACAGAGGAGAGTAATTTTGGTTACTCTTCTAAAGACTTAAATGATGTCCTGCCTCATGCTCTGACTGCTACAGATCCCAGCACGGGGGACATGGCACAAAGAGGAGCCTGCCTCGGTCTCCTGCTGCCGGCCTGGGTTTCTGTCTCCTGGGGGTTCTTCTGGAGTGAAATCCTGTGAGGACTGACACTCACACCTTCAGCACGTGTTAGCCAAGGCTGGGGCCCCCAGGGCTGCCAGCATGAGCCCATCCCTGTAGCCTCTGCCCACACTTTGCCAGCGTGAGCACAGCTGTGGCTGGGCAGGGCGCTGACCTGGCACGAAGGAAGCTGCTGCTGTGGCTGCACAGGGATGTTCCTTTTGGTGCTGCCGCAGAGCCATGCACCTTGGCAGCATCTCTCACCCACTGGTTCTGCATCTTGCCATGTTTTCCATGTGGCTGCACTCACTGGCAGCTGAGCAGAGCCTGCTGGGCTGGGCTCAGAATTTGCCTTCTGCTGCCCATCTCTCCAGGACACCCCCATTCCCTCTCCCGTTGTATCCCTCCGGCAAACTAGGCCAGTCTCTCTGAGGGAGGCAAATGTTTGAATTTAGAATTTGGATTTACAGTTCTGAACACTGGGAGGGAGTTTGGAGCTGCATTTCCCCCATCTCACTCCTGTTTCAACTTGTTCCTGTTCTGAGCTCACACAGCATTTTGTGCTTCTCTACAATGGTGCAGCAGCTCATCTTTTATAGATGTATTCCCAGTTTTCCTCTGCTGAGTTTCCAGTTCCCTGTTGCTAATTGCATCAATCCACATTTCCACTGGGACTGCAGCAGTGTCATCAACCTGTAACCTGTCAAATCCCCCCCCAAATTCGATTGTTATTGTGTCTGCAACACTTTGGGCGCTTGTTCCTCGCTGTCTATAGTGTGAGCTGGATTTTGATCAAGTGCTTCCTTGCACTTTGAGCACACTTCAAGCTGCTGGAAGTAGCTGGATGCAAACACAGAGAGACAGTTGCCCTAAGAGCTGTGCTGCCTGTAATCTGGAAGCAAGATCAGTTGTCTCTTCTGCCTGGCAGCCGGAGCTGACGGCTCTGGAAAGGTTGGTGAAACTTCCCAAAGTCCTTTAACACTTCGTTAGGCATTGCTTCTTTCTCACTTGGCACTAAATAATGCACCAGGTGCAGGGCTCAGACTGAAGGGAGATGTGTGCCTCAGAGAGGCTTCCAGCACCTCTGCTGTTGGACTTTTGGGCATCATCTGTGGGGCTTTTACTTCTGTCCATGGTTGGAGTCCACAAGAACCAGGAGGTTTTTTGGGGTTTAGTGAGTGGGATTGCTGTGTCCTCTGAATGAAGGTTCACACCCCCGCTCAGACTCCTCATGGTCAGGTAAAAGAGTTTGAAGTGCTTCCTCTGCTGTCTTTTTTCTTTCAGAATACACTTTCTCCAGGTGATAGTACCCTTGGGAGCTGGAACATATTTTACTTTTGTTATTTGAGCACCAAATTTCCCAATATTTTGTTTAGCATTCCTGATGATGATTGGAAGTTGGATTGCTCTGACCATCTAGTTGTATCACTGAGCAGCAGATTTTCCACCCAGCATGATGGGAAATTTTCCACCCAGCAGTGGCTCCTCTGGGAAGAGTTTGCTGTGAAGATTCAGAGCAAGGATATAAGAGGCAGGGGTTTAGTTGGGAAAGGAAAAGAGCATTAATCATCCCCCCCAGCAGTGATGAGTGGAGAGCTGGGGCTGCACAGGGCTCTGCTCTGCCCATCCCTGTGGCAGCAGTACTTTGCTGCTCCCTAATGTGGCAGAAACCCTCTGGCAGCTTTTCCAGCTGACAGTTGGGAGTTAATGAGTCCAGTTTCCAATCCAGATGGACAAGTGAGAACCTCCTCTGCCCAAAATATCAAAATATTTACAGATTGCTGTGCAGACAGGCAGCAGAGGCTGCCTTTGTTGCAGAGCAGCTCCCTGCAGACTGGAGGGATAGAGCAGAGCCTGGCACCGTGACTGGCATGGTGCAGTGTGGATCTCTCTGGGGTTTGGATGGATGTCTCAGGGCAGAGCAGGGAGCTTAGCTGGCCTGCACCTTCAGCTGTGGTTAAAGCTCTGCCTTGCAGAGCTGAACCTGCAGTGACTCCTCGGCGTTTGTGCTGCCCAGAGTAATTTTCTGAAGTGCCTGATTATTTCACAGTTAAAAACCAAGGAGCCATAGCTGCTGCTGCTGATCAGGCTACCAGAGTGAAGCTGATGTGAACATGCTGTTAGTGCTGCTTCTGCAATGATGAAACCATCTTATGTTCAGCAGGGAGCCAGTGATACATTGCTTGGCATTTAAATATCCATGGCTGCAGCTCCCAAGGATCCTCAGGCTATCTTTGCTGCTCCTGCTTGTCACAGGTATTCTCCTGTCTCATTTGCTGCTCAAACAAGGTTTTACACCTGTGGAAACACAGTTCTCCGGGCAGCCACATCGGGGAGGTGTTTTCAGAGGCTGCTTTGAAGGACTTGCTGTGGAAAGAGCAGGGCTGAGGATGGGCAATAACCCAGTCCAGTTTCACTGCCAGTGTGTCTTCCAGGAGATTTCGGTGGCCAAATGAAGCAGCACTGCTGTAAGCTGAGAAGAGGTTCTTGAAGCAGGGGGAGGAAGGAGGCAGGAGGGATCTGTGCCAGGCCTGTCCCCAGCCCGTGGTGGTGATGTGGTTGCTGCTGAGGGTCCCCTCATACCTTGTCCATGGGGACCTTGCTCCTGCTGCTCACTGGGATGTCCTGAGCTGCAGCAGCTCTTGCTGATTGCTTTGCTGAATTAATCACTGTCCAAACCATGGGCTTCTTGCTGACCCAGACAGTGGTGGGCAGGTCTCTGAAATATTTATGGCAGCACGGTCAGGAGCGGGCTGTGAAGTACAGAGTGAAACCACCAGGGTATGCTCGTTTTTGCAAAGTTTGACGTGTCTAATCCAGGAAATAGGAGCCTCATCAGTTCAGCACAGATTTGCATATAGAGGGAAGGCAAATGGAATTTTAAAAACCTCATCTATACTAGATGAAATGCTTCTTCTCCGAGTTTTTTTTATAAAATGACTTGTTACTGATGTGCAGAGGGAGGAATCTCAAACTCTGGAGTTGTTATAATCTTGTTTGGCCAGTGACAGGAGAGCTGGAGGATGGATCCAGCAGGTAGGAAAGGTCAGGCTGACTTGAGAGCAAACGTTCAGTGCTTGGAAGCTGAGTTATGGTCCCTGGCAGCTCTTCCTCTGCTTGTTTTCAACCTGACCTCTTGCATAGGAGGCTTTTCATCTCCTAATTTTATCTCGTGCCTGTCCTTTTTATTGCCAGCTGCCTTCATGGGCTCCTCTCTCAGCTTCCTACCCTGTGAGCTTTCCTTTGCCCCTCATGTTCACACCACAGGAGGCACAGTGTCCCTAACATTGGCTTGTGCCTAATTCCAAGTCTTTGGCGGAAGTGCCAGGGCTGAAGCTCCAGATGCTGCTCCTGCCTTGCATGTGGGGCAGTGCTGGGCAGATGTGGCACACCAAGCCCATCCTTCATGCCCAAGTCCCGGTCTGGGTAACAGGGATAGAGATGTTTCCCTCCAGCTGTTGGTGAAAGGACAGGACTGGGGCTCAGGAGATGCAGGGACAGTTGTGGCATTCACAGTCTCTGAAAAAATCCCTTTGCCCAGGATGGTTCTCCTGGGAAGCTGAGAAGCCTCAGCGAAAAGGAAAATAATTCTTATCTCATTTGCTTCTCCTGTGTTGTGCTCGTCTGGAATGAGTTTGGGGATTGTTTACGCACAGGTGATTGTTTCATTGGATTCTGCTGTGAGTTGCTTTGACTCTTTGGCCCATCAGTGCCAAGCTGTGTCGGGACTCTGGAGAGAGTCATGAGTTTTCATTACTATCTTTTTAGCATTCAGTAAGTATTCTTTCTGTATTCTTTCATATAATATAGTACAATAAAGTAATAAATTAGCCTTCTGAGCACATGGAGTCAGATGCATCATTCCTGTCTTTGTCAGGAATGCCTTGAAAATACAATAGACAGTGAGTAGGGGTTCCCAGCCCCCTGCTCCAGCAGGAGGAGGTGTTTGAAGGATGCCAGCTCTGGACAGGGAGACACAGCATGAGTGTCCCACCCTGCAGCTTGGTTTCAGCATTTCTGTAAAGAATTGGGAGCCCCAATTCCATGAACTGGGAGCCAGTTTTTGCCCTGCAAATGCAGGTAAAACTTCTGTCATTTCCAGAAGTGGCAGTGTCCTGGCACCACTGGTGTGGTGAGAAAAAGCCCTACCTTGTTGCTCAGGCTTAGGAGCAGAGTGGGCTTGGGGTGGGTTTTTGGTGTGTCAGGTCAGTCCTGTCCCTTACTGGCCGTGATGTTACTGGTTTCAAACTGGTTACAAAAGTCTTTTGCAGTGATGCTCCTTCTGCCAAAAACTAACTGTGCTTCTGAGCAGCCAGAATAAAAGTCTGAGCTTCTCTAACGTGCGGCCATGGACTAGGCTGTGGGCATTACCAAAACAAGGGTGCTGTGTTTTCATGAGCCAAACCATGACTCCTGCTAGAGGTTTGTGGAATTCTGAGCCCTGCAGGGTATTCCAGGTGGTCTGGAGTGGTCATAAGCCAGGGGAAGAGATGCTGAGAGTCAAGCAGTGGTTTTAGTGCAAGGAGGAGGTTAAACTGCAGCTTTCAGAATAATTTCAAACTTCACTTTGATGATGCTCAGGCTGCTGGTGGTGTAATAGCAGTAGACATCAGCAGTGGGAACCATTCCTGTGGTTAAATGCACATTGTTTGGTGGGAGGAAAGTGCTTTGAAAGAAGAGGGACTGTTTCCCAGAGAAGACATCTCTCATTCCTTGCTTTTATCTCCTTCCTGCCAAGCCAGGGATGCTGTGAGCATTTGAGCTGCTGAGAGGTGCTTAAATGTGTGCTGGGTGATGAGGAATATCTTGCTCTGGTTTTTATGTGCAAGCAGGCTGGATTTTCTGCAATAGCTCCAATAACCTTTGTGTGGCTGTTTAGAAGGATGAACCTCATTAAAGAAGAGGTATTTAATAACAGGCCTATTTTTATCTCTGTCTTTATCTAACAGTCTGCACATTTATTTCAAGCTTGTAGCAGTGCTTTGGAAGAAAAATGTTTTCCCTCCTCTGAAATGTTTTGGCAGTGCCTCCAGCCTTGGTTATCTTGAATTTCCAGTTTGGCTATCATCCCTCCTCCTTCCAAAGCCAGCAAGCCACAGCAGGCCCACGGCTCCACACATTTTCCTTGGGAAATGAGAAATTTCTGTGGGAATATAGTTTCAAAACATGGGACTTGGGTCCCAGAGTCACTGAAACTGTTCTGAAAGTTTGATCAAACATAATCACAGCAACTCCCTCAGGCTTCAAATGTGTGATCTTGTATGGGATGGGCACTGCAGTGTTTGCTGCAGGATGGGATTGACCACACACTCTGGGAGAGGCTGGCAGCTCTGGGGGTCAGGCATTTCTGCAGAGATTTTTTATTTCCTAAATTTGTTGAGTTTATTAAATAATTTCATAAATTAAACCCTGATCTATAGATATCTTGCAGACATTGTGTTTTCAGCCCACTCTCCTGTATTTGCTATCATTGGCTGGTGGTGATGGAGGCAGCCCCAGCCCCAAGGGGATGCACCATCTTTCCAGCTCCTTCCACATCCGTTCCTTTGGCGTTGCTGGCTCTGTATCCAGACCCTGCCCTGGCTGAAGGTTTGCTGGAGCACAGGTGCCTGAGCCTGAGGCCAGGATGACCATTTCTGAGCCCTTTTTCCCAGGATACATGTGGCCATATGCTCCAGGAGATGCTGGATTTGGGCCCTGGGACGCGTGTGGCAGTTATTGCAAAAGAACTTGGCTGCTCTAGGGGCTAATGCCTGGTTTTTCCTTGCCTTTCAGTCTGGATCATGTACATCCCTTAACCACAGCTTTGCATCATTATCTTTTTCCAAAATTAGGGAGTATTTTCCATGGTCTTGCTCAGGCCCTTCCACCCTTCAGTTTCCCCCATGGGCTAAGGCCTGACTTACTGAAACTCCCACAGAACTGATTCTGAGTGGGCAAGGACAAAGTCAGAGGGTTTTCAGGCAGTCTGCACAGTCAGATGGCTCCTGTGAGGAATATTTCACTTGCTCCATCACAGTTCTTGCCTGCAAATTGTCCTCTTGCTCAGATGGGACTCCAGCTTTTTTTTTTTTTTTTCTTCTCCTTTTTCTTTCCTAAGTTATTCAATTTTCCATGCATTTATTTATAGGGTCACACAAGCAACAGGTCTGCTTTTTCCACAGATCCTTCCAGAGCCACGTGCTGTGTCTGCTCCATTTTGGTGCAGAAGCATCTTGCTCCTCTGAGGAAAACTCAGAATATCCATCCAGCTGTCTTGACTGAGTGAGGCATTTTCTCTGAACCCTGCCCTCTGTTCATTTCAGAATCTGCAGGGAATTTGGGACATAAATTAAAAAGCTATTTGATGCTCCTTGAGGTCTAGAAGCTGGTTTTGCATTTGTTCTTACTTGAACGCACACTGAGACAAATGGCTCTGCTTTACTGAAGCTGCTTCCTTTAGCATCCTGAGGAAGCTTCCCAGTTAAAAAATAAATATGGCTCTGTTTTTTCAGCCCTGCTTTACCAGAAAAAGCTGGGGAAGGAAATGTAATCTCCTTGGGTTTGTCCTGATGTTTCGTAGAACTAATTCCCATTTATTGGAAGAATTCTTCCACGCCCGATTAATGTTTAATTTTTTATTATGTGTTTACATTTTGGAAGGAGTAAGGGTGGTGGTGTTGGAAATTCTAATGAGGGACAACATTTCTGATTCAAAAGACTCAGGCTCCTCTCTCCTGATTTTTCTGCCAGCTCCTTAAGACTGCAGGAAGTTTTGCTTGGGTCATTCACTTGCAACAGGATGTTATCTGAATACAGAATTAATGTATGCAGCCTGTCACTTGGAATTGCTGCTGTTCTGCTCCTGGAGAGCTCCCAGGGTTGCAGAGTCCTTGCAAGCAGCAATATCAGGAGTGTGCCTGTGATCCTGCAAAGCCAGAGGAGGAACAGGGAGCTGCAAGTCTCCCCCATCACTGCAGGGTGTGAATAAATAGATCTAATCAACAATTTACATGTTAGCTCCAGACCAGCGTTTATTTTTAGGATGTGTCATTCAGCCTCTGCATCTCAGGCTGGTGGTGTTTCTAAAAGCACCTCTAAGTGATCACCGAGGCTGGATTTTAAGCTGCATTTACATTTTGATAGAATCTGCTGCTTTTCTTATCTGAGACAAAGCCCACCTGATCTTCATTAATTACACTATCGTTTCACCTGCTAACCAGGGTGCTACTAATTACAGTTATCTGTCTGTTCTTCACCAGATAATACACAAAAAATTGTTATCCCTGGCGGTATCTGGATTAGCTGGAGCTGTAAGGGGGTTGCACGTGGTGATGGGTTTTGCAGGTGGAGTGCAGGTATTTATAGCCTGTCTGAGGGAACGTGGAGGAGTGGCTGCTGTCCCACTGGCTGTACTGCCATTCCAAGACACCTCTGAAATAAAAAGGGACTCCTCCGGCTGTAACATCTAACAACCATTAACATTTTTTTCTTTTTTTTTTTTTAACTGGTTACAATTTCGAATTATCATCTAACACCTCTAATTGTATCAACTTATGAACCCATTCCCAACAGTTGCAATTTCAACTTAACATTTAACACTTCTAATTGTATCAACCTCTGAAATAACACCTCCACAGCAAAACATCCAGAAAACACTTCTTAAACATAGAAAAATCTGTTTATTGCAGGGTGACTAGAGCAGGCCAGCTCCACAAGAGAGGCGGTGGAGTCCTGGGAGATCTCAGACCCTCCTGAGCACAGGCCTTGGCCTGGAGGGAACACTGCTTGAGCAGGGGCTGATCCCAGAGGTGTTTCCAGCCTCAGCCATCAGGGACTGTCTGGTAGTGCCTTTTTTAAGACAGAAATCTCATGGTGGCTTCATAGAGAGCTGTGAGCTCTGGTGGTGGTGCTGGCTGCTCCCCCACTAACATCAGCTGCAGTCTGAGTGGGGCAAGCACAGAAAGGTCTTCTCAGAAAAGAGGCAGCAGGAAATGTCTGAGCTGCTGGGGAGCTGTGAGTCCAGAGGGCTGCAGCCAGGAGCCAGAGGCTGCAGGGAAGGTGCCCCATGGGGGCAGAGCCTTTGCTGGAAGAGAAGTCAAGGGCCTTTCACTCAACTCCTGTTTCATCATCCTTTCACACACTGATCTCTTCAGATGCTCTCTAAACCTTTGGATTGCTTTCTGAAGGGGAAGGGACTTGTTCTGGAGGAGAAGCGGAGCCAGGCTGCTGAGGACAGCTGGTAGCTGTCAGCTGGCAAGAGCGGAGGGACATGGAGACTCCTGCAGCCCAGCTGTGGCCAGAGGGGTGGACACTGGGTGGGGAGATGTACACACTCTCCTCCATCCACTGGGAGTGTTCTGAGGCCAAACACCTGCACTGCCTGTTTGTACTGTTTGCAGTACCTGATAAACTGATATATGTGAGTTTGGGGGGTTTTGTTACCTTTTTGTATTCTGAAGAGAACTAAAGATGGTTCACATGATTTCTTTTGTGCCTTCTGCGGTGCAGGTGATGCAGGCAGGGGTGGAACAACGGCATCTTTATACTTGTGAAGTCTCCATCCACACCCGAGGAGCTGCCTGAAGCTCAAAGGTGATTTTCTTGCAGGCTTAGAACACTACACCAGCAGGGAGAACAAGAAACTCAGTGGAGACCATGCTCCAGAAAAACTGTATCCATGGTCCAAAAGCTAAATATGGAACCATGGAAGTGCACACTGCAGTGGTAGTGGAGCTGGGAATGCTGAATGGGGAGGTTTCCTGCCCTTCTGGCACAGGGAACCAGGGGTCCTCTGGTTCTCCATGGTCCTCCATGAGGACCTCTGGTTCCCCGTGGTTCTCCACAAGGATGTGTTGATGCGTTTGAGCTGTGACAGCAGGCAGTAGTTTCAGGTGGGGCTGCTCTGCTGGCAGGGCCTTGGTGTTCCCAGCAGGGCAGGGCAGGGATGCTCCTGTCCCAGCAGGGCACTGGACACGCAGGTACCACCCTACAGCAGCTGCTCCTCCTCTGCATCACTTCCAGGGACAAAACTCCTGTCCTGCTGCGTGGCAGGGAGTCCTGCAGAGCCAGCACAGAGGGGACAGGCTGGGCAGCCTGGTTTAATAATTTTTGCCTGTTCTTTGCGCGGAAGCTGTGTGCTGGGTGGAGGTGTGTGTGTTTGGGGAGGGCTGGCTCAACCACTAGCTTGTCAGGGTTTGCAACACTGGCAGCTGGGGAGAAAACTGTTATTAAGTGTAATGTGGCACCTTGGAGACGGAAGCATGGGGAGACAATAAATACAGCCTTCCATAATGCCATTTTATGGTGTCACTCTTCAGAATTTATTAAGGCTTAGTTGCAGCCATGCCTGCAGCCTTCTGTGCTGGAATCAGTAAATTGTGTTCATTATCTTTAGCACTTGCTCTGACCTGCTGTGTTTTACAAGGGAGGAGACACTGGAGGCGTGGGGACACCCCAGCTGCTTTCCGCAGCCGTTTCCTTGGTGCCAATCCAGCTTTTCTGGGGTTGTTGGGGCACCTCAGGCCGTGTGATGTGGTGGTTGAAGAGAACACTGAGGGACTGAGGACCTGCCAAAATGACCCCAGTTCCACGGGGAGCAGGGAAGGGGCTGTGCGAGGAGGGAGGCCGTGGGCACCTTGGAGCACACTGCACATTTGTCACTCCACTGTGGGACCACTCCAGCAGGCTTGGATGTGCTGAGGATGCTGGAGGTGGAAAAGGGTTCACAGGAGCTCTCTGAAATGCAGACAGGGAAATGCTACACCCCTGTTTGGTGTCCTCTTGCACCAGGTGTTTTCAAATGAAAACACCAATGAAACTGTGCTCCTTTTGCCCACTTTTTGTCAGGACAAATCCCAGCAGCAGTATGTTTGTGTACCTTCATCCTTATCCTCAGCATTTAGGTCCAGGATGGAGGAAAACAAGTTCAAGCCCAACCTCCTGATAATTTATGATGTTCCATGTGCTTAAGGGCAAAATTTAAGTTGCCAAAAGCAGATGTTTGCATGCTCTTTTTTTAGCTCTCAAAGTACTTTCTGTGTGCTTGATTGATGGACGTCCCTGTTACATTAATAGCTGGGCTTTGCAGAAAGCTGTTATTACCAGGAGAATCTGGTGTGGGTTTCAGTTTTTCTTCTCGCATTGAAAATCCATTATTAATGTCTTTCTGAGAAAAAAAAAAAAAAGGTTTCAATTCAGGCATTTTGCTTTGCCTTCTCAGGCTTCTCAACTGTCTTCACAGAGGTGCTTTTAAAATCAATATTACAAGTGTTCTTTATATTTTACTGAGTGGTTGAGGGTTTCTGCATCTTGCTATTGATTTCTGATTGTACTGCAGGATGTGTAGGTGCACACAGGTTGCTCTGTGATGGGTAACTTCATATGTGTCTTCCTAATCATCACTGAGTTGCCTTCTGCATGTTCCCTGTTGCTGAGCTTGGAAGGCACCAGGACAGCTCTGAGTGCAATCCTGAGACACAAACTTGTGACTGTTCATCTAATTTGGGTTTGGTTTTCAGTCAGCCACAGGGGTCGTGTAAGGCTTGTGGGGTCTCCTCTTTTGTGTTGCCTTTGCAGAGTTCTTCTGCCCTGGCTTCTCAGGCAGCTTTGTGTTCTGTGTTGCAGGAGCAAAAAAAGTCATTGTCCTAGCTTTGTGTGGGGTGGTCATAATGGACCTTCAGCTTCAAGCACTGACCTTGGCCCTTGGGGCAATTCTGGGGCAGATCTCAGCATTTCAGAGGTGCAGAGTCATTGGATCCCAGAACAGTTTGGTTTGGAAAGAAACCTTAAAGCTCATCCAATTCCAACCCCCTGCCATGGCAGGGACACCTGCCACTGTCCCAGGCTGCTCCGAGCCCTTTCCAGCCTGGCCTTGGACACTGCCAGGGATCCAGGGGCAGCCACAGCTGCCCTGGGCACCCTGTGCCAGGGCCTGCCCACCCTCACAAGGAACAATTCCTTCTCAATATCCCATCCATCCCTGCCCTCTGGCAGTGTCCACTCCAGGCACCTGTGAAAGTCCAAGTCTCAATGAAGTAATACAAAAGCCCAGAGTTGGTAACTGCTGTAAAGCTGGATTTCCAGACAGAGGCTCTTGGAGCACATCAGCACGGGTGGCACAATCTGTGTGAGAGCTTGTTGGTACCACAGGAACCTGTGAGGAGTGACAGGACTGTGGCCAGCACGAGTGCTCCAAAATGCTTCCATGGCTCCAGGTGGGCTGTACAAGGGAAGAGCTCTGTGTGTGTGGGCACAGTCCTTCCCAGCTCTGCATGCCCTGGCACAGGCTCCACATCTGCCTGGGGCTGTGGTTGTGCCAACAGGCACTCTGGAGTGGGCTGGGTTTACACAAACCTCTGCTGGCTGGGTTGGGCTGTTTGCTCCTCAGGCTTATCCTGGACAAGCTCCTGCCCCCTCAGACATGGAGGCTACATCTGGCTTCTGAGGAACCGGTTGTTGCAGTTTGTCTGTCCGTGCTGAGGGACCAGGACAAACACTGGCACAGGAGCTGGTCCTGTGTCCCCAGGATAGCAGGGCTTGGTGGTGGCAGCGCTGGCAGGGGACACGGCAGCCCAGCCCTGGCATGGGCTGCTGTGCATAACAATGGGCAGGCTCTGACCTTGCCGCTGGAACTCACTTAGTAATTCTGTTGATGTTCTGGAAACGAAAATATAATTCAGGCCACCTTCTCCTCCAAGCTGACCCTGAGAATCTGGGAGAAGAGCTACTGAATAATTAGGGGCTTTTTTTTTTTCTCCCCCTTTTTGCTGGAGTTACTGCTCTGTGTTGAACTGTGCTCTAAAGTGCCATTAGTTCCCTTGAACTTACTGCTCTGAGTGTACTTAGCATTAATATTACGTAACTTGCAGTCTCATTAATCACCGGGGGCTGCGGCACATCCTTGTTGTGCTGTTTTGTGGGTGGATTGGCTGGTGGGAACCCCCTGGCCAGGAGTGGAGGCTGTGGCTGGAGTATCCCCCCTCTGCTTCTGTGCCTGGTTTAGCTGAGCTTTGTGTGTCTCACCCTGCAGGATCTGGAGTGTTTGCCAGCACTGCCATGATTGCAGCCTTGCTGCCGTAGAGGAGAAAAGGGAAAGGTGGGTTTGTCCCAAGGGAGTTTGGCTGGACCACATCCCTGCTGCTGTCCCTGTGATTTGGGTCTGTGGGGTTCCAAAATGCAGAGCCCAGCCTCGTGGCTTTGCAGTGAACACCCAGAGCTCTTGCGCAGGGTCTGTGCAGAGCTGTTTGATGATGCTGTGCCTCTGTCTCTGTGGCAGAGCTCTCAGCCTTCCTGGCAATGTAAATTCTCCTGGCTGCATGCTAAAATTACACTGAGTTATTGATTTATCTTTGAGAGGATTTCCTTCCCGAGGGACATTTCTGGCTGTTGTAGTGATTTAGTTCTTCTGCAAGTGCAGAATCCGTGGCAGAGCAGAGCCACCCTCCTGCCCTCGAGCCTGCAGCTCAGGGTCGTGCTCCCTCAGGCTTCCTTTGCAAGCTGATTTCTATTCCAAGGCCGGGACAAGGTCACATGGCTATTTTTTCTGTGTAACAACTGCAAATAAAAGGGCATTTTCAACTTTCTACTGCAGAAGCTGCAAGTTTGGGACAAACCTTTGTGCTGTGGCACCAGCATTATCTTGGGCATGACTGAAACCCAGCTCCAAGGCTGGCACGTGGGGCGTGTGGAGCCATGCCAGCCTTAACACACTTGGACTCCTGGGGACATTTTAGTTCCTCAAAGTGGGGTATGATGGGAGCAGGAGCACGCTAACACTTCTCTCCTAAAGCTGCAGGGTACAGCCTCTCTTTTCTTTGCTTGCTATTGACTCACTATGGCGTGTCCCTAAAAAACAGGCCAGGCAAGTTCCTGCTGGTGGTCCTGAGGAAGCCAAGCTAGTTCTCTTCTTCTGTCACCAGTTTTCTCCCCTTGGCCCTGAAATCCCACCCCACTAGCTGTGGCTCAGCTGATGAGCCCCATCAGTAGAAGGACCTGACCGTTCAGGACATGGCCAAATGTTTCATATACTTCGTGACTGGAAAATGCCCACCTCTGTGTTCTTGGCTGCCTATTTGAAGCATGTCCCTGTGGATTCCTGTATCTAACCCCACAGTGGATTTGGCACCAATCTCAGCTGCACACTGATAAAATGTGAGGCTGCTCGTGCATGTGGTGTTATAAAACAGCATCCACCAATTAGGCCCAGGGAGAACGTCAATTTATTTTCCTGTGAACCAAGTGTGGCACAGCTCCTTCCTTTCGTAGTGATCTATCTGTGAGATAAAACACATCTTTAGTGTCTATCTTAAATACTGCAGTGTTGACAAGTTCTCTTGACAGAAATTAGGCTAATGTCCCTTATGACTGCGTTAGCTGTAGAAACAAGGCTTTAAATTGAAGCTTTGCAAAGCGCGCTCTCCAAGGCATCTCCTTATTCCAGCTTTTATTATCCAAATTTGTTCTCACTCTGCCTTGGCAGCGGGGCTGGCAGGCAGCTCTTCCCATCCATCCTGCTTGTCTCGCAGCCAGGCTGGTGGGACCAGCACCTTCCAGGGCTGGACTGGGCAGCATTGGCCAAACACTGTGAAGCCGTGCCCTCGGGACCGGGGAGGCTCTGGGCTCGGGGGACACCGGTGCTGGGACATGGGTGACGGGAGCCAGCTGACACACATCGAGCAGAGATGGGATCCAAGGCAGTCAGCTGCATGCCCTGACAGCAGCACAGCGTGTCCTGAAACGCTCCCACTGGAGCTGGAGCTGGGAGAAGGGAGTTTGTGTCGTACACGTCTCATCCTTGCAATTTCAGCACTGAGTTACAGACTCAGAAGCTGAGGACAGGAAAAGAGAGGTCTGAGGCCTGGTCATGAATGTCCCTTCTTGAGCTTCTCAGCCCTCCCTTGGAAAATAGTTTCCTTTTTTGCTCCTTTACCCTTCTCAGGTTGAGCCCTTTTAGCCTTTAACTCCTCGTTTCCAACACAGATTAACCATGGCCATTTTAAACCTTCTGATTCTCACACTGGTGTTGGTCCTGATGGATTATCCCTGCCTATTGTGTCCTTTCTGTGCCTCCACATTGCCAGGTTCTTTGGTGGCCATCTTCTGAGTCCCTGAGAGAGGAGAAGAGGCTCTCTGAGAGTGACAGATGTGGGAGTCATGATGGTTGACGATGTTTTGGAGGTGCTAACCTCCATCATAGTAAAGAAGACTCTCTCAAAAGGTATTAAATGCCTAAAATTCCACATAATTAATATCATCCTCAGTTCCTTTTGTCAGGTTCTCAATTCTCCTGGTCAGCTGCTTTGTCCTTCTCTGCCTACATCCTGCATTGATCTTCTCTGAATGTCGCCAAGCCTTCAGCATCCCAGATGGGCTCTCTGGAGTAACAAATAGACCTGAGGAATGACAATTATTGAATGGATTGTAGCATTGGCTTGGGGATAAATAATGTAGTGAGTTGGAGCGGGTTTAAAACTGGCTTTTGTAAGTAAGCTTTTCATGGATGTTGACTTGGGGACGTGGTGAGACAAAGGTTGCTGCAGTGTCTCTGCAGTCTGGTGTGCCATTTGAGAGATGAAATACCAGAGTGTGGCTGGATACCTTTGGTCTCTCTGTTTCTTCTGCTCGGACCTTTGTGGGATTAGACTCTCTAAACTGCTGCAGTTCACAGACTTCAAGCCCAGTATCAGAAGAAAATATAAATCAAGTGCCTCGTATTAAATCCTGAGCACATGGCTCCTGCTGCACCCGGGGCTGTGGTGACTCACTCCAGTGCCTGCTTTGAAACTGGGGAGAAGGGTTTGCTGGGAAAGTGAAAACATGTTGTGCCCACTCTGCAAAAGGACAACCCTTCATCCTGCCCTGTGGTTATTTTTTTCCTGGTGTGTTTGCTGCTGTTGCACTGCAAGGCAGAGCAGCCCTCCCAGGAGGGAGATGGGAGGGCAGAGCACTTGGAGGAGCTCTTTGCCACAGGAAGCATCTCCCTCTTGCAGCAGCAGCAGCAGTAGATACACCAGCAGATGCTGCAGCAGTGCCTCCATCAGAGGCACTGTATTTCCCTCTCAAGCCCTCCTGTCACCCCTTCCTTCCCTGAGATCCCTGCTCCCCAGGCAGCTCGCTGGCCTCCACCTTCTCTTCCATCACTTCCAGACTTCTCAGGGGGCCCAGGCACCTCATGGGAGGGCCACGCTGTGCCCTGTGTGTGGCAGCCACCCCTCCTGTCCTCGTGGCTCCCCTGCACAAGAGGGATGAGGTTTGGTGTGTGTTCAGCAGGCTGAGCTCTGAGCACGAGGTTGGGCCCGTCTTCATCATCGTCACCTTGGCCGCTAGTGAGGGTGGGCAGCAATCACAGGGCACTGCCAGCCAGAGCCCTGCCTGTCCCCACGGCCCTGCCTGTCCCAGGGGCTCGCCTGCCCCTCCTTCCCTCTTGCTGCAGGAGATGCAGAAGCCAAGTGGATTTGGCAGGCGGTGAGGAGGGAGCACAGCCCAGCCTCATGGGTGCCTCTGTTTGAATAGCAGCGTTCAGAGCACTCAGCACTGGCTGATCATTTGGGAGAACATAAATCCCAGTGCCAAAGGACAGCCCTGGCTCAGGGAAAAGGGCCAGTTGTGAGCACTGTCCAGCCCAATGTCCAAATGGAAGGGTGCTTTCACATCTCTAATCAAGGGTTACTTAGTGGAGAGCCCCTTCCTTGTGAGGCTTTGTTCTCTGCTAGCTGTGGATTGAATCATGGGAGGAGGGATTGGATTCTGGCATCACTTTAAAAACATTTTCATTCTGTTTGCTTAGGGGAACAAATTACAGAGAAGACCTCTCAGCACTGTGACAAAAGAGTGCCTCTAAAACCCTTTTCAGCCAAACAAGTGTTTGAGCTGAAGGCCTGATGGATGGTGCTTAGAGATGTGGTTATTGCAGCAAGGTTGGCATTAAAAATCACAGGGTACAAGAAAGTTCTCCCAGGGGTTACTGTGGGGAGTGTCTCCCTGTATTCCTGGTGTGAGGAGCCTTATCACCCTGAGTCCCCCCAGTGAGCTCTGTGGCATCAGCCACAGGATAGCAGTAGCACAGCAAGCACCAGTGGGTCACTTCTGTCTTGCTAAATGAGAAACTGCAATGGGATCAGCCCTTTCGGGGTGGCATCACTGTGGCAGGAGAGCTGGAACTGCATGATCTTTAAGGTCCCTTCCAACCAAACCATTCCATAATTCTTTTCCTGCCCCTGTTCAAGTGGGGTTCAAGTCCAGCAGAAAGCAGTGCTGCTGCTTTGGGACCTGTGAGGAGGCAGGAATACACCTGTTGTTGGGATATATAAGAACAGGGTGGCTTTGGAGCTCTCCCAAGAATGACTTTGCTGCCAGCAGCAGTGCTGAATGCTGAACAGGGGACAGATTCACCCTTGACAGGCTTGAAACTATTTCAGATGGCTTCTGTCCCTGCTCCACTGCAGCACAGAACAAAATAAGTGTTGGAGAAGATGTCATACTTAGACATCACTGTTCTGCCAGGTCGATTTCCAGGATGTTTTTAACGTAGCTTGGAATGTCACAAAAAGGTTTGTCAGATAAACTAACCAACTGAAGTTCTTACATGAGACTTCCTTGGTTTTGTTGAGGTGCTTTGAGCTCTTCATTCAGTCTCTCAACAACTCATCCCATTCAGGCCTTTCTGGAAGAACCTCTGCAACATCTGTGGCTGGGGGATCAGGCCCTGCCTGCTCCCAATGTGTCTGGGTGTGGAATCCTTTGAATCCCTCAGGGCAACCCCCAGGGCCTTGCACTCGAAGGATATACTGTAGAGTCTTCACCTAGGCTGAAAGAGAAGACTTACTCGTGGAGCCTTGCACAACACTATGAACCACCCCAGTTCCTTTCCCCATATGTCCCAAATTCTGGTCATTTCTCCTTTCCCTGTTCCCTCATTGGTTGTGGTATCCCTGGTGGCAGGCTCCATGTCTTCCCTCGAGAGCAATGCCCTTTGCCCTGCCCTTTGTGCTGCCCTGGTGCCTTTGGACTGTTGGCCACTGACCCCTACATAAACTTGTGCACACCACATGGCCAGGTCTTTGTCCCTGATTCCCCTTTGGCATGCTGGAATAAACCTTGGCTGGAATTCATCATACAAAAGGCCCTTCTGCCTCTTGTGGCTGAGCTGGCCATGGTGAGTGGGGTGTGTGGACTTGACTGCTTTCCCTGAATGTTCACCCGAGCAGCTTTTCCACAGGAGATGCTTACTGGGGAAAAGGTAGCAGCAACCACCATCTAAACCCCCGTGTTGCTACATCTGGGTGCCCTGGGAGGCAGAAGGAAGAAGCAGTGCCAATTGTTTGCTCATGCTGTAAGGACAAAACTCCTTTCTTAGGGTTTCCTCTGCAATCCCAGAAAGAGGAGGACATCCCCGTCCTTGTCAGCCCTCTGGGCAATGATCAGACAGAACAGCAGTGATGAAACCAGGCTGGCACCAGCAGGGCTGGTCACTCGCAGGCAGAGGCAGCCCAGCTTCTCCAGCCCAAGCAGGGCAGCGCCTGGGAGAGGCGGCACCATGGCACTGGGCATGGTGCATCACCCCAGGGGTTCATCAGAGCTCATGCTTAGGGAACCCTGTATGAATATGGACAGCAGACAGTTATTTTATAAAAGAGTTTTCTCTATAATTAATTGCAGTAGGTAACAGAGCCCCTGCTGTTACTGGTTACCTGAGAAATCAAGAGGCAGTGACCAGGCTGGTGCTTCTCTGAGGAGATGCTGCACTCAGCAGGCAGCTGTGGCTTCCCAGCAGTGCAGTGGGAGGAAGAGCTGCCCAGGGAGTGGATTTGTAAAGCATTTCTTCCAGCATCACAGGAGTTTGTACTTGGGATGTGCACACAGGTGTCTGAGCTTCCTCCCTGTCCGAGGTGGGGAATGCTGGGGGTGCTTCCAGTGCTGTGAAACCTCTCCACGAGCTATCAGGAGGAGGTGACATAGAGCATATTAATTACATTTTCTAGTGGCACTTAATTTGGAGGAGCAGTGAGTGCCAGACACTGAACTAATGCAAAAGGCTGGAGCTGAGTGAAAAAAGGACAGAGAGAAATAAAATGAGATTCAGACTCTGGGACTCTTCTCATCAGCAATCCATCTCTTTCTTACCTGTGTCTGCTACATGTCTTCCTTTTGTGTGTAAAAATGTTCTGTTTTGACATAACAAACAATCTGCAGAGTGGTAGGAATTGCCTTTGTAGGAAAGAAAGGAAAAAAAAACCGGCAGGCTTTGCTGGTTCCTTGCTCAGCAGCTCTAACCAGAGCCTGGGGTCAGGGTGTGAGCTGAGCCCCCCAGACTGGGCCTGGCTCCTCTGTTTTCCTCCAAACACCCTGGTGTGGGACATTCCATCCACCCAGGGACAGCTGGAGTCAGGCACAGTGTCCCCTGTGTGCCACCAGCATGGGATGCCCCAGCCTCAGCCAGTTCCCCAGCCCTGGCACTGGTGGCTCCTGGAGCAAGGGTCACAGCTGTGGGGAGCTCTGCTGCTCCCTGGGATTTGTCTCCTGGTAGTTTTTAATCATTATTTTATTAAGGGAGAAGTTGTGGTGCCATCAGATAACTTACTATGGATGCTCTGGCAGTGTGATTATTTCAGTACTGCAGCATTGCTGGTGTGTTTTGCTGGAACATTCACATATTGATTCCAGATTCCTTTGTTGCCTATACTAGAAAGAAAGTCCTTTTTCCCTCCCTTTGTGGAGAGAAACAAAGAATAAAGGAAGGTAGATGTTATCTGAGGCTTGCTCACATACCAAGGTAATTTTTGAGAGCTGTAGAGCCACTTACTGACTCATAACTGGGGCTTGTTTTCAAACCCTTGGTAGATTTTTGAATTCTCTTACAATGGCAAACAAGGATGCTCACTTGGGGACAAGCCAGGGATCTGCCTCAGTGAGCTGGATCACCTTGGTTCTGCTTGCTCCAGCCTTCCCTGAGGACATTCCTCTGCCAAGGGTGACAGGATAGTGCTGCAAGGGGAGAGTCTCCTGTTCCTCTTTGGCTCCTCTTGATGGGCAGTCAGTGGCTGGCAGCTTTGTCCAAGGGATGGGATGGGATGGGATGGGATGGGATGGGATGGGATGGGATGGGATGGGATGGGATGGGGAAGCCACGGCCAGGAGTGCAGTGAGTTACTGCGCAACCTTGGTGGGAGGTTTGCAGGTCAGTGTGTGATGTACAAGTTCCCAGCCTGTAGCTGTGCAGTGAGTTGGGGCTCAGCCCTGTCCCTGTGCTGGAACACAAACCCACTTGTGGAACATGGAATGATGTGCTGGAAAGGAGCCAGGCAGGATGAGACCTTTCTCCTTCAGTGAGGAAACACAGCTGGTCGTTTGGTTGGTCTAGAAGAAGAGAGATGGTGTTCTTTGGATATCACTGCATGCTGCATATTCCACACAGCAGCCCTCTGCTTTTAGTAATGTGGTGCACAATGTGCCTGATCCTCCCTCAGTTGTGAGCCTGGTGGAAGCATGTCCTGTTTTCCATTTGTTTATTAATTTATCATCTTGTTTTTAGCCTCTGCAAAGCTTGATATTGGTACAGAGCCTGGGAAATGTGCACAGAGCAGAGTAACAGATAGTTGTGATTTGGTTACAAGGCAATAATTTAAGTGGACAGGTTTAGCTGATAACATAAAGCACACGAGAGAAATCGTTTTGGTTTATAAATGTCAGCAGAGCCCCTGCGAGGGAGCTGCTGCCTGGTGCTGCTGCTCCAGACAATATATTATAAGGAGATATAAACAGATGTCTGAAAAAATCTGGCTGACCAAGATTAAAAGAATGGGGCTATAAATTAAACTCTTCCTTGGTGTCTCTTTAGGCAACTTTATGGACAGAGCGCATCCAAATGAAGGAGTGCTAATGCCCCGAGGGACCTCCAGGTGCTTTGGGCCGCAGAGGCAGCACCCAGGGGTGGGGACAGCTTGTGGGGACAGCAGTGTCAGTCAGAGCTGGCATGGGAGACCAAAGCCTGTCCTGGTGCTTCTGCAGCTGATAACGGGATTAAGTCAGGAACAGGAATAACACCATCCCTGCAGTGTCGCCACAGGATTAGTTCTCCTGCTTGGAAAATAAATGCTGTCGCTCTTCTTTGACATTTATTCCCAATAAAGACCTTGTCATTTGTGAAGTGACAAGGGTTTTATCCTCTGGGAGTACTTTACCTGTTGGACACTGTTGTTGGCTGCGAGGCAGCTGAGTGACTGAGGGGCAGGTGAGTGGCACATCCCCAGCAGAGGCACTGGGAGCTCTGCTCAGACCCTGGGGCTTTCTCTCAACCCATCATCCCAAGGAAATGCAATAACACCCATTCAAACTGAGAGCAGGTTCAGATTGGTTATTAGGGAGGAATTGTTCCCTGGGAGGGTGGGCAGGCCCTGGCACAGGGTGCCCAGAGCAGCTGTGGCTGCCCCTGGATCCCTGGCAGTGCCCAAGGCCAGGCTGGACAGGGCTCGGAGCAGCCTGGGACAGTGGGAGGCGTCCCTGCCATGACAGGGGGTGGCACTGGATTAACTTTAAGGTTTCTTTCCAACCAAACCATTCTGTGATTCTGTGATCTTATTTTTTAATGGATTTTAATTTATTTTAGTTGTGGTTAAAAAATCCCAAGAGTGGGATATTTTTTAAGTGGTAAGAGTTCCAAACTAATTGTGGGGGCAAGAGTTTGCTGCTTCCCCCTTCAGAGCTGGAGCCCTTCTGGCACATTTGTGAAGGTAATTTCACAGCTATTTATACTCACTGGGTAGTTGATTTAGAGCTGGGAAATTAACTAGAATGGAAACTCTTCTTTCCCTTTATGAGGAGCAAGGGATGAGGTCTGGCAGCTGTAGGATTTGCAGCTCTCAAGGAAGAGGGACAATTGAATAACACATCTATGCAGTGCCTATCTGTGGATACACATCTTTTATTTGTCTGAGGTGTCAAGGAGAAAAAATGTTACAAAATGGCTTAAATGAAAATGTGATTTTGTATTTTTTTAATTGAGTTTCATTTCCCAAATGCAACTTAATGCAAACAATAAGTAAAAAATTAATTTCTCTTGGGAAAAAGCTATTAACAGAATGGTTTCTGTTTTAGCAGCATGTGAAGCTGTGTAATTGCTTACACATGTATTGCTCCAGTGTGTGCTCCCAGTTGTTGAATAGTATCAAATTATAGGAATCAAAGAGAATCAACTATTTTTAAGGGAAATGTCTAGAAGCTACATACTGAAACATGATTAAAATTCAGGATTTCCAGCTTACTCATCTAAATCAGGAATTTTAATCACATTATTCAAGTCAACCCACCCTCAAACACACTTTTGACTTCAAAATACCCTAAACTAAATAAGACAGAAGACCTTCCTTGAACAGCTGTAACATTTTTAAGTGTCAATGGCAATCTTTTTGTTGAAAACAGAGATGTTTTTCATGGTTTATTTATTAAAGCAGCGTGTTTGTCCTGCTGTGCCATGAACCTGGGCTGCTGTGCAGAGCAGCCAGGGGAAATCCCTGGAGCACCAAGAGCTGCTGAAACCTATCAGGGCTGCAAGTTATGCTCTGGGGTTTGGATGCTCCTGGTTAAATCCCATTCAGTGTGCCAAGCAGGAGCAGGAAGGGTTTGTGCCTTGGCTGATGCAGCCTCTGGGATTTGGCTGTACTGGGGGTGCAGCTCGTGAGCACCAGGCGTGGGTTTGGTTTTATTTCCTGCTTGCTGATGTGACAGAGGAGTAATGCCATGGTTGACTCTCACAATTAAAAGGGAAATGTTAAGAGAAGTTTTACAGTTATGTTTTACCCCCTTTGTGTTGTTATCAGTGGTGCCCTGGGGTTGGGACATTTGGGAGGGTCTCTCATTGCTGTGGCAGCCCCTGACCCCCAATCAAGGTGTCAGGCAGTGATCTCCAGCACTGGGCAGGGAGGGAGGAGTCGATGGACAGAACTTTGGGGGGGCTAAAGGGTTAAAAGGTGAAACCTCCATTGTGTGGATGAGCACATGGTGGGGAAAATCCTCTGCTCCCAGAGCTGTAATATTTTCTCTATTCAGTCTTCTGTTGTATTTTTGATAAGGTTTTAATAAACCTTTTAAATTTTTGGAAGTGAGCAGCATCTCTCACACTGAGAATAGGAACGGGAGGGCTGGGCCCCCCAGGCCCCTGCCGTTCTGGAGCCTGCTCCTGTGCTTTTCCTTGGGGTGATTCCCTCCATGGGATTCCATCCACCTCCTTCCTCTTCCCTGGCAGGCCAATGTGGCTGGATGCAGCTGGAGCTGTGCTGTGCTCCCTGTCAGAGGCCTTTCCTGGCTGTGTGACAGCCCAGAGCTGCCACAGCCACTGCTGGGGCTGTGATCTGGCCTGCCCAGCGCTGGTGGCACGGCCAGGAAAGCTCTGGGCTTTGGGGGGAGGCAGCCAGCTGGGTCCTGGCTCTGCCCCAGCGCCTCGGTGTCTGCGGAGGAAGGGCTTGTCCTTTTGCCTCCTGTTCAGCATGCGATGGCATTTCATCCTACAGCAGCTTGGCCTGGAAGGGACCTTAAAGCTCACCTTGTTCCACCTCCATGCTGTGGGCAGGGACATCTCCCACTGGAGCAGATTAATATTGGCTGTGTTTTCGTTGCTGGCAGAGCCCTGTCCCAGTGTTGTCCGAGCCAGGAACAGGAGATGTGGTGTTGCCCTTTTCATGGAGATCCTACAAACTCCTTTCTGACCAGCACTCCACCGCCAGCAAGGGGCACAGATTTGTGATGGCACCAAATTCCTGCAGAGCCCAGCTTCTCAACGTGGGAGGATGCTCCCACAGATAGACAGAGATTAAAGGTCCTGTGTATCACAAGTTTAAGGAGCAGGAGGAGGTTGGGATCTGTCCGTGGAAAGGATTCCAAGTGTGGAGGAGGTGCAACTAACCTGTCCCCCCTAGTTTAAAATGGGGAGATAATCACACCTGTCCTCTCACATATCCAACCAATGCAACTTCCAGTGTACAGGACTGATGGAAAGAAAGAGAGTCTACCAGAAATGCAAACCCTGTTTTAATAGGAAATCCTCCAAGATGTATTTCCCTGCATTTTCTAAATGCATTTATACCTATTGGATGACTACAGGCTTTGAAATGTTTCTGACTGAATTGTGACAAACATCCCAGTATTACATAGGATGCACCAGGTCCTTTGATCAGGGAAATGTCTCTTTGGTCTTGAACAGGGAGGGATCGTTCCAGTTGTTCCCAAGACCAGAGCTTTTTGTCTGTGAGTACATGTATTTATTGTACAAAATAATTACCTTGGTCTTCACTTCCCTTTGGTAGTGAAGGAACAGCTGTCTCCTGCAAGCTGTTACTCTATCTCAGGTACCTTTTTAGGTAAAAGGAAGAGAGAAAGGAAAGGCTGAATTGAGAATCCTCAGGAGGGAGGAGGGTGAGCAGCTGTGGTCTGTCTGTCCATCTGTGAACAGCTCTGTGGTTGCTCAGCTGCAACCTCACTGTCCTGTGCAGGCAGGATTCCTGCATTAAGAGAAGAAGAAATGCTATCAAGAAGTAGCAACCAAATATTGCCTCCTCTTCACCCCACTACTAGGCTGGCCATTGAGATGTGTTTGTGGTGAACTGGTAAAAACCACTCTGAATTTCCTATCTTTTCTGCTTTTAAAACCGAAGTTTAATGTATTCTGTGTATTTTTGTTAGCAGATAGTAGTGATCATAAATTCCTTTTAATAAAGTATTTCCACACCAGCACAGCCTTGATGTGCAGCATACCTGGCTGTACTCTGTGGAATGCTTTAATTTCCCTTTCGCAGCTGCATTTTATTCTGTCTGCCCCAATCAGCAACAATTCCCCTTTGTCCATGTGGCCGCCAAATCCACACCTGGTATGGAGTTTTAGTGCTCTCCTAGGACCTGGGCCAGAAGGGAGGAAGGATACAGTATCTGCTGGGCTCATGGTTCCACCTCCACTGTGGATCAGAGCCAGCTTGGCAGCACAGGAACACATTTGGCAGCTTGGGGTGGCACTTCTGGGAGGGAAAAGAAGCACTCTAGGAGTGCTGCTGGGTGGGAGGGGGGTCAGTGGTGGATACCCCACTACTCATTGTGTGGCACGGGGAGCAGCTACTCCCAAGGGCGAGCATGTGCCATCAGCTCCCAGTCCCTACCAAAGCTGGAGCAGTGCAGTACTCTGAAATAATGTGACCTTTGTTTGCAGGTCAAGCTGTTCCTGCAGGGTCACACGTGCGGCTGAACCTGCAGACAGGAGAGAGAGAAGCCAAGCTCCCAGACAGAGAAAATGGGGAAAGTGACACGAGAGAAGAGAGAAGAAGTAAAAGGTACAGACATGGCAGGCTTTGGGTTGGGTGGCCTGTGGTTTTCATGCCTTTTATTAGAGGGCAGGTTCTCTGGTGCACTCAATTACTGCCTCTTGCTGAGACTTTGTTGCTGCGTTAGGAGCTCAGCAGTGCTGAAAGCAGAGCTGTGTCCTTTGGGTTCCCTTTGGGATGGCAGTGGAGATGCCCTGAGCGCACATTCAGGGCCACCTTCATGGCTTCTCATGCCATGACACCACAAGGAAATTGGTACCATGGCTTCTTTGAATAAGGTTTAGTCCTTTGAAATATCTTGCAGTTTGATTCCATTCCCCCTTGGCCTGTTACTACACTTCCTGCCAAAGTGTCCTCTCCCAGTTCCCTGTGTGTCAGGCTGTTCCTGCGGGGTCACCCATGTGGCTGAACCTGCAGAGAGGAGAGGGAGAAGCCAAGCTCCCAGACAGAGAAAATGGGGAAAGTGACATGAGAGCTGAGAGAAGAAGGAAAAAGTGGAGACATGCAAGGCATTGGGTTGTGTGGGCTGTGGGATTCATGCCTTTTATCAGAGGGCAGGTTCTCTGGTGCACTCAATGACTGTGTTGCAGCATGTCCATAGTGAGCCTGTGTGAGCGACCTGCAATCCCAGAGACCGCAGAACCCTTGCTTAAAGAGCTGATGAATGAGGCCAGAGATGGGTTTTTGTGTGGAACTCCAAAGGCTGTGTATTGCGCTGAAGAGGGTCCAGGGAGGGAGACAAAATGAGGCTGGGGACTGCGGGTTTTATATGGGGGGGGAGAAAGGGCGAAGCATTGTAGTAAGCCGGAACCAATAGGGGACAAGAGAGGGGAGACAATCCTGGCCCCCTGCGGGCACCGTGTCCCTGAGCGGGGCCATCCAGCCCAGCCCCAGCCTGGTGTCAGGGGACCCACTGTGTCTGTGGGCAGGGCATGGGGAGCATCTGTCCATCTTACTTGTTGGGTGTCCATCTTCATCCAAGGACCATGGGCTCCTCCTCATCCTTCTCGTCCATTTCCATCTCCTCGATGTTATGCTCCATGTCAACTTCCATCTCCTCAACTGTCTCTTCAGTGTCCATCTCCATCGTTTCATCCTCATCCTGCACCATGTCCACTTCCATCTCCTCCACCATGTCACTGGCACTCTGCAGGAGGCAGCACAATCTCACAGTGGGGTTCTTGTCCCACACCATCCATTCCCACATGGCTGCAGTCTGCTCAAGCTGGGTGCCCCCTCCCTGGAATGGCACTGTACCTCCACTGGCATAGGAATGCACATCCTGCTGGGATTCGTGCTCCAGAGCAGGCAGGAGGAAAAGCCCAGGCAGCGGCAGCAGCTGAGCGCTGACGGGCAGAGCGCAGAGCGGGTGACAACTGACCGCTGGCAGCAGGCGCAGTGTCTGCTCTGCTCGTTTCCAGGTCCTGGACGTTCCACCTGGAACACTCTGGGAGCTGTGATGTCACAGAAGTTTCAGGGCCGCTGCAGACTGGGAGATGGGCATGGTAGAATGATCAAATCCTTGAGTGGTTTGGCTTGGAGGGGACCCTAAAGATCATGTGGTTCCAACCTTAGCAACCTCCCAGCACAGCGGGTTGCTCCGGCCCCCCGTCCGACCTGGCCTTGGGTGTTCCTGGGCATGGGGCATGCACAGCCTCTCTGCACTGGTCCCTGTGTCAGGGACAAGCACCCTGACAGTAAAGAGCTTCTTCCCATCATCAAATGGATTGCAACTCGTGCAGTTTCTTCCCGTTCCCCTTGGCCTGTCACTATGGTTCCTGATAGAGTGCTCTCCCACTTTCCTGTGGGTCAGGCTGTTCCTGCAGAGTCACCCATGTGGCTGAACCTGCAGAGAGGAGAGGGAGAAGCCAAGCTCCCAGACAGAGCAAATGGGGAAAGTGACATGAGAGCTGAGAGAAGAAGCAAAAAGTGGAGAAATGCAAGGCATTGGGTTGGGTAGGCTTCATGCCTTTTATCAGAGGGCAGGTTCTCTGGTGCACTCAGTGACTGTGTTGCGGCGTGTCCATAGTGAGCCTGTGTGAGCGACCTGCACTCCCAGAGCCCGGAGCACACTTGCTTAAAGAGCTGATGAATGAGGCCAGAGATGGGTTTTTGTGTGGAACTCCAAAGGCTGTGTATTGCGCTGAAGAGGGTCCAGGGACGGAGACAAAATGAGGCTGGGGACTGCGGGTTTTATATGGCGGGGAGAAGGGGCGCAGCATTGTAATAAGCTGGAACCAATAGAGGACAAGAGAGGGGAGACTATTTTACAGGGGGTACATATAAGGAAAAAAGGAAGTTGATGATACCAAGAAAACCTGTTGCATCGTCATGAGCCTGCAAATGACCGTGGGCAAGATCATTGTGTTCAGAGGGGGGTCCTACTTTGGTCATCTTTGCCCTGAGGTGTGACAGTTCCAATGGCAGGCCCCTGGACCTCCACACCACTGCCTCTTGCTGAGGCTTTGTTGCTGCATTAGGAGCTCAGCAGTGCTGAAAGCAGAGCTGTGTCCTTTGGGTTCCCTTTGGGATGGCAGTGGAGGTGCCCTGAGCGCACATTCAGGGCCAACTTCATGGCTTCTCATGCCCCGCCACCACAAGGAAATTGGCACCATGGCTTCTTTGAATAAGGTTTAGTCCTTTGAAATATCTGCAGCAACTGGTGTGAAACGGCTTTCTGAGCCTGCTCCTTGGGATCAGCTGTGAGGGGCTGAGGGCTGGCGTGGGGCCCGGTGCTGTGTGCCTCTGGGAGCAGCCCCACAGGCTCCCGCGCACAGCAGGCACTGCCAGAGGCCCTGGAGATCACACCTGCCCTGCAGCCACCTTTGTAAAGGTGCTATAAACATCAGCTGGTGCTGACTTTTCCCTTGGAACCCTTGGTTTAGTTGCTATGGGGAATTTCTTTCCTGAAACCATCTCCATCGTTTCATCCTCATCCTGCACCATGTCCACTTCCATCTCCTCCACCATGTCACTGGCACTCTGCAGGAGGCAGCACAATCTCACAGTGGGGTTCTTGTCCCACACCATCCATTCCCACATGGCTGCAGTCTGCTCAAGCTGGGTGCCCCCTCCCTGGAATGGCACTGTACCTCCACTGGCATAGGAATGCACATCCTGCTGGGATTCGTGCTCCAGAGCAGGCAGGAGGAAAAGCCCAGGCAGCGGCAGCAGCTGAGCGCTGACGGGCAGAGCGCAGAGCGGGTGACAACACTTCTTCCCATCATGGAATGGATTCCAGCTCTTGCAGTTTGATTCCATTCCCCCTTGGCTTGTTACTACATTTCCTGACCAAGTGTCCTGTCCCTCCTTCTTGTTGCCCCTTCACTCACTGGAAAGATGCTCTGAGGTCTCCTATTTCTTTTTGTACATCGTTCATATACTGACATCTCCAAGTTGAAGCTTGTAGGCCCTCTGCAATGATTTTGTGCCACAGGGATGGTTCCTCTTTTGTAACACAAAATTCTGAGTTATCAATTCTTCAGCTGTTTTTATTGTGGTAGGAGTTGAGGTTTTGTGTCCGTAGAGCCCCTGATTGTCAGGGAGAGATGTCAGCAGGCCCCACACAGAATCCAGCACTCATACCAATCTCTTCTTGAGCATGTTGGGTTTTTTCATTCCTTTCCTCCTACCTTAGCCATTGCTAGAACTTCACAGTGAAAATATAATAGAGGCAGTTGTTCACTCCTAACATGTTCTCATTTGTTTTTTTTCTTCTGCAAGTCTGGGCAAAGTTGATGTTGATGCAAATTCATTCACATCTGAGGAGCTCAAAAAGGCCTTGGCTAAAATGAAGGAAAATGAGAAGGCAGAAAGGAAGGTAAGTTTCCCATTTCTAAAGCAATGCACATTGCAGGGATGTGAACACACCCTGTTACACTATGATGAAATACAGTGATTAAAATGATTGCTTTGAAAACAGTGTGCAAACTAATTTTGTGGTGAATATGGACCTAAAATACTTTACTAACCTGTTAGTGGTATTGATCCCTGGATTTTCTATACGACTCTTAGATTCTGTGAATGGTTTGGGTTGGATGGGACCTTTAAGCTGATCCAGTCCCACCCCTGCCGTGGCAGGGACACCTTCCACTATCTCAGGTTGCTCCAAGCCCCATTCAAGCTGGCCTTCAACGCTTCCAGGGATCCAGGGGCAGCCACAGCTGCTCTGAACAATTTAATTTACCTGTTTCACTGCAGCTCAATTCACAAAAATGTCTGCAGACCCCAAAGGGAACTGCATTGGAGCTGACGGTATTTACGGAGGGTATTTCCCTTTCACTACTCTCCTTCCTTTCGGTTTCCAACCTTGTGCCCTGGATAGCAAATCCCAAGTGGCCATGGTGAAGCAGGGGCTGAAGTTTCCTTATACAAGCTCCAAGTTGTCCATTTAGTTACAAAACAACCCACAACCCGAAGTAAATAGGTGGGATGATGTGTGACTCATCAGGTGCATCACAGCCTCTTTCCCTTCTCCCCCTCAGCAGCATTTCCTTAACCCTTGCTCCTCCTGCTGCCTTGGTGTTGGCTCACTGAAACGAAAACTGAAACAGGAGTCAAGGCTCTAAAGGTTTTATGTCACAGAAAGGCTTTTTCTTCCCTTATGTGGCAGCATGGTATGATTTCATTTGCTGGAGATTATTTCCATAGCAGCGTTGCTGATTGATTGCAGGGCTGCTGAAAAGGGCTGCTGGAAATGAGGATCATTGAAATGCAAAAATTAGTGATACTCTATTAGGTGAAAATAAGCCATATTTTAAAACCCCCTGTTAGAATAGCTTTTGTCCCAGCAATGGGGCTAAAAGCAGCTACATATAATGGACCTAAAGTATTCCATTTGCAGTCACTCCTGCAGAGAGCAAATCCATCCTTGAAGGCTCTGTGTCAGAGGAAATGGAGTTACACTGAGCCCCTCTGTGCTCCAGCAGAGGCAGCTTGGGGAAGGGTGGGTTGGGTGTGGTACCTGTGGTAATTTATCATTCCATCGACGCAGATTGCACCTCCATTGCTCACTTGGTTTTCCTCCAGCTCTCTCTGATCCCTCATGGGGAGCAGGACACATGCAAACCCTCCATCTTGGGCTCACTCTGCATATAAACAAATCTTGGTATTTGTGACAAATCCCTTCCAAAAGGGGCTTTCTGCCTTTCTCCTGTCCTTGGGGCAGCCCAGCTCCAGCCTGGCCTCTCTGCTGCTTCTGTCCCCTGCAGCAGCAGGCTCTGTCCCCAGTGCCACCAGTGCTGATGTTCCTGCACCTCTGGGACTCTCTGAGGTCTCTGACAGATCCTTTCCTCCTCACCACATGTTTTGTGTCAGCTCTCTTGGTTCAGGGCAGCCCTTGGGGTGCTGTTACTGCAAGGGAGATGAGCTCAGGACAGGCTGTTTGCTGGCCAAGCCCCATGGTGCAGCACATCAGCTGCCCCCATCTTATCACAACAGCTTCTGTCCCCACACCTCTCCCTGGGAGACAGAGCCTTTCTGGAATGTGCTCAATGCTTGGAATGGCAAAAGCATCTTTGTCTGTGTCTCCTTGGAGTCACTGGGCACTTCAGGCCGGATGGGATCTCTGGAGCTCTCCAGCTGCATGTCCAGTTCCAGAGAGGTTCAACTGTAAGATCAGGGAGGTGCCTCAGGACTTTTTGCAGCCAGATTTTGAGAAGATCCACTTGCAGGCAAACAGAGAACAGCAGTACTGCTGCCTGTGGGCTTGATATAGAGCTGGATGGAAATGGGATGTAGAAATGGTGCATAAATGCTGTGGAGATTTAGAAGTGGTGTACAAATGGTGTAGAGATGTAGAAGTGGCGCACAAAGCCCTACTGCTCACTCATATTATGGGTATCTCACAGCTAACTGGGCTCGTGGGCTTCTCAGAAGGACCCTCCAACCCTGTCCCTGCACCTCTGATGCACAGCAATAAATCTATTGGCACAGACAGCCGGGTTCCCTTTGTGAATTTGGGGCTGGCATTCCTTTCTGTGTCTGTCCTGTCTCTATCTCCTATCTTCACATCTGGTTTCCTCCTTCTGTTTCCAAGGCCCGAGAGGAAGAGGTGAGGAAGAAGTTCCGGCCCATAGAGCAGCTGAAGGAGGAGTTTGAAAAGCTGAACATGAAGATAGAAACAGATTATGAAATTATGGTTAAATTAATCAGCAAATTCAACAGCTCTGCCTCCACGCTGGATGAAAAAGTCGCGGCGCTTTATGATCTCGAATATTATGTTCACCAGGTAACAAGAATGCCTCAGTAACTACCGTGTAAAATCCGGGGGATACGGTGTCACAAACGGGGCTTTATTTTTCTTATCGGTATCAGGTAATACAAATTGCTTAATTACCATAATCCTGGGACAATAACAGACAGCAGAGGACTAGTGGAGGCTTATTTTATATCCAGGTTGGAAATAATCATCGCCTGTGCCAGGAACCAGCAGTATCCTGGTGGTTGCCTGATTTGTTGTCTGTTCTCAGGTTGGTTTTCTTATCCTCTCTTTTTCCTCTTTTATCTTCTTAATGTTACAACATGGGGTTTTAGCTGCCATTTTTGGGTAAGTAGAGTGGTGGCTGATCAGAAAGTAATTATTTTCTCTCTGCTTCCACGGAAAACAGCCGTGGTTGATGGTAGCTGTCCTTACATCAGTTCACAGAGAATGTCTTTGTACCAGGGAAGGTGACAGCCACCCAAAACCCCCTATTTTGTCTTGGTGTGAGTAAGCAGTGGCAAGCAGATCCTCGCTGTGCTAATTAGCTCTGTGTGAGGGTGAACATATTTCCTGGCATCTCGCTTCCTCGGGTTTGTGCTCACACTTTTCCTCCCTCTCTCTGATCTCTCTTGCTCTGCTTTCAGCTCACACATTCCTACCTCCCCTTGGATGCAGCTGCAGGCACAGAGCTCTGATCCCCTGGGCTTGGTGCCTGCCTTGGTGCCACCCCTGGGAGGGTGTCTGGGCATCCAGCCTCTGCTCTGCCACGTGGGAAGGGACTTGGCTTCTCCCTCCCCAGTGACTGGGAGAGCCTGGAGTGCACTGGGAGAGTTTCCAGTGGCACTTTGTCACTTCAGAGGGTGAATGGGACAACTTTTGTGAGGTGCCAGTGAAAGCCCTTTCACTGGAACAGCACTTGTTGAACAAAATGTGGTATTTGGGGGGCAGGTAGCTGAGGTGTTGCTGCTGTGAAAGAGGGAGTCCATGTGCCAGGTGATGGAAGTTATTTCCAGGGCTCTTTGTCTTGAATTTCCACTCTGAATTGCCCTTGTGGGCATGCAGAGGCTTCCTTGCTGTTTGTTCTCCCTGCTTTTGTGTCACTGAGGCATCTGTGTGACTCAGAGAATAGCTGTGAACAATGGGCACCCAAAGAGCTTCATATTTGTACTCAGGGCTAATCTTGCCTCATTAAGGGTGCCAGAGCATCAGGCCATTGTGCTAAAAAGCAACTCCCAAATGCCCTGGGATGCCTTGGATTCCAGTATAACAGTCGGGACTATTCCAGCAGAAAATCCCTGCAGCACAGGATGGAGCAAACAATTTCAGAATGGCAGAGGGGCAGGGACTGGAGCATCAAAGGGAAGCACACGCAGTATCAAAGGGGTCAGAGAGGGGGAATGGCAGGAGGCTGGCGGGAGCACAGGGGCTCCTTTGTGCGCCGATCACAGCGCTGCTTTGTGCCCGTGCTGTCAGGGCAGATGGCTGGGCAGCACCTTCTCGTCAGGCAGGAAGCTGATAAGAAATATGACTTGTCTCTAAGCCAGCATGGCTTTTCCTCCTCTTTCTTCTTCCAGTCAGTTGAATGCGTCCAGAGCATTATCTCTGCTTGGGACTGACTTTAGCAGCACTGGCTTAATGTAATTACTGAACAGCAGCCAAAGGACGTTTGTGCCGCATAACCCTGGAAGGGCTGAACTTTCAGGACTCTGCAGCGAATCACAGCCCTGCCGTGGGAGCAGGGTATCCTCGCAGGTGTTGGTGGCCCAGGCCACGTGTGGGGCCACTTTGCTGGTCTCACCTTCCCCAGCCTCCATCAGAGCAGTACCGTGCAGTGGCTTTTCAGAACTGTTCAGCTCCCGGCCATCCTGCTGCTGCCTCTGGGGAACAGGATGCCTTGTGGAGTGGAAAACGCCATGCCCTGGAGGGCATGCAAGCTCCCTGCTCTGTGCCATGGTCACCCCGGAGCAATGGGTGTGGGGCAGCTCGTGTCTTGAGCGCGCCGTGGGAGCCGTGGCTGGTGCCCAGCCCGGGGAGATGCTCTCTCCTGTCTTGGAAGAGCCAGCCCAAGGGCTCTGCCTTTGCTCAGCTTTTGGTTGCCAGCTCTGGTTTGCTTCTCCTCAGCCACGATTCAGCTTGGCATGTTCGGGAGCCCATCTTGGAGAAGGAGTAGGAGGGTTTGGCTTGCTGGGTTATCTGTAGTGCATAAAACCCAAATGCAAATGTGAAGAGGGCAGAGCGTAACTCATAAACAGCATTCACGGTGCTTGCACAGCAGTGTGTGGAGCCAAGACCTGTTCTCAGGCATTGCAGGCTCTTTCTCTCAATTATTTACTCTGCTTATCTTCCCCTCTCCTCTGCTCTGACATACTACACCATCTCTCTCTCTGCTAATTTCCTCTCCATCGCGTGCAGTTGACATGCTGCTTTCCCTCGCTCTTGTTTTCTAACATTTTCTCTCTCACCTTCCCTCCCTATTTTCTTTCTCCTCCAATTCAAACCTGCTTCCTGAATAACTGCTGTCGTATTTGCTCTTCTCCCATCCCTCCCCTTGCCTGCTTTGCCTGTATACTTTACTCAAGAGCTCTTTTGATCTTTGGTTTTTCTTCTGTGCCGATTTCAGTGGACTGAAGCGAGGTAGGAGCTGTTGCCTCGCAGCATCTGCTGCTCCCCAGAGAGGTTAATACCTTCAAGTTGTTAAGTTTGGGGATTTTGTTAGTTTTAGAACTGGAGCTCTCACGACAGACTCTGGTTAAAAAAGATAAACACATCTTCAGAATAAGCTTTACAGCACAATTTACATTCTACTGTTGTGATGTCTCACTGACGCTGGGGCAGCATGAAGGACTGATGCTGCTGAGGTTACAGCACGGGCTGGTTTTACCACACCAGTTGCTGGATGCAAATTCCTGCCTGTTCCTACATTCCCTCTGGTGCAGAAGTCAATGTCCGATTCCAGCACTAAACCAGTTTTTACAGAGGCTGAATAATAAAAGGACCCACTGGCAGCTGAAATTGGGTTGCTGCATGGATTTCTTTGTAGATAAAGATGGGTCTGCAGAAAAATGAGAGAACTGTCAGGCCTGGTTTATAGGGACAGTTAAAAGAACAGCATCTGAAAGGATACAAAAGCTGCTGCAAATCCTGAATCAGCCCCAGCAGACCTGCAGATAGCAGCTTTGCAGAGGGACAGGTGGGCATTGTCCCACTGGGGAGCAGAGATGAGCTGGAGCTCCCCAGGTCCTGCTTTGGTTGGTAATGACAGACCTGTAGGACACAAAGCTTCTTCGTTCTCCTGGGTACCTGAAATATCTGACTTAGGGCAAATTTTGATGAAGGTACATGGTTGAGATAAATATAGCATGAAGTCATTGACTAGAAGAGTGTCCCACATGCCCTGCATGGCTTGTGGTCCTGTCCCACCCCATCAGGGGGTCGGCTTGCCCTGCTGATAACTCATTTTTATATTCTGTTTCCATCTGCCAACAATTGCTGTTGTATCCGTGTCTTTCAGAGAGAAATGTTGAATTTCTAAACCTGATTTTTTTGTGCAGGCAGTTCTGAGCATTCATCAGATCCCCTTTTAAACTGGAAAAAAAAATCATTGAATACCAAAATGCATCGATTTGACTTTGGACTGAATTTTGTATTTGAAGTAGTTTGTGCTGTTTCTCTAAATTTTGTCTGTGAGCACTCAGAGCCTTTTCTGATCTCCTCTCCAAGAGCAGATGCCCACTGGGACTGTGCTTGGCTAGCTCCTGATCCACTTAGACCCAGAGGCTGATGAATCCCCACTAATGTGCAAACCTTTCCCTACTGGCAGTTGATCCATTATTGTTTGCTAAAAGTCACTGTGGGGCTGCTCCCTGCGGGAGCTCCTGTCTGACCCCTCCAAGAAGGGACTGGCTTTTTCCTTCCTTGTCCATGGGAAGTTGTTGATGGAACTCATGGAGAACTCCCAGAACTGCCCATGCTCCTCACTCCCATGCCCACTTTGCACCCTGTTGGTGCTGACAGGTTCCTAAATATTTCTGACTCCTGGTGCTACAATTACAGCATCAATTAATTAACTTCATTTGCAAAACATGCAGTTCCCTGGGTCCCTAGTAAAGGCTGCACAGGGGAGAGCAAAGATCTGGAGTTTTTTGACATCAGCAGATATATCAAGTTTTTGACACCAGCTGAATTACCAAAATAAGTGTCAAGATCAGTTTTGATAGCTATAATCAAAGTATTTTAGTTTCTAGCAATGCCTTCTGAGTGTGACAATGTCCTCCCACGAGGACACTGTGCCTGTGCAGCCGTGACATCGCTGCTCGTGGGCAGGGCTGTGCCGAGCTCAGCCACAGCCATTCCCTCAGAATATTTAATTCCTTGTAAAACTCCCTGCTGAGGGAAGAGCAGGAGGGAAGGGATGCTGTGGGTGTGAAGGGAGGTGTTCTCCAGGGGATAGGGCTTTGTGCTGATGCAAGCTGCTCTCTCCCAGGTGGACAATGCCAAGGATTTCCTGTCCATGGGTGGGCTCCAGCTGGTGATCGAGGGGCTGAACAGCAGTGAGGCCTCACTGAAGGAACACGCTGCCTTCGTCCTGGGAGCTGCCCTGTCCAGGTGAGACCTGCCCTCAGCTGGGCTCTGCCTCTCTTCACCTCCCTTGGTTTATTTCTGATAGCAGAGACCGAAAGCTGTGTTGTGACACACCACAAAATTGTCTTGTCCCCTTCCTAGCCCTTGCAACACCCATTTCCCCTTCTCCTCAGTGTGTCCTTATCTTGCTCATTGGATATATCCAGAAGTAATGTGTATCAAATCTATGATTATTTCTTAGTTTCCCTGGGCTCCCTGTTTCTACAAAGTCCAAAGTGGGGAATAATTCTCCTTCTCTCCCATTGACAGCCCGCTCTGGAGGAAGATGTGGTGGAGGGTACAGTTACAGTTAAGCACCCCAGTGAGCACCTTTGTCCTTCCTCATCCTTGCTCCTGGACTGCTTGAGGATGGCAAGGTGCTGATTTGGGCAGCTCCCGTGGTTTTAGAGAGAGGTTTGGGCCCCATGGACACGTGCCTCTGCCATCAAAGGGGTGTTGATTAGATGTGGGGTCAAGAATAAGGGTCAGCAGCCAGAATCCAGAGGAGTCTGACCTGCAGGATGTTTGAGGTTCGAGGGAAGGAGCCTGCTCTGTCTCATGCTGAGGCATCCTGTGTAGTGCTGCAGAAGGTATCCTGTGGGCTCCATGGGTTTTCTTGGTGCTCCCTTTTTAATTTATGGGTTTTGGGGCTTTGCAGGGGGTGTGTTGCTCATTCAGAGCTGCAGAGGCTTTAGAAATGCATTGGATGGACTCAAACTTCAGGATCAGAAGTGCAGAGTGAAAATTGAAGGTCAGGACTGTTTTATCTGCATATTTCTACACCTAAAAATACAGTCACCTTCTCCAGCATCATAAATTATTTATGGCTTAGTCTGACACATGGTTCCACAGGCCTGCATTTACTTGGCAATTTCGTATGCAAAGCAGTTGGCCCTCAGAGTGTGTGGAGTGATGGGCCTCGTGGACAGGAGAAGGTACCCAGGTTCATACCAGGAAAGGATCCAGCTTTTAGTCTGAAACTGAGCCTGAGTTCGGGATGACAGGAAGATACATCAGAAAAAAAACTTGCTCTTCATATTCCGGTATATCTCAGTCTCTGAAACAATACCAGAGTGGTTTGCTCAGGTGTTGCGGTGTGATGTCATGACTTGCCTCAGTTTCCCTTGGTTTGTCCCTGAAGTTTCCTTGCCAGGTGGGGTGTCAATCACCTCTCCTTTTCCCCACCCTTGACCTCTGCTGGGCATTGCCTATCAACCCAGATATTCCAAGGGGAGCATCGAGTGATTGGCAGGTTCAAAGGATGCTCTCCACCCCCTGGGGGGCCACTGGTCCACCCAGGTGTCCCTCTCACCTGAGACCTCCTCTCCCTGTGCTTGGTTGGTGCTCCCTGGGTCCCCTCCCCTGCCCCTCTGCCCAGGTAAAAGGGCGAGCAGAGCATAAGGTCGGGGTTCTGTTGGAGAGTTTGGTTGGAGAGTTCATTGGAGTTGTTGCAAGATTCAGAGGCTGTGCCACCAAAATAAAACTCTGGATTAAAAACTCTCCATCAGGACCCACTCCTTTCTTCACCTCGTCTCAAAGGTTTCTCCAGCTCAGGAAGGCCTGAGGAGTGACCCCCTCACAGCAAGTTCCAGCCTGCAAGCACTGGAGCTGGGGGCATGCCTGGATCTGTCTCCACGTGCCTCAGCTGCGACCCGCAGGTGTTGAACAGCGTCTCTGGGGAGAAAACCACAGGTGCTGCTGTTTGGTCAGCAGCCGAGGCCAGACAGACCAAGGCAGTCCCGTCTGGAATAGTGGTACACTCTAATATTCAGGTTCTTTGTGTAGACTCTTTCTACATACAGAGAAGATCATGTAGAGGGTCTGGAAACATTTTCAGCTAAGTTGTGAAATGACAGGGGCTGTTAAAGAGCTTATTTCCAGGTGTACCTGGCATGACATGGTCAGGACTCTAAAAAGTCATTGTCTCATGGTACCTGACAGTGTAGCAGTGGCCACAAGAGTCACACTTTTGTGTAGTATTTCTCACTCAAGTGCAAAAATCTTCTTTGGAGAGAGCCTCTCCTCTGATATGACAGCATGAAACTGCTGCTTTGCAAACTTGTGGACCTTTTTTCTTTGAAGGACATTCTGGCAGATGGTAATTTGGAGTGGTTTGGATGATACATTGTCTGAGAGCTCTGCTCCAAAATGTGAGGGATATTATGCCTTGGTTTGAGTTGCTTTTTCTCCCCTTGCCGTGCTTAAGCTTTCTCAGTAGACACCTACATGCCAACTCGTCTGCTGTGTGCTTGCTTGCTGAATTCGTTTGTTCATACATTTTCTCAGCTTACTCCATGCTCTAGTTAAACTGTTGGGGGCATTTCAGGTATTTCACAGCATTTTGTGTTTTTTTCTGAGGGCTTATTTTTTATTTCCTTCCCTCATGGTTGCTCCTGGGAACCTTAGAGAGGTGGTAGGTCTTTCCAGTAAATTCCCAGAGGTGTCACAGCTCGCTGGGCTGCAGGGACATGATCTGCTCTGTGCTTGTGTGCCTGGGGCTGGTGTCAGATCCTGTGCTGGATGCTGAGCCTGGGAAGAGGCAATGGTCTGCTGCTCACCAAATGGGTCTGTGGCCACCTCCGAGGTCTCTTCAGCCAGGCTGGCTCAGGCCAGTGGTTTCAAGCCAGGCAAACATTCCCAGAGGGAAATCGGGGCATGATGATAGTAGCTCCAGAGCCTGGCACAGGAGGTCAGAAACTCCTGGCACAGCTCAGACTGGAAGAGGGAGTTTGGCCTTGTCTGTAGACAAGTGTTTAACACTTGAGGGAACCACTGGACACAGAGCAATTCCAGATGTGCCCGGGTCACATCCAGAACTTTTCAGCTCTCAGAAATACCCAGATCTCCTCCAGATTTGTACTGTCCTTAACTCTGCTCAGGTAGGGAAACAGGTAAGGAATGGAATGAGCAGCTGCAGCACCCAGGTCCTGCCTGCACGTGGTCCTGCCAGGACCTGGCTCAGAGCTCTGGCTGTGCTGGAAGCCCATTGGAATAAAAGGGTTTTCCAGGGGATCAGCATCTTGAGCCAACAGGCCAGGGGGCTGGCCAAGGCTTGGATCAGCAAAGGCAGCAGGAGGAGAAGGCACAACAAGGCCAGCTCAGGATTTCTCCTTCCTGATATTGCTCCTATGTAGTTGGCTTAAAGCAGACTTGAAAAGCAGCCACAGCACAGCATGACTGGGACCTCAGGGCACAGTCCTCGGTCCAGCTGCCAGGGTCTGACCTCCTGGCATCCATCTGCCTCTGGAAGCCTCTGCTACAGGAGAGGCAGATTTCTTCACCTGACAGGGTGGAAATCAAGGTTTCACCTCATGTTTTTCTTATACGTCCTTCACTTCAGGCATTTGGGTTTTAATTGCTGAGTCTGTGACCAAATCAAACATCGTTCCATCTGGAGGAGTTCTCTGAGCAGTGCCCTTATTGCAAGTCTAAAACCTCATCACACTCTTACTGTTTTTAAGCCTTTAACAAAATGTTTTCTCATTCAGCAGTTTGCAAAAGTAAACTTCATTTGAACAATCCTCAAGTGCTCTGATTGCAAATAAAAGTTAAATGCACTAACAAAAATAATTGCTAGGCATGTGGGGTTGTACATTTAGGTATCCATAATTCACTAACAGTATATGCCAATACACAGCATTATCTGGATTTCCAGTGATTGCATTAGCATAAAAGCATGTTAGAATTTATCCTGTGGTACTAACATTTAAATATATATAAGTATGAAATATTAAGATCCAGCATTTTGGAGCCAAGTGAAACTACTGTCTGTAAAATGTTCCTGCATATTTTGAAGGTACACTCCAGTATCTTCGCATGACAATCAGCATTCGCACCATTGGGTCCAAACATTACAAAAATGTCAATGTTTTATGCAAAGAGGAGCTATATTAAGCTAAAAAAGATTGCTGATGAGAGAAGTGTCTTCTGATGTCCTCTGAGCTATTTACAGGCAGCATCTCCCTTTGTTCGTGGCACAGCCAGGCCTCTGTGCAATCTGTATCTCCATGTTTCACAAGACTGGAAATGTTAGCCAGAAAGGATTATGCTTGTGATTAAAACCTCCATTTTTGAAAATTTTACCTACAGGAAGCGTTTTTCCACACCAATAATTTGAACATTTTAGTATTTTGTAATAAAAGGATTTTTGTAATCCGTTTAGAAGGAGAATAATAATTTATGTTGAATGCCTTCTTGAAGCTTTATCCCAAACGCTCCCCATGTGCTTAGGGATGAGTTGGAGGTGAGGATGGAGAGAAGTTAAGCTGTGGGACCGCCAAGGCAAAGGGAAGCAGTTTGTATTTCATGGGGACAAGGCAGAAGGGCTCAGAAGGTGAGATTTTGACCTGGCCAGAGTGGGTAACTGGGAGGGCAGCCACTTGTGCAGCTGCAGTGAGAGAGTCATAGCATTTTGGCCAGACCTTTAAAAACCCACCCCATGGGGTGTCCAGGACAAGGATGTCCCACTGGTGGTCCTAGCTGACATGTGCCATGTGTCCTAGAAGGGCATGGGACAGTTCCAGCACAGCCTCTGCCCACAAGCCCAGCACTGCTGAGCTCTCACTGTTCCCTTTTGGCCCTGAGTGCTAAAATAATGTCACAGGGCTTGGTAAAGGCTCAGGAATAAACTCCTCACTGGTGAGAACTGAAGCATGATCCTGTAGCCACACACAAGGGTTTTCCATGGATTGTCTAAGCTGTTTCCCAGAGATTAAACCCTTTAAAGGATGACCATGTGCATCCTGAATATCCCATTCACCATTATTTGTATTACCCCGCTCCAAGGCTTGTTCAGAGCTTGCCCCACTCTGGTAGAGCCAAGAGAGGCACAAAACATGTGTCTGTTTCTCAAGAGAAGCCTCAGAGGAGCTCCTTGACTGATGGGCTCTGTTTCCTCCTGCTATGCTGGAGTGTTCAAAAGAGCTCAGCATTGTGGGGTCCATCTGGTTTTGGTTCTGCTTTTCCATTGTTTTTTCTGAGGGAAGAGGGATGTGGGAATGCTGTCTCCTTGCTCTGTCCAGCAGTTCCCTGGTGGTGTCCATTCTCCCAGAGCACAAGGCTTCCCTGCTCTGTTGGAGAAGCAGCAGCAGCAGCTCCTCCAGGACACCTTAAATTCCACCATTTAAGGGGTTTGAGTTAGGTCCAGCTGTGCACTGAAACTAGTTGGTGCTCACTGGTGTTAAATAACACAGAGGCCCAAGCAATAAACCCAGGAAAAGTAAAATTAAAGACCTTGCTTTGATGCTGTCTTGTAAGGACATAAGAATTTCTGTGCAGAGAAATAAATCTGGTTAGCTTAACAAGCACTGTCCCTACCCATTTATTTCCAATCCATCTTCATCCCTTCCTCCTCCAGCTTCTCCTTTTACATCCTGCAGTATTTGCCCATCTCTTTATCCACTTTCCCTGATTTTTTTCAGTGGCCCTCTTTGCCCACACCATGTGTTTGCCATCTCCCAGTTGCAGTAATTCCAGCTTCACTCCTTGACTGCTTATAATTTTTTGCTTTTTAGATTGTCTCCTCTATTTTTATTTGAACTCCTGACTTGTGTGAAGTTATCAGCCTCACTGCACTTAATTTCAAATTAATTTGATTGGGTCACCTCAATTTTTTTTCTGTAATGATAATGAACTCAACCTATTTAGCTTTTCCCCATTATGAATAACCTTAACAAAAACTGCAGTGCAGTATAAATGGATGTTTCATCATTGTGGTTAATTACACAGAAGAATAAATCCCTAAACATTTTTCAGCCTCTGAAATCTAACAAGGAAGTGTAATTAACAATTAAAGAGTAAACTGCCATCCTTGTGCTCTCAGGAAGACAAGAGGGAAAAGTCTAGAATCCAAGGTTTGCTCCTGGGTTTTTGGGGAGAAATGTTTGGAGCAATGCTGATGGCTGGAAGTGGCAGAGGGTGGGGTCAGGTCCTTGTCTCGTGCCAGGTGTGTTTTCCCCAGGTGCCTGTGGCTGCTGGAGAGGGGACAAGGTGGGATGGACACCTTGGCCTCAGCCCGAGGGACTGGGCTTAGGCTGAGCTCGTTGTCCTTTCTGGGGAATTCTGGAGGGACTTCTCTGGGTTGGGCTGATGCGTTGAGAGAACACAGAGGTCAAGCAGTGAGGATGAAATGGGTGTTTGGCCTCACATCCCTCATGGGCAGTGAGTTCCCACATGCTCCCCCAGCATTGGGCTCCACTGGCTTCTCCCATGTACCCGGGGCTCAGGCAGGTGGCCTTGTCCTCCTGAGTCCTTCACACAGCAGTGAGTGCTCCCAGAGCCTGCAGGGCCTCCTCAGTCCATGGCTGCTGGTGTTCTAAGAGCTGTGGGAGGTGTCCTGCCCTGCAAACACAACCCCACAGAACAGCCAGTGCTGCCCAGGGCGGTGACAGGCAGGGGGAGCACCAGCAGAGCTTCAGTAGGGAGGGAAAGACTCATCACAGCCAGCTCATGCATTATATAAAACATGTTGTTTCTGTCTCATTGTGTTTAGTAAATGCTCTCTGCTGAAGCCTTTGAGTTATTGTGGTGGTTTCCATTTAAAATACATGTTCAGGCTGGTTACCTAATCACTTTCTGCCAAAAAAATACAGCCCAAACTTGCTGATTCCGAGTGCAGACGTGGTTCTGTAGCTGGACACATGTATTCCTCTGTCTCTTCAGCCACTATTTATTAATCCTTCTTGCTGTCTACAATTCCCTGGCAGGAGGGTGGAGCCAGGCAGGGGTTGGTCTCTTCCCTCAAACAATAGGACATGAGAAAACAGCCTCAGGTTCTGCCAGGGGAGGTTTAGATTAGGGAAGTTTTTTTTCACTGAAAAGGTTGTGAAGTACTGGAGCAGCCCTGGAGGGGTTGAAAAGCTGTGCAGATTTGGCACTTAGGGACATGGTTTAGCAGTGAACACAGTGGTGTGAGATTAATGGTTGGCCTTGATGATCTTGGATGTCTTTTCCAGCCTAAATGATTCTGTGATCCTATGTTTTCTGTTTATCCTTTTTACTACAGCCTGTACACTCTGCTAATGCCTTTACAGGCTTCAGAGATATTCCTCCCTAACCACCTACATTACGTTCCTGACCTGCTGTGACTTTCTCAGGTCTTGGCATATTCTCTGCATTCCCTCCAAGCAATAGGTGTAGAACACTCACCAAGAGGAGGCACCTGCATCTGCTCTTTGCTCAGGGTGTGCAGGAGGCTGTGGCAGCCCATTGTGGTGTGTTTCAGAAGGGAGCTTGGAAAAGGGCATTGAATGGAAGAAAGAAGGGAAGAATGGGAGCCTGGGAGATGAACAACAGGAGTGGGAAATGCAGGATCCAGCCTCAGTGAGAACCTGCTTCCAGCAGGGTTTGGGGTGGACAGCATTGACTCTTATGATTGCAGCCATTGTCTGAGACCCTCTGGGAGGATGCAGATCCCATCTTTTCCTCTGCAGGTCCTGCTGTCTGCACCCTCCTACCCCTTCCTGATGGTGGTTTTTGTTGGATTTCATTGCCAGCTGGCGGAACTGGGCTGTCAGAGGCATGTTGGGGGGCTGCCCTTTCCTCTTGTGTCCTCTCTTCTGGATTTATTTTCCTCCCCCACTCCTCTCCTTGTGCTGAGGAGAAGGCAGCAGAGCTTTCACAGGAGGCAGAATAACACAGAGCAGCAACTGCAGGCTCCCATGGCATCCAAGAACAGCCCTTGGCTGTCCTGACTGAAGAGGGATCAACCTCGTTTTCAGCCTGGCATCTTCCAGCCTACCTGTTCTCTTAATACAGTGCTTTGATAAGTTTTCTCTCATCTGTCTGTTCATGTGCTTAAAGATTCATTGAAACAGGTGATTATTCATCCATGCAGACAGCTCCTCAGGCCTTCTACCAGATTGCTGCCAACCTCCAAACACGGGATGATGAGAGAAAACAACAGCTTACTGGAAATTATCTCTTTCTGAAGAACCTCCTCATCACTGTTAACTACTTGATCTGCCCTCAGGTGCTGACATTTTGTGTCTTCTGAGCTAGGTTTTGATGCCCTTTTTTATTAATGATCTTTTTTTCTGCTTGAAAGGAGATGTCCAGCAGAGGCCCTCGGAGCAGCCTGGCATGTTTTGGGAGGGGATGACTCCGTGGCAGCTGTGCAGCCCTCTGAGCCCTGATGCTCAGGGCAGCTGCCTGTGGCCACCTGATGTCCCTGTGGAGCTGGGCCAGTGGCAGCCCCTCCCCGAGGGCAGCTGGGGTCCCCACAGGAGCTGGAGGAAGGCTCTCGCAGCCGCTTCCCACTGAGGCTCGGCCCCTCGGTGCCACTGCGCGAGCCCTGAATAGATTTGAAAACTAATTTGCTGCTCAGAGCATCAATAGATGTACGTCACTTGTCCTTTCTGCTGTATTTAATGAGTTTCCAAGGTACTGCAGCCAGTTCCAGAAGGCTGCCATCAAAGGATCTTGGCTTCCATCAGAATCCTCGTGCCCCTCAGCGCTCTGCACTTCTCACGTCTCTCTTATGAATTCAACGCAGAGCAGATAGTATAATTTCTTGCAAACGTCTTTTTCAGACTGTCTCTCCTTTTTTCCTGAATGCCTTGAACACAGGGGATGGGAGAGAGGAAGGGCTCTTCCTGCAGTGAGGTGGTGCTAGCCAGAGCCCAGGCAAAATATGGGTCATGCTGAACGTCCTGTCACTGCTCCTCCCCACAGTCATGATTCCCTCAGTTATTCCCTCCCGGGGCACACCATAACTGTTCCCTTCTGTTAATCATCCTGAAGCTGGCTTTGGGCATCCCAGCCTCAGCTGTCACCATGTGGGACAACACCTCCATGTGGGTGAGGAGGGAGGGGATGTGCTGGTGCTGCCAGACTGACAGCCAGGGGACAATGGGGGCACAGCCCTGCAGTGCCAGTTCCAAAGGACAGGTCATTAATCCTTAGCTGCATCTGCTGAGATCAATATTAGGGCTGTTGTTTTGTATAACTCCGCAGATCAACATGGGAATTGCCTTATTGAAGTGGACATGCAGGCCTGGCTGGCTGGAAAGGCCCCGTGGGGGGATTGCAGAGGAAGGAACACAAAACCCAGGTGCTAACAGTGTGCTGACAGGTAAATGAGGCTTCCCGAAGCCTTGAGCAACTCAAACCTGCTATACACGATGAACCATAAGGGTCCTTGGGTTTTATCTATTTCTGTCACTGCAACAGGGAGGGTTGGAGAGGGTTTCTGGGTGCTGGTCCATGCCTGGTGCAGCAGGGTGTCTGCTGCCAGCATCCCTCTGCTCGAAGGCTGCACATGGGAACCTGTGTGAGCTCCTCTGCATGTTCCTCCTCTCCTTCTGGAAGCAGGTCGTGTTATATTTCCATACATACTTTGTCATAAAAGCCCCTAAATATGATTTTAGTTTGTCAGCATGTCTTGCAATGAGCAGGAGCTCACCTGAGTTGTTTTCCAAATTAACACCCCGCTGCTTTTACTTAACAAGGTGTTTTTCCAAGCTGAGAACAGTAACAACTCTGAGATTTCTTTTTTAAATATGCATTTTCTTCTCAGGTACTTCATATTGAAATCTGTCTTAATTTCAGTTCAGCTAGTGTGTGAAAACACACAGTGTGGCATTATTAGTCCCTGGAAGGAATAAAGACAGATGGAGCCCAAAATGGAATTGGCTTTATGATTAATTGAAACCTTCAAGAGTGCTGTGGAGTCAGGGCTTGGTCCTACCCTGGCAGCACCTAGGGATCAATTCAGAAGAGCTCAGAGGGAGACATATAGATGTCACCTGGCAGAGCCAGCCCCGAGCTGTCCTCTCCCAGTGGGGGACCTGTGGCTGGAGGAGGGCAGGGTGGCCCAGGTGTGGGTCAGGGGAAGGGAGGGATGGTGGCATGTCAGGGTCCTTGTGAGGATTATGTACTTGGTAGCTGCTATTTCTGCCTCAAGCCTCCCACAGCTGGGCATGATGGCTCCTGTGTCCCTGCACAGAGAGCTGAGCAGGGAGCAGGGGAACGTTTTGAGGCACGCTCAGAAAAACTTGGGAATGTGGAGCCATGGGATTGGCATGGGGATTTGGGCTCTGCTCTGGGTTCCTGCTCCATGTGTGACCTGCACAGTTTCCTCAGGTTTCTTATCCTTGCCTGTGAGAGGCAAGGGAATAATGAAGAAACACCAGGCAGTGTTATGTGTGGTGGCTTCAGCATTAGTGGACATTTCTGGGATCTGTAGCCACTGACATTTACAGCATTTTCTGCTGGATAAGAGGAGGAAAAGGTGTTGCAGAAAGGAGAGTTCTCCATCATGTTTTGGGAGCCAGTCCTCCCTGTGCACACTGGCTTTACTGCTCATGGTGGTGCTTTCATGGTCAGCAAGTCCTGAGCAGCTCTGGAGCTGGAGAGATGCAGCAAGTGAAAGCATTTGGTTTGCAAAGGCAGATTGAGATCTGTTCTGGAGCTATGTCAGCACTTCTGTTTGGGGAGGGCATGAAGGGGGGTGGGCAATTGTGGCATTCACATTCTCTGAAAAAATCCCTTCACCCAGGATTTTTCTCCTGGGAAGCTGAGAAGCCTCAGAGAAAAGGAAAACAATTCTTATCTTATTTGCTTCTCCTGTGTTGTGCTCATGTGTGGAATGTGTTTGGAGATTGTTTACCCACAGGTGATTGTTTCACTGGATTCTGGTGTGAGTTGTTTTGACTCTTTGGCCCATCAGTGCCAAGCTGTGTCGGGACTCTGGAGAGAGTCACAAGTTTTCATTACTATCTTTTTAGCATTCAGTAAATATCCTTTCTGTATTCTTTAGTATAGTATTCTTTAATATAATATAGTATAATAAAGTAATAAATTAGCCTTCTGAGAACATGGAGCCAGATGCATCATTCCTCCCTGCCATGGGGGTGCCTGCAAATACAAGAGGCAAGGGCAGTGGTGGCAGCCCCAGGGGATTCCCAGTTTCCCACCTGGTGCTCACTGCTGGTCTGGCCTCTGTGCACAGGCTGTGGTGCCATGGCCCACGTGCCAAAGAGAGGCCTGTGGGTGCCTCCCCCTGAGGTAGCTGAATGGAGCTGAGTGTTGACAATAATTTAAGGAAGGATTTGGCGTGGGAAGTTGAAATTGGCTGTGGAGATGATGGTTTAAGGTGTGGACGTGGCTGGTGGCCCACAGCTATGTGTGCTTGGCAGGTGTGTGTCGCACTGAACTGGTTTTGCTGGGACAAACTGGAAAACAAGCTGCATCCATGGGGCCATCAGCTGGGAAGAAGGTACAGAGTGCATCTCCAAAATGCAGCCAGGACAGTCTTTTCACAGGCACCAGCATCCCTTCCTGTGGTGCAGTAGCAGCCCTCCCAGTTAAGAAGGTGACTGGGACCTTGCTAATTGTCCTGATGAGTGGGAGCACTGCTGGAAATGAGCGGATCCTGCAGATTGTGGGGAGCTAAGCTAACTCCTAGGACATCATACCCAGCACCTCACCAAACATCCATGTTCGCTCACTCCAACAAGTGCAGTTTGATTTTTGTTATCCCTGAGCCCCCCTGGGATGGCAGCAGGTTTGCTGAGGTGAGTTTTGTACAGGGAAGAAGGCTCTGTAGCTCAGCTCTCTCTGAAGGAGCTGGCCAGAAGTCATGGAAAGATACTATGAGGCTTCTGTGGATTTTCTTTTCTTTCCCTGGGGACTCTGGGGATTGCAGATTGGCGGATTGTGGATTAGCGGATCAGGAATTAGAAATGCCTTTTTCATTCTTATGTTACACACTAATGAACTGACAAATTTAATTTCTTTAAATCCAGCTATTTCAGCTGGAATTTGCGAAGTTGTCCTGGTACCTTGAGAATGGCTGAATCCTGATCTCTCTGGGGTCACATCATCCACATTCACTTCTTTGTCTTTAGCCTGTGGCTGTTCCAGAACTACGGAGTGCTCTCCAGGAAGAACCCATCCCTCGTGGGTGGTTGCAGAGTGTCCGGGCACTGCCGGGCGCTGTGGCTGTCTGCAGCCACATCTGCCTGTGCCAGCGCAGGGAGGGGAGCTCAGCCCAGGGAGCAGGGCTGGCACCAGCCTGGGGGCTCCAGTTCAGGTGTCTCTACCAGGCAGACACCCTGTCAAACCCTGTGTCTCTGCCAAGTGCTCTCCACGGCACAGCACAGAGTGTTTGCCCAGCTCCAGGTGTGAGGTGTGCTTGGCTTGCATCTGGAATCAGAATATCTTGAGTTTAAGGGACTCACTGGGGTCATCCAGTCCAGCTCCTGGCCCTGCACAGACACCCCAACAATCCCCCCTGTGCATCCCTGGCAGCGCTGTCCAAAGGCTCCTGGAGCTCTGGCAGCCTCGGGCCGTGCCCATTCCCTGGGGAGCCTGGGCAGTGCCAGCACCCTCTGGGGGAAGAACCTTTCCCTGGTGTCCATCCCAAAGCTCCCCCTGCAGCCGCTCCCTCCTTCCCTGAGCTGTGCCCTCGGCTCCTCTGCTGCAGCTGAACCAGCCCAGTGCCCACAGCCCTCCTTGGGTGGCTCCTCCAGAGCCTTCCCAGCCCCGGCCCCTCCTCTGGACACTCTGGAACAGCTTCAGATCTCTCTGATATTATGGCACCCAAAACTGTCTCAGAACTCAAGGTGAGGCCACTCCACAATGCAGAACAGAGTAGGACAATCCTCTCCCTTACCTGGCTGGTGATGCTGGGCCTGATGCCCTGCAAAAAGCACGAAAGAAAAATCTAATAGATTTTGTTTGCCCCTGGGCTCATTCCTGTGAACGAAGCTGAGATCTTCCCCTGCTCTTTTGCATCCCTCTGTGGGGAGGGTCCTGTTCTTTGGGCGTCCCCTCCACTGTCACAGGCTGGGATTTGTGTGACACTGGTGGCTGTGCAGGCTGCAGTGGGCTCCATGTGCCTCTCCTCCAGCTGCACTGTTCTCCAGGGCTGAGGTAGCACCTCCCTACCCAAACCCTGTGCCAAGGACAGCAGAGAGCAGAAAAAGGCATTTCTGTCTCTCAAAGCCTAACGGCCTGCGCTGTGGGACCCCACCAGCGGGGGAAGAGCAGATCCATCATTACCCAGAGCTTTCAATGGGGACTAAACAAAACGGTCCTGGCTCTCCAGAGCAGGCTTTGTTCCTGCGTTCTGTAATGCTGAAAGTGGGTCTGGGAGGCAGCCGCCTCACCACGAGCCCCGGCAGAGCCGTGGGCCTGCCCCGGGCGGCAGAGCCAGGACACCCGTCACTGCCCTACTGATGAAGGCTTTGGGGCTGCGCCGATAATATCTTGATTAACAATTAGCATGATGGAACCGGGAAATACATCTCGTTCCTCGCCCCAAGCCGACAGGTGAGGATGGATATATGTTGCCTGGTTGATTGCTGTGCCTTGTTAGAGCCTATTTAGGGTTGATTGAAAAGCAGAGGCTTTGTGTGAGGAGAGACCTTTAATCTCCTGACAGAGCCAAGTGCGTTTCCCATCAGGAAGCGTTCCTTCTCTGCTGCTTATCTCTAACCCCCGCTTTAAACCTGAGCCTGGCGGAGACCAAAAGAAAGGCAGGATCAAAACAAAAATAATTGGGATCGCTGGCTTCCGTGGGCAGTCTGAACCCGTTATTCCTACTTATCAGCTAGTTATTCCTATACAACTCTTGCAAGAGACAATTCAGCAGTTGCAGCATCTCCTTGATGAAAAGCACTCCAATGAAATAACCATGGCAACAGTTGCTGAGGGTTGGCATGGTGAGGGACGGAGATGTGCTCTCCAAAGGACTCCGGGCCCAACTGCCCTGACAAATGGCCCTGCTGAGCACCAGGAGGTGATGTATGCACAGCTCTGTGTGCTGGTTGTTGTCCTGGGAGGGTCCCAGCTGTGCTGGGCATGCAGGCTGCCCCAGGTACAAGTCACAATTTGTTAGCCATGGGTGTCTTCCCCTCCACATGGGAGAGGAGCTTGTGACCTGAAAGCTGAGGGGGACTCAGGACAGAAAGGCCAAGGAGGGGACCTCAGGGAGGGATACCACCGGTGATCCCAAAGCCATAGAGGATTTCCCAGAGTTTGGATGGTCTGGGAAAGGATGTGTCTCACTGCTGTTGGTGCCAGAGACTGGTATTGATAATAAACACTTGACATGTCTAATTTCAGAGAAGCTGCTTTTTAGACCCATGCTAAGACTGTGTTTGATGCTCTACAGGAGAGGTGACAGAGGCCATGTGGTGCTGCATGGAGGAGTTTGGGCATTTGCCTTGAAGAGTTGGCCCTTGGTGTATGGAGGAGCCAGCAGAGCCTGACTGAGCCTGGAGAGTTTGTGCCAAGGGTCCTTCACTCCTGACCCATGTCCCCCCCCCCCCCCCCCATCCCACCCAGGGGTCTTCCAAGTGCTCACTGTTAGGACCACCCATGTCCTACTGCTTTCCAAATGCTCTGGTCATAATCTTGGCTGGGGAGCAGTTTATCTTATGGGATGAAGGTCTCTCAAGTAGCTTTGTGGGCATGGTGGTGTTTTTGTTAGGCACTATCCTCTCATTGTTGTCTTCCTTAATTGGACATTAATAAGCCTGAAAAATAAAAGAAGGAATGTTCACCACAAGAACAGAGGAGCCTGCTGAAAAGCACCATTTGTACAGATTTCTAGAAAAGGGCAGTAAATACTCCACCTCTGCTTAATAATAATAATAGGCAGGCTGAGTATCTCTAAAAATATAAAATAACATGGGCCTATTTGGAATAGTCAACATCCTTATCAGCCTGCTGCCATCTCTGCAAACAAGTTTCGCTAGAGATTCTGGGCATGATTTTCAATGGCTCAGAGCAGCTGTAGCTTCTTTGACTTCAGTGAAAAGTCTGAGTGCTTGGCACAGTGGCAAACCAAGCCTCTTCCTTTCTGCTTCAAATTGGGGCTTGATTCTAAGTGAGATGAATTTTCTCCTCCTGATAATTCTGTGCATCTGAAGTGATTACAGCTCCGCGTGAGTGCTCTTTTAGGAGATTTCAATGCAGCGTTTTCTTCCGTCTTAAAAAGGTTCCTTCAAGCCTTATGATGCTGGGGGGGGGAATAAATCCTGGTGGAAGCCGTTACATCTTCCTATGCAGATGAGAGATTAAAACTTGTATTTTTATAAAACACTCACGGGGGCTAAATCGGAAAAGTTCTGTTGAGGCGAGCGGGTTTTGGCTGGTGGGAACGTGCTGCTAAATTCTTATCTGCCGATGGGGAGGCAGAGCAGGGAGTGGTATTATTTGGAGTTCTTAGAGAGTGAGCTTTAATGTTTGCTTAACTCCACTAAAAATAGACGCCACCCTCTTTTCCTAATAGGCGGCATTTGTCACACTTGATTCATTTCCTCTCCCAAACCGAGCTCCTTCATGAATATTCATCTCTACTCCCCAGGAATCTGCCTGTCCTCAGAAGTTGTACTCGCGGCGACCGTGCCGTAACAACGCGAGTCAGGCTTCCAGGGCTCCCGAGTACCTGGCCCGATGCAGCAAAACGCGCCGGTATCAACAGCTCCCATTGATTCCTGCCTCCTCTCGAGCCGTGCTTGCTCGTTATCCCTCTCCATGAGACCCTTAACGAGGCTCCCGTTCCTGTTGTCATAGCAGCGTCGCAGCGCCCGGTGTAGCAAAGTCTCCGTGGCTGCTAATTGTGTGATGGGAGGATCAGTTTGGCAGTTTTTCTAGTGGGGATTAGGCCAAAAGGTCCCTTCTGAACTGTGATGAATGCGGCTTCCTTCAGAAGAAACTGAAACTTGGTAGTTAGAGGGGATTTCTGACGAGGGAAGCTTTCCACAGCAGAGAGGGAGAGCAGTCCTCACAGAGCTCTTCCATTCGTGCTCTGCCACTGCTTAAAGCAGGAGGAAGCCAACCAGAAATGCCAAAGGAGGTTGTAAAACAGTAAGGAAGTCTGTCAGTGCCTCAGACCTTCTAATCTTGGGGATTCCAGAGCATGTGGAAGGTCCCTGCTACTGTCATTTGCTGCTGGAGTGGGAAAAATCTGCTCATGCCTGGTGAGTATTGAGGGAGCAGGGATCAGTTTCTGCTCATTCCTCTGGTGCCATTGCTCAGCACCACCAAGGAGATTTTCAGCCACTTGCTAGAAGAGTTGCTCTGAGGAGTTGCTAGAAGAGAAGGGGTTGCTCTGGCGTTGTGGGTGAGAAATGTGCACAGCAGAAGGAATGATCTCATCACACCTTTGCTCCTGCAAGTCCAAGAGCGCTGCGTGGCAGCCACGGTTGGTTAAAGAGGGCACAAGAGGCAGAGGGATGTTTGCTCCTTGACCCTGAGGAGTGATTTATCAGCTAGGATGCTCTTGTTAACTGGTAGGACCTGTGCAAGGCTCAGCATCCCTGTCCTGGTGTGGAACAGCAGCATGGGGTTTGCTGGAGCTGGAGGGCCAGGGGCTGTGTCATCCCCAGGGATGGTGGCTCATCTGCAGGCTCGCTGCTGGCTCAGCATGGAGACAGGAAGGGCTGCAAACAATTCACTGTTCCCACGTGCCAGGGGATGGGGATCAGCTGTGCCTGCTCCCAGGGCCCTAGTTTTGGAATGCAGAGAGCAGATTTGTCCCCTGTGCCTCCCACTGGGTTTATTCCACACTGCTGAAACGTAGCCAGGGTAATCCGTGTCCTAAACGTGGGCATGAATGGTGTTTTTAGAGAAGGAAAAAAGAAAAAATACATCCTCACCCACCTCAATCTCTCCCCCCAAATTAAAAACTCCCCTGGCCAAGCCCTGCAAATGAGTTTTTGTTGTTTGTGCAGTGAGGAGCCAGATTTTTAAAGGCTGGCTTTCAATTTTACAGCCATTTATTACAGGCATGAATAATTGCTGGCACGGTGCTACCACTGCTGTTGTTTGCTCTTAAGGCTGGGCCAATTACATATGTAAGCCCTTGATTTACAAGCAAAAACAGAACTAAAGTAGCTTTGTGGCCTACATTTCAAGAATGAGTGATGTGTCCATGGTCAGCTGTGGGCTCCCAAATTTGTGCTGTGAAACACAGAGGTCCATGGCCATAAATGTGTGGCCCAGATTGTCCAAGGCATCCTGTGGCACGGGCTGTCACAGCACAGCGTGAAGGACACAAACAGGGAGCAGTGAGTGAGGCCCAGGAACCTGCCCAGATTCATCCCATGGCAGGAATGCTGAAAGATTGTGCTACATTTGGGGAATTCACAGTGAACACATAGAAAAGAGAGGGAATTGGAACTGAACATAATGGTTCTGCAGGATGGACTTAAACCAAGCCTGTCCAAGTCATGCTGCCCAACATGAGAACTGGTCTGTCTCCAGCTCCTCTGGGCAGTCAGCCCTCCTGGGAGAGGAGAATCACAGAATCCCAGAATGGTTTGGGCTGGAAGGGACCTTAAAGCCCATTCCATCCCACCCCCTGCCATGGGCAGGGACACCATCCACTATCCCAGGCTACTCCAAGCCCTAGTGTCCAACCTGGCGTGGGACACTTCCAGGGATCCAGGGATCCAGCCACAGCCTCTCTGGGCACCTTGTGCAAGGGTCTCATTTTCTTCCCAATATCCCATCTAACCCTGCCCCTGTCAGTGTGAAGCCATTCCCCCTTGCCCTGTCACTCCAGGCCCTAGTCCAAAGTCTCTCCCCAGTTCTCCTGGAGCCCTCTAGGCAGTGGAAGGGTCTCTGAGGTTTCCTCAGAGCATTCCATTCTCCACTCCACCTCTTTCACCGTATCTCCAGAGCAGAGGAGAATCCATGGAATAGCTGCTATCCACTGTGGAACTTAAAAATGGCTGATTGAGATCAAGCAGAGGATTTTTCTTGCTTTTGCACAATAGGCAGAAAATGGGAAGGAGGTAGGTCATTGTGATAGTCTTTCACCACGGGGTGATGGTTTCCAGACATCACCCACAAATGCTGTCACCTGGACTCTGCATTGCCCAGTGTGGGGAAGGTGTCACTGTGCTGTGCTGGTGCCACAAGCTGTGGGGTGAGGGGGGAGCCAGCCCAGAGTGAGGCCTGGTGGCAGGCTGGTGTCCTTGCTGCTGGGGGAGCAGGAAGGGCAGGATGTGAGTAAGGGCAGCAGCAGGAGCAGGCAGGATGTTTGTGGGCGCTGATGTCATTGCACAAATCAGACGTGGATGCTGTCAGCGGGAGGCAGCGGCAGCTTGGCTTGGGAAGAGGCCAGCCTGTCACACCCCAGGGGCTGGCCAGAGGAGCACGATGCACTCGTGTCCTCACTCATCACACAGCAGGTGGCTTCTCAGCCCCTTATGCAGGGTTTGTGTGGTCTGCTGGAGGCCATGGCCACCTCCCTGGTGTGCATGGCCTGGGCTCAGTCTGAGTTCTGCTGATGGACCTCTGCACGGAGATGCTCTGCCCCAGCTCAGCACAGGCTGCTCCCACATGGAGCCACGGCCATCCATCTGGGCAGGAAGCATTGGTGCGGGACCAGTGATTTCTGAAGTGATTTCCTGAAGCTTCTGAAAGCAGAGGCAGCACCCGGTCTCCCCAGGGCTGACATCCCTGTGGTGTGCACTCTGGCCCTGGCAGACCCCGTGGGCAGCCGAGCCATGGGGAGGCACAGCCAGGTTTGTTTATGAGGCTGCAGTCAGCCTGGCTTTTACACCCCAGCAATTACTGGCAAGCCCTGGCTCCTCCTGCGCCTTCACAGCACATGTGTGAACTCCTGGTTGTGTCACCTCCCCATCCCCTCCTAGCGGAGTCTAGCAGTGGGAAGTGATCATCACAACTCACATTTGCCTGGCGTATGTCTTTCCACAGTTCCAGAGTGTGGAATGAATTGAACCCACTTCCTCTTTCACCTTCAAGCTGTTCCGGGATGCAGGCAGCTCGGCTTCCACAACCACGCTCAGCTCTTGGAGCTTTCTTTTGCCCTAGGGATGGAGCCCTTCTCTCCTGCCTGGCAGAGCCTGGTGTTGGAATGCTCCCTCTTGCAGAGATGTTGTTCATCTCATGATCTTTTGTGCTTTTCCTAACCCTTCCCTTGCCAGACTGAGGCTTTCTGTCCACTCCTTTCTCCACTGTGGCAAAGGAGGGCTTTTTGTCTTTGCCTTCAGGGTCATTAAATCTTAAATAGCATGTTGGCTTTCTTTGTCAAGGTATCTGCTCTCTCCATCCATCACTGGTGTAAGGCACACTGCTGACATTCTCTTCCTTCTGCATAATTATCTTATACCACTGCATCTTTTATGCAGAATCTTCCCTTCTGGAAGTGCTCCTCTCCCTGCTCCCACTCTTCCTGACACCCAGTTCAGCTCTGGTACCTGCCATGGCCTTGTTTCTTACACCTGCATATGAATCCTTTTAGTTATTCCTGTATTTTATTAACTACCTTGATCACCTTGGCTCTTTGAGAGCTTGATTCAGGCATTCATAGGTGTTTCCTTCATCCTCTCTCTGAAGATGGGATCTGTGTCACCCAGCTGCAGTGCTCCTACACGAGTGTCCACCTGAGCTGGCTATCCACCCGGGACAGGGAATCCTCCAGCTGGCAAATCATTCCAGCTAAGGCAGGAGTCAAAGGCAGCCCCATCTCCCCTTAGACAAATCATCTTTTCTGCTTGCTACTGCTGACCTTGAATTCCTCAGATGCTTTTCAGAACAGATGCAGCCCCCTTTAGAGTGACCCTAAAGCTCTGGGCAGTGGATTTGCTTCTCTGGGCTAGCCAGGGAGGGCATGTCCCATGGAAAAACAGGCACAGGGTCTCCAGGGACATGCAGACCGCAGGTCAGGACATGTTATTGAGGGAGTCCAGGCAGCTTTTATGGGCTGGATGTCTTAATTGTAGCTGTCTGATGTTAAAAGAGAAGAATCTGACACTTGGAAAAGTTTGGGGAAATGTTTTCTTCTTAATTTGTATTTAGGAAATGTAAAGGTATATAGTGAATGTTTAAAAACCAATGGTAATAACAGTAATTATAGGTGGGCACAATTTTCTTTTATCTTTTAACTGAAGTTGCTAGAAAAAATGACTGTTGTGCTGATACTTGGCAGGGACACTGATGTGAGTACCCACTTGTTTCTGAAAAATGCTGTGGGATTTTTAATGACCATCAGCAGCACAACCTTGATTTTTAAATGTCATCCTAAATGTAGCAGTTACAGCCTCCTCTGCTGTGGCATGTGGGTGGGTGAGTAGGGATGAATCAGAAAGCAGAAAGAATTGCTGGTGCTTTCTGTGGCTCCCAAGTTTTCCTCGAGGGCTTCCCACCTAGGAACTGGTTGGAATTATCCGTGGGTTTTATTGCAGTCCCTGGTCCTGTGGCATCTCCTGCTGTTGCTCTCCCCTCTATTAATCCATGATTAAATTGCTTGATGTAGAATGAGTTCATCAGGTTTCTTCAGGAGCTGGTATTCCACAGGATATCCTCTATGTTTATCAAAACAAGATAAATGAGAAAAATGTTTCCTAGCTTTTGCAGATGCAGTTTTCCATTCTCCCTCTGGCTGGAAACATTCCCCAGACTTCACTTTTGGAGCTGAAATCTGTGCTTGGCATTTGCGAGATGGTGATTTGCTTTTGTAAATGGAGCAAAGTCTTGGTTTTGAGTCATGACTCAGTGAAACAAATCTACTTTTATCGACTAAAACGATTCTAATAGCACCATTAAACCCGCTGGGATCAGGAAGAGCCAGAGTGACACGGCAGTGGGGTGGATCCAGCATCTTCCCTGGCCTGCCAAGAAGTGGGACGGGCCGGGATGAGGCTGGGGAGCGATGAGTGGATGGGTGTTTAAGGAGCATCGCCTCCCTCCCGCCGTGGTACCCGGCTGCGGCGGGGCACGGCCGGCACCGGGCGGGTGTGAGCGGAGGGAGGCTCCGCTCGGAGCAGCTCTGCCTGCCCGGGGACGGGAGGAGCTGCGAGCAGATGGCAGGGTTAAAATAGGACAGAGCTGCGCCGAGCTGCTGCTGCAAGGGAGAGGAGTGAAATGCCTGTTCTCACACTTCACTTTGTGTCTCGGAAAGAGCTGCGGAGTGCCTGCGCTCCGCTGGCATTCCCAGCAGGAACGCGCCAGGCAAAGGCTTCCTCGGGTTTTTGATATTATTAGCACTTGTCTTAAAGAAAAATCAGCTCAAATGAGCAAGCAAACAAAGCGAGTAACAATGGAAGGGCTCAGCCTCGGGCCGCCTTTAGCATCTCTCAGGATGATTAGTGGGATGTGTCACATCGGCACCGGAGAGCGGAAGCGTTCAGAGCGAGGCTCTTGTGGTGCTTTCAGACAGCTTTTTGCAGTGTTTTCATCTCACCTAAGGCGTGTGAATAGGTTTTGTTGAAATATCCGAGTGACTTGGTGCGCCTGAAATGATGCCCACAGTGATTCAGCGTGCTCGGGGGGAGAATTCTGTGCAAAGCTGCCCCACCGCGGGGTCTGAGGGGCTCACTAGGGGTCCTGCAGCAGCAGCAAAGGGCTGGGAAGGACCTTGGGTGTTCTGTCACCATCAGATCTGGAGCCAGGTGGGTGGAGGCATGCAGAGAACAGGAATGTGAGGAAGAGGAGGAGCAGGGAGGCAGGAGCCAGCACTCACACTCGCACCCTGAGGCGGCTGCCAACGCTTCTGGGAGCATTTCAGTCTCCCCGTCTATAAATCAGGGGGTGCTTTGAAGGCTCTGCGATGAACAACATGGGATGAGCTCGAGGCCATGGTATTAATCCTGCACTATTGTTCTTGTTTCTTGCTGTGTTGGGATTTTTTAAAAAAGAAATCATCACAATTTTTGAGGGCTCTGGCTAAAATGGCACAGAAATAAATGAGTTCTGCTCACACTTGGAAAGCATCTCCTCATTTTTATTAATGTAGCCTCTGATGAAGCACAGCCCATCCCTCGGCACCGGTCCCTGTCTGACCTACAGTAAATACCAGGCTTTCAGGAATCCATGAGGAGTGTTTTGTAAGTGTGGCAGATAGAGCCATAAGGTTGATTTATCCTCAGAAACAAAGCATCAGTTTGGGTGATTGAACACTGGGGGGATTTCCTGGGATGCCTTTCTCCATGCACTGTGGAGCGCTTGCCTGTACCTACCTAAAGGATCAATCATTCACCACACTGAGCTGGAAGAGAGCTCATGCCGCTCCTGTGACCACTGCAGGTGGGACACGAGTCACCCAGTCCAGCCCTTGTGTCACAGAGGGGTGACAAGCCCTCCGAGTGGCCTGCACAGCCCATCCTTCACCATCAGAACAGAGAAGTCAGGCTGACCTTGATGGGCTGACATGGCGGTGGCAGTCATCCTGAAAATCCCCAAACCTCTGTATTTTATCATAAAATAGTCTGTGGGTTGTTGATTAAACCCATAGAATCTGAGCTGTCAGCTCAGGCTCTTGAAGCTGCACCCCCTACTTGCCCGGGTGTCTGTGGGAGCTCCAGGGACAGATTCCCCCTGGAGCAGCCCAGTGAGGGTCAGTGACAGTGCTGGTGTCCTTGGAACCAGGGGCTCATGCTGGCACTGAAATACAGCTCAGAGCTGGCAAAGCCAAGGGTCAGGAGAAAAGGGCTCTGAGGGTGTCCTTGGAGGCCTCACTCCTGCTGGGGCAGTGAGATTCCTGCCTGGGCTCGCTTTGGGGCTGTGTGTGATTTCCTATCTGTTTTTGTGGGACCATTTTTCCTTATTTCTATAAATAGAGACAGTCAGTTTGTTTGTGTGTGTTCAGCAGAACAATCTGGTGTGATTGGTTTTGTTCTGGCACCTGAGATTTTACTGCCAGAGCTGGTATTCACTCTACTCTGCTCCCTAGAGAGGTGAGGAAGAGGAGGGGACTCAGGCCCTGTGTTCCCATTGTTTTCTCTGTGCTTTGGACACCTCTTTGATTCTGCTGACACATACAAGTGCTCCAGCTCCTGCATGCCATGCCTGGAATGTTGGGTCACAGCTGCAAGGGCTTTCTGCGGCCCTGCAAGGTGTCTTGCTGCAGCAGATTTGTTATTCTGTATTTTAATTTAATTACTTTCTTTTACAGCTCTTTGTATATATCTAATTACCCATCTGTTACACTGTGTTAGGGCATCACAGCTCCTGGGATTTTTTCCTGTTTTAAACACTAAACTTGCCCTGCCTGGGCTCAGGTGAGCTGTGTCTCCATCCTGCAGGGCTCCCAGTGGGTTCAGGGCTCCCAGTGGCTCCTGACCACACCAAGCTCTGCACTTCCAGCTCAGCGTTGTGACTGCAAAGGCCCAGGAGCTCGCAGAAGGTAATTCCCACATCCGCGATGTGGCTGGGAGCAGCGTGCTCCAGTTAAACCCGATGTCACTGTGCTCCCAGGGAGCCTGGGGTTCTCTAATGGGATGTAACAGCCCTCCTGCTTTCAGAGGGGATGCTGGAGGGCTCACAGGAAGCTTGCCTCTCTCTTGCCTGGGACACAGATACGTGGTTGGAAGCCAAGCCAAGGTTCCCCCAACTTTCTCCAGGTGCCTTCCACGTTGTTCCTGCGTCTCTGGGATGATTCATGATCCCAGCTTTGAGTATCACACCAGCCCATCAGAACCACAGAGCCACATACTCAGCTCCAATTTCTTCTCTGCAGTTCTGTTCTCCTCTTAGCAACAAATACTCCCTAACCTAATTGCTCATTAAAAGCCGTGCTGTGTCCCTGTAATCCAGGATGTCACAGGCAGCCGTGGTGCTCTCCCAGGGATGCCGCTGCTCCCCCGCCACGGCAGCGAGCGCCTGGCTTGGTAGAAAGTGAGAAGGCAGCATTGCATTGAAGTGAAGATTTTCATCTTCTTGGGGATTTTTTTATATCTCTCCTATATTCTGGGCTTTTGAACATCTAACATCTCTTTCATGTTTCACATCTTCCATATGAAATTGTTGTATTGTGTTGCCTATTGAAACCTAGTTTTCCTTTTGTCAGGTTTTCCCCCCTCACCCCTGCTTTCTTCTCTGCTGTATTTTGATCAGTGTAACGACTTAGGGCTCCATTTTTCTGTGTGGTTTTTAATCTCCTTAAGTCGTATCTCTGAAGGCCTTTGTCTGTGATAAACTCAGGTCTGAGCTGGTGCTTGGAGAAGAGGATTTTTAGGCCAGTTCTGCTGCATGTGGCCCTTGGGGGTGACTGTGCCTCATCCCTCCTCCTTCTCCCTCCAACACTCACAGGCAACCTTGGTGGCATTGGGGTTATTTTATTATTATCCTGTATCTCATATTGTGCATGCAAATGTCCTTTTCCATAGCCTGGGACTGTGGAAAGCCTCAGTTAAATGTGTGTTTTGTGAGGGATTCACCCATCCTGTGCTTAGGTGTCGTTTACTGGCAGAGCCAGGGTATCATTTTGGAGGGCGAGGAGGCTGCAGGGCTATTGATATGGAGTTGTCCCAGTTATCCTCCTCTTAGGAAGGAAGCTAGGAAGTTTGGAGGGAGATGTGGATACCTGGGAAGTCATGGATTCAGAGCCATCTGGCTCACTGCAGCTGCTCCATGGTCATTTCCCACAGGGATAGTTCATAGCCAGAGCTTGGAGTGGGGAAGGAAGCCGTGTTCTCCTTATGTGTCGCTTCTCACTTGAACTGTTTGAATGCTTTTTTTTTTATTTATTTATTCTTCAACCTGCAATGTGAAATTCAGTCATGCAAGTATTAACGAGCTGCTGATCACCCTGCCTCTCTTTTCTGCCCTTGTTCAGTCTCAGATTTACAGCTCTAGTTTGGGCTGGAATTACTGACACTATAATGATCTGTTTTATCTCTCTATCTATTATTTGTCAAATAATTTTAACATGTCTGTGCTTACAAGAGCTGTCAGAAACCCTCCAAACACTGAGAAGGATGAAGAAGTCATTGGCCTTTTCAAGTGTGACCCTTGTGTTGCTTTGTTTTCAGGGCTCATGGAAATGACCTTTTCCATTGCCTGTCAAACTGTGACCCAGCTGTGAGGGTCTGAGAGCCCCAGGAGCCAGACAAGGCACACTTCAGTCCTGTTGGTTTGCTGTTGTTTTCTCCATTAACAGATTTCAGACTGAAAACCAGGGAGGGAAAGGGAAAGAGGGGGAGGGCAAGGTAAGCAATGCTGCCTCGCTGCCTGTTTCTGAACCTCAGGTTACAGCACAAGCTAAATAGACTACACTAAATTTTTTAGGCTGTTTCACAGACTTGCAGACTTTGATCCCCGGCTTTGATTTCCCAGGCGGCACCGCAGAGCGCTGAATCTGAGCAGAGAAGAGACCCATTAAGCCCCGTCTAGCCCGGTGATTATCATGCCTTTGCACCAGCACCGGGCTTTCATCAGAGCTCAGCTCTGCAGCCTCGGCTCCCTGTGCCTGGGGAGGTGCCAGGGCAGGAGGAGCGCTGTGCCAGCAGCCAGGCAGGGGCAGCCCCTCCATCTCACTCCCTTCCACACCCTGCTTGGTCCTTCCCCACCTGGCTTCAGCAGGATGCCCAGGAGAGGAGGTCAGCCATTCTTTCCCAAGGTCTCATGCAGTTTCTGCAACAAGCAGGCCATGCAATAAATATTCTCTGTGTGTCCTTGTCAGAGCAGTAGAGATGAGGGCATTTGCCTGCCTGCCCTGCTCTGTGCCTCCAAGTCCTCAGGTCCCTCCGCACCACTTGGCTTGCTTTCTTTTTATTTTCTAATTTAAATCTAATTTTGCTGCCTTATTGTAAGTTCCCACCTAACTCCAGAGCTGCTGTCGCCTCAGGGCTGTGTTGCTGCTTTTCAGTCTTCCCACACCCATTGCATGTGCAGTCTGCAAAAACTTTGAGAAGTCTCTCCTAAATTTGTGCACTTGGGGTCGTCCTAGGAGGAGTGGAACAAGGGTGTCTCTTAGCAGAGAGTACTCTTGAAAAACTCCTTCATCTGCAAAGTAGAAACTGCTTCCATGCCAGGAGTTGCCGGTGAAAATGCACAAATGTGGCAGCATGGCTGGGAGGCACAAGGAGCTCAGATGTGCAGCAAGGGCCACATCTGGAGGGGATGTGCTGTGACCCCACAGCCAGGCTGGGCCCCCCAGGGCAAACTGGGGCTGTTCAGCACACGTGGGTCTCTTTTGGGAAGCTGCATGGGCCTGTATTGAGTCCCTGTAGCCTGTGGCTGTTCCTCACCTGGGATAGGGGCTGGTTAATCTCATCAGTGCAGCATTATGGGATGTCACCATAGGCTGGCTCAGCTCTGGCCCAGCCTCAGACTCCCGTTTCAGTGAATTTTGTTGCAGATGCCACCATCCTGTCTCCATTAACAGATTAGCACGGCTGAATTTCCCATGCGAGCGCTCCACTGTCTGTCTCATTGTGTTTATTTTGTTCAGGCTGCTTTTCCCTGGGCTTGACAGTGTAATTTGTACAGCTCTCTGCTGAGTTTTCCAAACCTTCAGACAAGCTTTTTTTTGTTAGCATGAAGCCAGGACCATTGATAGCAGAGACAGAGCAACAGGAGCATTGAGAAGCGAGCGGCACACCCACCAGCCAGGAAGGCTCCCTCACCTCCAGAGCTGCTCCTTGGCAAAAGCTCCATGGTTCAGAGATTTTAATTAGATCAAATCCTCCAGGTGACCAGCCAAGTATTAAAGCATACCAATTTCTCAGCTGTGTCTCTTGCTGTAAGAGTTTTTATTATTTATTTTAGGGAAATGTGACAAAAGAGCTTGAAATCCCAAATGTGCCGTTCTCCTTGAATGGCACCAGGAGGTCTCCAGCCCAGGGGATTGTCCTTTCAGTGCACTTCTACTCAGCAAAGTGCCTTCCTGCAAGCTGCTTCTGCATTTGCTCTGGTCTCCATTGCCCAGAGGGACTTGCACATGAAATGGGATCAGGTTTTTGGACCCCATGCTGTTGGGGCCATGGCTGTGGCTGCAGGTTAGGCTGGAGATGAATGAGAGCCCCAGTTGCGAGCTGGGGGAAATGGCCTTGGGCCCAGGAGTAGCGTGGGGATAGGTGAAGTTTTAGGGCTTGTGCTGTTTGCCTCTGCTGACTTCCCAAATCAGTCTCCAGCCCATTCAGAGATGCCATTGATGGATCATTGCACAACATATTGGGATGGAAAATTGCAGGAGGAGACTCTTCTGCACCTCCTGGCATGGGGAGGTTGGGGATGGGTTCCTCATGGTGGATGTGTCAGGTCCCACCTGACCCAGGCACTGCAGAAGCTGGTTTGCTTCCAGGGATGCTGCAGGGCTGGTACATGGGGGTCTGAGAATTGTGCTGCGAAAATCTCATGTGCAGGAAGATCCTGGAGCTCTTGGGTTTGTTCATTCTCCCTCCTGCCCTGTCTGGGCAGGTCACAGATGCCCCCACCTCAGCAGAGTGCCAGTGCCATGGCTGTACCTGGATGTCTGCTGCAGCAAGCAGGTGAGGAAGGAGAAATCAAAGGTGGTTTTCAACAACCACCCTTTTCCTGCCCTGAGGTCAGCCTGGTATTGCCAGCTGGGAAGTCCCACACCAGCTTTGCTCTGAGCAATGGTTTTAACTCCAAGCTGCTCCTTGCCTAGCCCCATTTGTCTCTGGTTTTGTTTCTTTATGACCCTGCCTGCCTCTGTGTCTCATTTCCTGGAGGGGCTGGGCTGTGGCTGCTGCAGCAGCTCCCTGGGAGCAGCGGGAGCTGCGGGTGACCTCTGTCTGGCACAGTGCTATTTCTGCTTCAGAGCCCAGCAAAGGCTGCACTGTGGAGCTGCTCCTGGAGTGTGAGAGCACCGGAATCAGGGATCAGACAGCTGGCACACTATGCCCTGACTGTAAAAGCCCTGCCAAGGAGGGAGCTTGCAGCGTCTGATGGCTCCACCACCTTCCAAGATGCATTAGAAGTGGGCTTGCAATGTGTCAGCATAGATAGGGGGAATGGTCTGTCTGTGTGTCTGTCTGTGTCCCTGGGCAGCTGCTGACATCCTGACCTGAGGTTTCAGCCTGTCCTGGCAGGCAGGAGGGCGGATTTATCCACAGTAGTCCTTGGAGAGGAGCTCTTGCTGTGAGAGGTGTGTGGGTGATCAGCATGCTCGCAGCAAGTGAGGGGAGGGGGAAGCAGGAACTGGAATATGATGGTTGTTCAGGAGTGGATGTGATGTGGAGTAAGAGGATTCACGGAACCAGGGAGCCACAGGGGAGGGCTCCTTGCCAGGGGAAGCCAGGTGGCATGGAGGGTGTGGTAGGAAGGCCCAGGTGACCCAGTGTGCTGTCCCCATCCCTGCTGCCTTCATTTCAGGTGTGTTTGAGGTGGCTGCAGGGTTTGTACATTCTCCATAACCATAAGCCAGCATTGGTGGGAACTGGGGGATTTTGTTTTGGGATCAGGCTGGATTGACCCTTGTTCAAGTCCACTGTGGGGTGGAAATAGAATTAAATAGAACCACTGAAGTTGGAAAATCCCTCCCATACCACTGAGTCCAAGCCGTGCCTGATCCCATCCTTGTCCCCAGCCCAGAGCACTCAGTGCCACCTCCAGCCCTTCCTGGGACACCTCCAGGGATGGGCACTCCAAACCTCCCTGGGCAGCCCCTGCCAATCCCTGAGCACCCTTTCCATGGGGAAATTCCTGCTGCTGTCCACCCTGAGCCTCCCCTGGCCCAGCCTGAGGCCGTTCCCTCTCCTCCTGTCCCTGTTCCCTGGAGCACAGCCCGACCCCCCCGGCTGTCCCCTCCTGTCAGGAGCTGTGCAGAACCACAAGGTCCCCCCTGAGCCTCCTTTTCTCCAGGCTGAGCCCCTTTCCAGCCCCCTCAGCCTCCCCTGGGGCTCCAGTTCCCTTCCCTGGACACTCTCCAGTCCCTCAGTGTCCTTCTTGCTATGAGGGCCCAGAACTGGGCACAGCCCTTAATATGTGGCCTCAGCAGTGCCAGCACAGGGGACAATCACTGTCCTGGTCCTGCTGCCAACCCAGTGCCGCTACAAGCCAGACCCAGATGTCTCCCACCTTGCCCTGCCCCACTCTGTTGGTGACCTGACTTCTGCTCTCATCCCTGCAGCAACCCCAAAGTGCAGATTGAAGCCATCGAGGGGGGTGCCCTGCAGAAGCTCCTGGTTATCCTGGCCACAGAACAACCCCTGGCTGTCAGGAAGAAGGTGAGGAGTGGGGCTGCACCTCTGGGCAAAGCTGGGTTTGTGCTGAGCTCCATGTAAACACCCTCAGAACAGGGACATGTGGAGAGTGTGGGACCCCCGCTGCTCCCCACACTGGGTGGGCTTCATTCCCAGCGGTGCAGAAGGGGGGCCTGGGTACCAAACCACCCCAGCAGCACCAGTGGAGCCTGCACTCCCCCGGCTCTGCAGATGTCCCCCCAGTGCCAGCAGTGGCACTCATGGTGGCTCTGCCAGCCTGTGGGGACAGCATGGTGCCACAGCTCCTGGGGGACACGGGCGAGGGTCCCCACGGCAGCACAGCCATCACAGCCTGACAAACATGGGAGCTGACGTTTGGAGGAGCTAATTGCTGCAGCCAGCCCTGTGTCCTGCCTTTGGCAGAGGCTTTGGAGCAAGAAGCAGCACCAAGAGCCCCAAGCCAAATGTGCAGCGCTGTCCATCGGGCTGGGGGCTTCCTCGCCCCCTCCCTGCCTCCCTGCTGTATTCCCTGGAGCATGAGATCCCATTTCCCTCACTTTAGTATGTGATGCCATCTCTGTAACACCACCTGGCTGCTCCCAAACCCCAGCCCTGCTTTCCACAGGGACCTCCTGCATGAGGGGTCCAGCAAGGTGGGGAGACCACTGGCTCTTCCATTCACCTGTAATGAGCTCCCTAAAATATGTTCCCTTTTAACCCTGGTAAGAGTCCTCCAGCAAGTGAAAGGCATAGGAGAAAGCTGTGGAACACCGTGTCACTTGGCTATGGATGTAAGGAGATCCCATGGGATGCTCCTTGCTCAGAAACTCCTCCCAGGAGTGCAGGTGGCTCACCCCAGAGCTCCTTTTGGGGTGGGGATGGATGGCTGGCCGTGCAGGGGCTCTCACAGCACTGCTGTGAACCACAGTAGTTCTTTCCAGAGAACCTGAGTGCACCGTGCTGGCAGCCTCTGCAGAAATGAGAGGGGTGGGCTCAGTGTTGTCCACATTCACACACAGCTGCATGAGACCCTCCAAGGGTTGAACCCTCTTTTCCAGGAGGACAGAGGTTTTAATTTGCAGCTCCTGTGCTGTGTGCAGTGTCCTGTGTCTCCAGACCGGATCCCAAGGCCCGGCTGGTGGCCCAGCCCGTTCCTGCACAGGGCAGCAGCCCCGGGCTCCCGGTCCGATGGTTTTTCCGCCCCGGTGCTCACAGCCCTGCACGGCAGCGAGGCCAAAAGTGCATTCCTTCCCTCCGCCGTCCTCTGGCCCACGATTCAAAAGGGAGACAGCAGCATCTCAAATTCACCAGCAGCAACGCAGAAAACGGAAAATAGAAACAAACGGGAGCGGGGAAGACGCAGCTGTCAGCTCGGATCAGTCCGTGTGGAACCGGCGCGGCCCAGCCGCGTGTGGGGACCCGGGCAGGCCCCGACAGCAGCGCGTCCCCTGCCCCGGGCGGCCCGGCCGTCCCTGCGCCGCCGAGCTGTCAGAGCCAGCCAGGGTGACAGGCAGCGCTGGGCTGGCCCCTAATTGCCTCCTCGGCTCCGAGCCAAGCCCCTGGGGCACTGCGGGGTGCTGGGCTCTGGCTGGTGGCTCGTGGGGCTGCACCCTGACAGGGCCCGGGTCGGGGCTGGCATCCAAATCACCTCGCAGGGATCAGGCTCTGCTGGGTGGTGATGGACACTCCTCACCCCATTGCGGGGGTGAACGTGGAGAAGTGATGGGGTTGAGACTGTCAGGGGCTGGCCACAGGCCCCTCAGTGACAGCCCAGACTGGGTTTTGGATGGAAGTACCCATGATTTGGCAGTCTCACAGTGCTGGGATTGCAAACTGCTGGAGATGTCCTTCAGCAAGAAGAAGTTGGGGTGCATTTTCCATGGAGCTCCTCACAGATGGGCTGGAGCATATTTCTGCTGTCCCCACGGGGTGCCATCAAGAGGGGCCATGCCACATGGGGTGGCTATGGCCACCTTGCTGATTGCCCTCTCTCTCTCCACCAGGCTCTCTTTGCTTTGTCTTCCATGCTGAGGCATTTCCCCTATGCCCAGCAGCAGTTCCTCAAGCTGGGCGGCCTCCAGGTGCTCAGGAGCCTCTTCCGGCAGAAGGGGATGGAGCCCCTCCATGTCCGTGTGGTGACACTGCTCTATGACCTCATCATGGAGAAGGTGAGAGCTGGGGTGGCGTCTGGCCAGGCACTCCCCACCTTCACCCCTAAACCCAGCCAGGCCTGAACATCCTCACAGGACGAGGATGAGGAGGAGCCAGTCGAGCATCAGTGGGGATGAGTCCCCTTCAGCCCCTTGGCCAACACCACACCAGTGGCTGGGGGAACCCAGAGGAGCTAAAACCTTTGTTTGCCTTCAAGTCACTGCCACCATTTCCTCCCGAGAGTGTTTAAAACAGCAGGACAGTGGGGACACAAGTAGGAAATGCTGACCCTGGGCTGTGGTGTCCAGCCAAGGCCAAGGGACAGGCCAGCCCTGCTGGGTCTCTGCCTGCCAGAGAGCCCTTTGCCTGCTGCATGTCCCTCACTGGAGCCCAGCCTGCCACATTCTATGTTTTATTTTCAAATACCCTAGATTACTGCTGTAAGTGTCAGTTTAAAGCCTGTCTTTCCTTGCCATGGCTTGTTGTTCAGTCTGTGCGTTTCCCTGACTCCAGAGAATGGGAATTAAATCCACTCTGGCTCAGTTTATGGCCAATTTGCCCTGCAGATTATGGCTGCTCTAATACCTGGGTTGCAGGCACGGCAGAGCAGCACCTCTCTGTTAAATCAGTTATTTTCCAGGAGACTTTGTAAAGGTGCAAATTATTTTAGCAGGTCTGAAATCTTATCAGGTGCTGACTCTAACATGATCCTGTTAGCTCCATGGAAAAGGAGCAGACAAAGGCATTTTGACTCAAACCATTCCCATTTGATCCTGCTGCCCATTTCCCAGCTCTCCCCTCCGGCAGCCCCATCTGTTCCTTCCTCGGTGGGTCTGGGACAGCCACAGCCTGGCAGATTCTTGGGTTTATGTTAAAACAGCGATTTTTAGCTGCTCTTTGGATTGGGAATGCTGTACCCTGGGTGCTGGGGGCCTGCTCCGAGCTGGGGTGGCAGGTTTGGGATGGGCTGGCTGGCTGTCGGATGGATTGGTTTGGAATCATAAAGCACTCTGGCAGCTCTCACTGTGAAACAGGAGTCACTGGGGCTCTGAATGCTTCCGCCTGCCACATTCCTTCCTTTTCACCCCAAATCCTGCCTGCACATCATCAGGCAGCTCTCAAGAGGACCAGGAGAGGGAAGGTCTCCTTGGTGTTGTCTTTCCATGTCCCTGTCTGGAAATCTCATGCTATCAACAGCCTCTCCACCAAAGGGCTCACAGGGTGGTGTGGGGCAGTTTCCCTTCCTCCCCCTGGTCCCCTTTCCCATCTGGGCTGGTCTCTCTCACTGTAAGGGATCCAGCCCCCTGCAGAATTTCAGTACTGGGGTTCAGTACTGGACCAGGCTGGCAGGGGAAGGTCTGGCTGTGGCTGGAGGAGACTGAGATCCCCATCTGGGAGGAGCAGCACAGAGCCAAGTGATGATGTTCATTAGGTGCTGCAACCACCTGTCAGCAGGAAAAAGCATCAGACCAGAGACTTTACAAGTCTTGCTGAGCGTCCTGCCCCTGAGTCCCCTCCCAGGCTGTGTGACAAAGAAATCCCCAGTCCCTGGGAGCTTTCCAGGGTGAACAAACAGGCCCTGTGGCCAGGGAGCCAGGACACAACCTCGCTCTGGTCTGTGGCAAAGTCCTTGTCCACGGTAAGTGGTACAGGACACGCATCCTCCTCTACTGTGTCACCTCCTGGGAGCAGTTCCTCTCTGACAGGGATATGTTCCACCACTTCCCACAGATGCTGCTTCAGGACTCCCAGCATGGAGAGCAGATGGAGGAGAAAATCCAGCAGTACCAGCAGGTCAGGCTGGTGCCGGCGGTGGTGGAGCAGGGCTGGTGTACCCTGGTGCCCAATCTGCTGGCCATGCCCGAGCATGACACCCGTGAGAAGGTCCTCAAGCTGGTGGGGGTCCTGGTGGCCTTCTGCAGGGAGCACTACCGGGGGGACCCTGCCCTGGGCACCACCCTCAGCCTCCTGCGCAGTGAGTACGAGGAGCTGGCGGCTGAGGAGCAGAGGGAAGGGGACAAGGATGGCTACTTCAGGGAGCTCCTGGGCTCCATTAACACCATCATCCAGGAATTGAGGTGAAACTGAGGGTTCTGTCCAATTCCAGGGAGTTCAGGGTGACAGCAAGTTTGAATGGCACCAGTGCAGGTGCACTTTGGAATAAACTGTTGGACTAAACAACAACTTGTTATTAAAATACATTGAGGTGTGGGGAATGTCTTGTTTTCATGGCATACTGCTGGAAGAATGCAGGTGCACAATGGAGGGAACAGGCTAGGGGCTCAGCTGGGGAATTTGGGATTTGCAGAAAGGGAGCAAGTGGTGTTCCTGTGGGGGCCATTCTTGTGTCACTCCCAGGAGGGGATGTTTGAATCCATGCACTTCCTCCAGGCCTGGCAGAGCCCAGCTGGTCCTTTCCATCCCCCAGCCCTTGCAGGGCTCTGCCGCCAATGCCACCAGATCCATCCCCACCTGTGACCCTGCAACCACTGGGCTTTGTGCTCAAATATTTATGGCACCCTTGTACAGTGTGCTACTTGTCACTGTTAAGTAGCAGGGCTGATTATAACTATTGATTCTTTTTTGATCTTTCTCTTTTTGGGGTTTTAGGCTGGTTTTCTGGCATTAATTTTTTTTCCCTATTTTTATCTGAAATGCATTTCCCAGCCAGCCTTGCCAAGGCTTTGCTTTGTAGATTTTAAAAATATATATATCTGATGGTAACAGCCAGGACAAGGATGGGAAGGGGCTTTTCTGCTGGAAACCTGAGCCTCTGGAGTGATGCCAGGCCAGCCAGGGATCCAGCAGAACTGGAGGGGATCAGCACAGGGATTTCTCAGCCCCTGCCTAGTTTTGTCACTGTTTCACAGCTGGATTTAAGGTGGGGATTGTCTAATGCCTCCTTAGGGAATGAGCCAGGGAGAAAGCCACCAGCAGCCCTCCCTGTCCAACCCTAAAGGCAAAACCCAATTTGCTCTTCCTTGAAGTCTTAAACCTGACAACCTGTTTTTGAGCAGGGGCTCACTGGGGATGCCTGTGCTGGCCCTGGGGATGGAAAGGTGCTCGTGGGCCTCCACGACAGCTTTGGAGGGAGCAAGTGGTAGCTCCTGGTCAGTGCCACTTGGTGCCAGGCCTGGGATGGCCCCTGTGGCCTGGGATGGCAGCAAGAAGTGCCCAGGAAGGTCCCGGTCACCGGCAGAGTGACAGCCAAGGACGTGGAACACTCAAAGGAGGCCAAAAAATTATAACAAATAACAATTTCCTGGCAGCGCTGCTCCTGAGGCACTGGGCCCTGGCAGGGCACTCCTGGGGCAGAGGCTATGTGAGCTCCTGGGCAGTGCTGGCATCAGGGACCCCACACCCACACAGTGTGTCCCCCTGCCCAAAGGGCTCCAGGCTCTGCAGGGGGGTCACGAGCCCAAAGAGGGGTGGCCAGAGGGACCCCCTGGGTTTGCAGCCAACCCCTCTCTGCAGCTCCTGCAGGTCTCAGGAGTCATGTCCAGGCACTGGCAATGCAGCCAGTAGCACGGGGAGGTGGTGACAGCCATGGAACCTTGGAGGGCACCAAGTGGTGCCACGGGCAGCTGTGGCCAAGACTCAGCCTTGGGGGCTGCAGCCCATTCCTCCGTGTGCATGGCCATGTATCCCCAGAGGGAGACAGAGAAGTGCAGGTGAGCCCTGGGCTGCCTTCCCTGGCCATAAATGTCAGCCCAGGCCGGTGTTCCCACTAATGACAGCTTTGTGTCTCAAATGGCGCTGCTGGTCCACAGCCCGGGGCCAGGGTTGGGCCATCCTGTCCCAGCCGCTGTGCAGAGCCAGCCCCGCTGTGCTGGGAATCCCCCAAATTCCTGCAGGCACGGAGCAAGGCAGGGCTGGAGCGGCCCCAGGGGTGGGGGGTCCTGCGGCAGATGGAAACCTTGGGTAGGGCTCACTGGACCCCTTCTCAGTGCAGGTCTGGGAGGTGGGATGGGCACTTCCATCCTTAATTTTGGAGCTAACAGTCCCCCCCCCCCATTCCTCGAGCTTCAAGAGGGGGTCAAGTGTTAAGCGCTGCTGTCACACAGGTGGCCAGGCCAGGACCAGCTCCCGCTCCTTCCCCTTGCCACCCGCAAGAGCATCAGGAGGGCCTTGCTGGCTCAGCCTGAGCTCCCCAAATCCTGGCAGCCTTTAGGTAGGGAAGGGCTCAGAGCAGAGCCCAGGGGCTGTGTCTCCCTGGGACACTCCCCAGCCCCCACCATCCGCAGCACAGGCGGGCCCTGAGCCCTCAGCATTGGAGCAGCTGATGTGCCTTACTGGATTTTCCCTTTTCTCACCCCATTGTTGGGGTTTTGAATGCACTCGCTCCTCCCCTCCCTCTCTGCTCTCTTCTCAGTTTTGTGTTTGAGGTTTGGCTGTCGTGGCCTGGTTTGGACCCCGCACCCGTGTAAGCAAACACAGCTCGGTGCCCCACTCCCCTCTCCTGTCCCGCCCCCGACACATCCCAAAGGCGCTGGGAGCAGGGAGAGCTCGGAGTGGGAAAGGCGCTCATTAACGGCCATTAAATCGTGGCACGGAAACTTCACACACAATTAAAGAGGCATAAATTCAACGCGGCTCCATTCACCGCGGAATTGAATTAAGAGCACTTGAAATCTGGAATAAGACTTATCTCCTGAGGATTTAATATGGTTTCACTAATACACATTAGAAGATAATGTGGGTTCATCTTCCTGAGATCCCTGCACTGCCAGATCTGCCGGGCTCTGGCACAGACCCAGCAAAGCTGCTGTCCCACTGCACTGCAAAAAACCCCAGACCTCAATATCTTCACTGCAAAACCCCTCAGAACCCCTCCAGCAAGTACTCCGGCGTGCTCCAGGCGATGCCTGGGGAGCAGCCGTGGGGAGCTGGCGAGCAGGGAAATCCCACAGCCCTTCCCTGCCCAAAGCCACGGCAGGTCCCCCCATCTCCGCGGAGGGCAGGGAATCGGGAAGGTGGGGTTTGGCTCCTCGCTCACCGCCGGAGCTCTCCCGGCCGTTCGCTCCCTCCCGAGGCGAGCATCGTCCTCCGGCAGCGACAGCGACAGCACGAGCCCTTCCCCAGCGCTTAATTACATGGAGCAGTAATTACTGTAATTCTCTCCAATTGGCTCCCTAATAAAGTCACAGCTTCGCTGGCGGCCGGACCCCCTCACCGAGCCGCTGCTCCAGCGCCTCTTTCACACGCAGGGCTGGAATTCCCTGACACGGGATCGGCGCTTTTGGGTTTTGAACTCCTGGGTCTTGGGCTGGTGCTGAACAACCCGGAGGTGCCGGAGGGACCAGGACCGGGGCTGGAGTCGCTCCGGGATGAGGAACTGCCTGCCCCGGCTCGGGGCTCCCCTGCCCCGCTCCGGCCCCAGGATCCGCCGCTCCCCAGCCCCGGTGTCACCACCCCGGCCCCAGCTACTGAAATTGGGATTTAATGACACAAAATCCCCCCTCTGCTAAGGGGAGAGGCGTTTTCTCCCCTCCATCCCCTGCTGCACTCCCGAACGGAGCAACTAAGTGTTACACCAATAATGATTCACGTCGATGCCCTTCTCTGCTCCAAACCCAAACGCAATTCCCAGAGGAGCAATTCCTGGGTACAAAGAAAATGTGAGTTGAGGTTTTTCGGCCTCCTGTCCCCATGGCGTTCCTGCTGCTCCTGCACCCCCTGGGGCTGCAGCTCTCACCAGGGGAACCGCTTTTAATTTCTTGATACTCGATGTTTGTAGCATAAATTAAACTAAGATGTGCTTAAAAGATAAGTAAGTGTAAATTTGTCTGAACGTCTTAATAAAGGTTATTTTTTAAAGCTCATTAATACATTGTATAGGGGGGAGGTATTGGATGTACTCCCTAAACAGCTCAGGGAATGTCACCTTTAAGATGATACCAGGAGATAAAAGCCCCATATTGTATAAATGTAGTTAATAATTTTCTCTAAAAGAAGACCTACAGCCTGTTAGCCCCCAAATGGCAGTGGAGCACAACTCCCCCTCCGAGTCTGTTTACATGTTAAGGGTGTATGAAAACAGCCTATCAATCCAATGTTTAATAGCTGTACTCAAGAGGCTAAAATGCTTGAAAACATAATACATTTGGCAAAAATATCTCAAAAACTATTTACCTTAATTACGATCAGCATTACAGTAACATGACAACAATAACCTTAATACAGTAAATTATGACTGATTGAGATCAATAAAATTATAACATTTCAGTGCCAAGGTTCAGCTCTAAAATGGAGCTGCATCTTAGACACTGACTCCAGCCCAGGCTTTTCCAGCTCCACAGAACAGGCACGGTCGTGCTGCCCCGTGCAGGCACCGCTTCCCTGCACTCGACTCGACTGGGACGTGTGAAACACACTGAAATTCATAAAATTTAAATAAGACAGTGAAATTATACCTTGTAGCTATAGTTATCACAAATAATGTACAGTCTAAATTGCAGCCTGAGCAAACACGATTTCCTGGGTGCCTCTGGAAGCCCAAGGCGGGATGCAGAGCAATTATGAGGAATGAGCACAAAGCTGATTTGCATCTGAATGGCGGGGGGGGGCGATGGGGGGGCTGGGCCCGCTCCATTCACAGCACCACAATGCACCAGCTGGGAAAAGCAACTTTATTAGTGTCCCGCAGCAAAATACATTAGTAATTTGTAACCAGGCATTACAGTTCCCGTCCGTATCAAAGGAAGCGATCGGCCGCCCACACCGGGGGAGCTTCCGCAGGGATCGGCCCCGGGAGCTCCCGCAAGGGAACCCCCGGAGGGCTCCGGGGCAGCCCAGGAAAAGCAGCACCACGGCCCCAGGGCACCACCCAGCCCAGCTCCCAACACGATCCTCGGGAAAGCCCGGCCCAGGCACGGGTGTAGCGTTTTTCCAGCTGTTTTCCAGTTGTGCTCACACAGCCGGTGCCTGCTGCAATATCAAACTCCTCTGAGCTTGCTCCCTCTCCACCCCCACAGCAGAGATACACTATCACATACAATACTTTTAATTAATTTTTTTTTTGAGTAAAAAAATCTAATTTTTCTCTCTTGATCACCATGATAAACTGAGTCTCTGAGTAGCATGATCCAGTATTAGTGTTAACCGTTAGTGTTACTGTAAAATCCTCTTTGGTTATAGAATATTTCATTTAAAGCAAGATTATAAAAAACAGTTTCCAGCTAGAAATCCACCCCTGTAATCTAAAAGCCATCTAAATTACCACACTTCTGCAGGCTGAAGATATACTGATAGGACTTAGAAATTTAAGTATCTCCCCAGGTAATCTAAACAAAGTTATCAAAATTATATTAAGTAAATACATTTGGAGGAATAGTAAATTTTTGAAAAATCCTTAGGGTATTAAAAGTAGAGTTCTGGAAGTAGCAGTAGTGGGCTAGGGAAAAACACCCTCGAGCCAGAGCTCTCCTCTAGATACTCTCCATGGCCTTGAACTCGCTGAGGGCCTGCACGGGGTTCACGTGCTTCTTCTGGGATGCCCTCTTGATTTTCGTCTGGGTCTCGTCCTGTTTCTCCCTCTTGACCAGAGGTTTCTTCTCCGGAGCCTTCATCTTCCAGGAGACTGCCGGGAGGTTGAGGGAGGCCATGCCCTGGGACTTCTGGTACTTGGTGGACGCCACGTAGGAGGCCTTGACTGTCTGCACCACGGCATTCATCAGGTTCTTGGCTGCCTGGATCAGGGACATGGCACTGTCCACCTGCCAAGGGACACAGAGTTACACACCATGGAACCCTCAAACACAGTGTTCCACTGAGAGCACGACAGGCCATTTGAAAACCAATTTATATTTCTCCTCTGAAACCTGAGGCTCCCAGTTTGAGGCAGGATTTTTTTTGGATGCTCAGTGGTTACAAACCTGACTGACTTGTGCCACCAACACAGAAGCAGGGTTTGCCCCCTCTATGCATTTTCTGTATCAATGGCAATTGGAAACATTTGTATTCTTCCCTTTGCTTTTGTGACTAAGATTTAACAGTTGCCTATTCTCTAATAAGGTTAATAAAGCTGTAGTAATATCTTAATCACCGATAATAAATATTTAAATCGCCCTAGAATACTAAATTGTATTGGGAAAGAAGGAACACAACTGCATCACCAGCCAGGCCTGGAGCCTTTTCCCAGCTGGCTCCTGATTTACAAGCGCATCAAAACAAGGAAAAACATGAATTTGTCAAAGCTGTAGGGCACAGCGGGGACAAAGAGCTGAGACCAGGGCTGGGTGGAAGAGAGAGGGGAGGAGCACTGTGGTGACCTCAGCTGGGACCCCCTCCTCCAGGGGCCAGTGTCCTGCTCTGGGTGGGATCCCCAGCTTGTCAAGGCCAAATGGGATGGGACAGGGGTTTGATCTGGGGCAGGGCTTGGTTCTGGTGGCTTTTCTGGGGCACCGTCCCCTCCGTTCCACCCCACTGTGCCCCAAGTGCCACCATGGCACCTCAGATCCTTTGGCAAGCCCCTGTGCTCTGCCCTCATCCTCATGAGCCTGGAAACCACTGTGCTGGAGTGTTTCCATGAATCCTCACAGCAGGAGGAATCATCAGACACCAGGAGAGCAGGGAGGTGTTTTTCTGCATGACCTGTCAGACTCTGCCGGAGTCAGCTCTGCCTGCCTGAGTCCTGCTCTGCTCTCACAGCACTCTGGACAGAACCCTCCTTTCAGAGTGGTGATGCCTCTGGCCTGGCTGAGGTCTTCATCTCATTATCCCATGGAGCTCAACACTGCTGCTGGCAGCCCTCAGCCCCAGTGGACAGGCTCGAGGAGAAGGATAAAACTAGGAGATCAGACTACAGATGCCAGGCTGTTCTATCACTGATTTATGGCAGAGGGGATGTACATCCTGGAGGCACTGAGTAACTGCAGTGAAGCCCTGGAGTACGTATTGCTGCACAGTAACACATCTCCTGCTTTGACAGCACCATGCCTTCCGCCTCCCAGGACATGAACAGCAGCACATCCCACCACATCCTCACAGCCCCCGGAGCTGCTCTGGGAGCTGGAAAGGCAGCAGGGGGGGCAGCACAGCCCATCACCCCCAGATGGGCTCAGCTTGTGCAGGGGTATCTATTGCTGACTGCTCCTGCTGCTGCTGCCCCAAAGCTCTCCTTCACAGCTCCCCCTGGTTTTTGGGGGAAATCTGTCCTACTAAGTTTAAGCAATTGAAATATCAAACAGGGTTTCACTGGAAAATATCTGTGGCAGAGGATGCCCAGGGAAGCTGTGGCTGCCCCTGGATACCTGGCAGTGTCCAAGGCCAGGCTAGACAGGGCTTGGAGCAGCCTGGGACAGTGGAAGGTGTCCCTGCCCATGGCATGGGGTGCACTGGATGAGTTTTAAGGTCCCTTTCAACCCAAACTGTTCCATGATTCTGTGGTATCAAAATAGCAGAATGTGGGAAGTTTTTTTCCATTCGCTGATCAGGGAGCAATTCTGGACTATCCAAGGGCCAGTTCTGTCCCTTCTTCCAGCCTCCTTCCTCAGTCCTGACACAGCTGGGCAAAAGCACCAGAAGTGACCAAACGTGCCTATGCAGGGCAAGGAAGAGTATGCCAGAAGAAATTAAGAATTTAGCTCCACTTCCCTCTCCCCAAATATGTCATACAGAATCCTCTTAGGAGGCAAGCATTTCATGAACTACAGTGAAAAAAATTATTTGCAAAGTAAGGGCTGGAATTAGGAAGCAAGCCGGCCTGGGGCAGCTTCCAGCTGTCAGAAACCAGAGCAGCCACTAAAAATCCCAGCACTCTTCAGGGCACAGCCATCCTGAAATATTACCATCTCTGGAGTGTTGCAGGACCCCAGCATGTTCCAAGGCTGTGCAGAGATGTGGGGCAGGTTTGGCTGTGCTGATAAAGTGATTTAACCTCACTAAGAGTGAAAAGCAGTCTGGAAAACAGATTACACAGAGGTGAAGTGAGTCTGTCTACAAACACTGTCGAGTAAGGAAATGTGAAGTCTGTATTTTCACAGCAAGAGTTCCTCCCCAGAACAGCGAGGCAGCAACACAAACTCTGCATCCATTAGAACTCAGAATGCTCCAGCATCTCCAGTCTCTGTTCCGTGGGGTTTAACACAAAAGCTCAGCGTGGAATAAGCATTCCCTGGGGGAGCAAAGCTGCCTGAGGCAGGCGTGTGCCACACTTACCCCAGAGACGACGAGCTCCCCGCCCAGGTTCTGCACCTCGGCCTTCACCTTGCTGCAGATGTTGAGCTGGTGGCAGTAGAGCGCGATGCGCTGCAGGTAGGCCAGCAGGTCCTGCTTGCACGCCGAGTCCGGGCACTGTGGGGCGACACGGGCACAGCTGGTCAGCAGCACCACGCTGGGGCAGGAGCCAGACACACCCCGGGCACCTCCCCTGGAGCAGGGGATGGGCCAGACAGCACTGCCCTCCCTGCTGAGCCTGGGCTTTGGGACAGCTGAGCAGCGTGAGAGGCCTCTAAAACCCAGGGCAGAACTGCACAGGCTCCTTCCCCTGCCCTTCAGCAGCCCTCCAAGGGAGGAGGAAAAGGAAGAACAGAAGGAAGACGAAGAGAAGGAGGACTATTTGCCCTCCCCAGAGCAGGTCTATCAGCTGTAAAAGGACCTTCCTGTACTGCACGGGACACAGAAGCAATGGTCTGACACCCAAGATCCCAAGCTGCAAACAGCTTACCAATTCCTCCCTCAGTCCTCAATCTTAAGTATTCCAAGCTCGAAAATGATAAACCCAACAGCGACTCAATTACATGCAGTAAACAGATTTTCCTGACTTCTGCTCCCATCTTGTAGCAGTGGGGAAAGCAGGTTCCTCACCAGGCACAAAATGACATTTTTAAGGTGCTTGCTGCAGCACTCATCCATAAGAGAAATGTAACTTTTTCAGCTTTGCACACAAGGCTCTGCAGGAGTCCTCTGTGCAGTTTGGGAAGGTGGCATTTTCTGGGACAGAACCGAAGAATGAGCCATGGATGAGCCAGGCTCAGGCTGGATTTCCAGACCAGAGGGGAGCCCAGCTGAGGAGCGGCCACAGTCCAGAGCAGGCTCTGTAGGACATAAAGGCTGTGGGAAGGGTTCTGCTGCTCTCACCATCCCTGCAGCCCCTTTAGCAGCAGCTAAAATGGGGTGCCAGCAGCAGGTCCCCCATGGGCCACCTCAGCTGCAGGGGCAGCCCACGTGCTCACACACACACCCACCCACACCCACCAACACCCACAACCTACTGGGTCACGCCCCATGTTACTTAAGCCCTGCTCTGAACTCCAGAGAAGCATCACTTCTTGTACCCCACAGACAGCTCCTGTTCCATGGAAATGGCCATTCATCATCTCATCTTCCCACCCAGCATCCACAGGCCTCCTGGACAAAACCACCATCAGACTCCCACTGATCCTTATCTCCTGCTGTAAGGCAGGCTGCACTGTGCCCAGCATTGTTTCAGCTGTAGCAGTGGAATACACCTGGCATTATCCAGGGATAGGACTACACCCTGCAGGGATCTCCAGCCTCTGGACAGCTGCACCCCATCCAGAGTGATTTAAGAGCTCTTTTTCACACACCCCTGTTCACAGCAAAATTCCATTTCACCTAAGACCCTGATCCTGTGCAATGAACCATCTGATGAAGATTCATAATGGACATGGCATGGCTGGAAGATTAATCTTCAATGTGGCACCACTTCATTACTTAATGCTTCACTCCAGCTGAGGGTTGTTGCATTGGCCATGCAGCCTCTCCTCCCCTTTGAGGGAAAGGTAAAAATCCTCTCCTGGCTGAGAGCAGCAGGCTCTGAGCCCTGATTCTTCCTGCATACCTCCTCTCCTTAGCTATGAGATGGAAGCAGAATTTTTTTCTTTTCTTTGTATAAAAGAGGAGCAGATTGTGGTGCACACGCAGGAATGTGCAAACAGGGTCCCACTCACACGGAGCATTTCCTTCCCAACACCACTCAATCTGCCAGAACAGGCATTTCCCTCTGCAGTGAAGGTGAGTGCAGCTAACACACAGATTTGTTTTTTTCCAGGGCCAGAACAAGTGGCTTTTGCAAGGCAAAGTGGTCTCTGTGCTGAGCAGAGGTAGCTCAGGTGCTGCAATGATGTGCACACAGAGCTCACACACACACACAGGGGCACTGCACTGGGAGATCTGCATGGCTTTATGGGCATCTGACCCCACCAAGAGAAATAAAACCACCTTCTTAGTCCCAAGGAAAGTGATGGAACACCCAAAGTAATTGCAACTCTCAACGTGGACACGCAGCTTCCATCAGTGCAGTGAAGCCCTGCCTAACAAAGCAGCAAAGCTTGCAGGTTAATTTTTTAAGCTAATCAATATTAGTCAGCAGTACAAGATGTTTAAGAGCAAGTCCACAAAGAGCCGTGGCCAAAGAGCTAATGAAAAGCCCAAATTACCATTTTGGAAACTGCTCTCCATCTCCCAAAGAGCTCATCTAACACAGCGAGTGAGCAGCACAGCAGTGCAGGGGCTCAAGGGCTGACAAATGCCCAGCTCAGCACATCAGGGGATGGCTCAACAATTCCAGCTACTCTGTGGGGCTGTGAAACCCTTCAAGGAAAGACTCTCAAAGCAGGAGACTGCTGCACGTTCACCAACAGCTGAGGAAGGCAGCAAAACCTTCGTGCAATAGGAATCATCACTGGGCTGTGTACATCAATCCAGTGTGAGATGGAAACCCAGATCCTCTCCTGTGTGTGCTATTTCTGCAGGCAGGATCGAGGACTCAGCTCAAAGACAGATGAGGTTTAAATGAAGATGTAACATGAGATGAAAAAGAACATCAACAGAAGGCATTGCGAGTGCCTGCGGGAGCCCTGTCCTTTCCTAGGCAGGAGCACTCGGGTAAAAATCAAAAAACCCAAAAGGCAACAATTTGAACACTGGTCAAGAATGATGACATTACTGGACACACAGCCACAACCCCCATCTGCAGAGATGGATGGGTTCCCACAGACACAGCCCATGGGAGGATTCCCACAGCACAGCCCAGCAGTGAGTGCAGTGCAGATGGAAATTAATGTCTTGGGGAACACCCCACCTTCCCAAAGCCCCCAACCTGAGCTGCTGTCACAGACTCAGGAAAGGTTACTGGCAAAAGCTAAGCTGGCTGCTCCAGGTCAAATCCAGGCTCCATCCTGGACACAGCAAACACCCCCCACTTTCAGTTCCTGCCACCCCAGCTGAGCCTGCAGAGAAGCAGAGTCACCATTTTCTCTGTTTTTGCAGAGAAAAGGGGCAGGGGAAGACAGCACAGCCCTGGTGGTGTGTGCTGATGGACACAGCCCATCCCCAGTGGCTGCAGGGGAAAGCCACCAACCCCAGAGATTCTTCCTCTCACTGACTCTTCCTTTGGGAATGGGCTCTGCTGCATCAGGAATTCCCAAAAAATGCCCCATAGCCCTGGGTGCCCGCTGGGCCCAGCAGGAGCTGCCAGCAGCTGTTTTGGGGAAGCAGCTCCCTGGGAGGATGGGCACTGACTATGTGTGCCAGCAGCTGCCACCAGCCTGTGCCCAGGGTCCCCACCCCAAGCCCCCAGCAGGGACAGTCTCCCCAGCACGAGGCTGCTGGAGCCTTTCACTGGGAAGTGGGGCAGCCCCTACCCTCACCCCCAGCTGCTTCTCACTGGGTGATCAGAACTCATGTAACCTCGGCCTCCCACCACTGGAAAAGGAAAAAAGGAACAGAAAGTTCCTCTGGCTTTGTAGGTATTCTGACACTGAAAAAATAAACAATAGAGAGAACCTTTGCTGCAAATCATTGTCATCTGTGTTGTGCTCATAACTGCTTCATATTCCCCTGTTCCCAGCAAGCAGCAGCTGCTTGGAGTGAGGGATGGAAACCTCGGGGAGAGCCTGCAGCTGATGGCAGAACTCTTCCCAACAGACAGGAAATTCCTGGGACAGCAGCTCTTGGAGCTCCAGAGAGTGTGCTGTAGAAGGGCCTGATGGAACTGCTGGCACACTGACACAAGGGGTCACAGCTCTGGTGTCACCCACCCACAGGACACAGCCCCTCCGTGTGCTCCCTCCAGGGGCAGGGACAGCAGGAACCAGGAGCTGTTCCTGCACTGTGCCTGTCACACTGCTCCACATTAACATGTTTCTAAAGACTATGGAAGCACATCTAATGAAATATGCAGGCTCAAAGTATTAGCAGAGTATGGAGTCAGGAAAAAGCTATATTCTTGTCAAAATGACTAACTGTACAATGCTGCTCATATTTATCTTCAAACATGTGCTTAATCTGTTACATTTTTAAGGACCTCACTGCTACTGAAAGTAGTTTTCTTTTATATTTTGAAATGGCTCGGTACAGAAAACCATATACCAACTTTGCATAAAACATGTGAATTAAAAAAAAAAAAGGAAAAAAGAAAAAGGCATTGTAAACCTTCAGCACAAGCTCCCCTGAGACCTTGAACACAAACTGCTCCTTGCTTCATTTACCTACACCAGCAGCACACCTGGTTCTTGCAGAAACAAGGCTGTCAAAGTGCTGTAGCAAGGAAAGCCATTTGAAAAAACACTTATCAAATTTATCTCCCCACTGAACATTTCTCACTGCATCATTAATAAAGGAGGGTGTAGACAAGCACCTCTGAATGCAACATTAAGAGAGAATCCTGCACTGCAATGATTTACTTTCAAAGTGACACTGGTTCAGTTAAAACCTTACAGTACAAATTTCCATCCTGAAAAGGCCTGGAAAGCAAGTGACAACTGAGAAAACAAAGTTTAGTCCATGATCTCAGACTTAACCTCCCTGTATTTCCAGAGTCTCTCTTGAAGGTGGAATAGTATTACTAATGTTGATGTTTCCCTCCTATTTGGGTGTGGGCAGAGGCCAAAGGTGCTCTTGCTTGGCCCAGTTTCTAAGTGGCTTAGGACAGGCATTGCATAAATAAATCTCTGAGCTCGTTGAATCCTGTAAGAATTTCTTCCCAACACTGGGACAGCTCAGCCACGCCTGGGTCACTGCAGGCCTTGCTCCAAGCCTTTATCAGCTCTGACTGGACAGTGAAAAAACAACACAGAGCTCTGACACCCTCCCCACTCAGTCTGTGGAGCATCTGAAAATTGCTGATCTTACAAAGCTGCCTCAAACCCAGCATTAAAGGTTGTGCAAGAGGCCAGGTGCCATTGTGCAAGTGCAGGTCCTGCAGTCTGTGCTTTGGGAAGCACCAGGAGTGCTCTGGGTGTGACGTGAGCCCAGCCTGGGTCCTGCTCAGCACTGGCAGTGCCCTGCTCTACGTGACCTGAAGCAGGGCTGGCACAAAATGCCAGGTGCCTGATTCCAGCCAAGGAGCTGCTGTGTCACTGCTCAGGGAGGCAGGAGAGCAGCTGAAAGAACAGAAAGAACAGAACTTTCTAGCAGCAGATCTGGAAAATGAGTTAAAACACCCCAAAAGCAAGCACATTTTCATCTGTTCATCATGCCTGCAGTACTGAAAGAACTCTTGCTCCTTGGTGCTGGAGGCTCCAAGAATGTGACTTACGTGGTCAGCAATGGTCCGGCCCAGCTTGTCCATCCTGGACCCGGCCTCTGCGATCTTCTTGGCTGCACTGATCACATCTGACGTGTTCTTCAGAGGACCTTTCCCCCTGCAAAACAGAGCAGACGCTCCCTCCTAGCACCAGGAAACCACAGCAGTGAACTGTGTCCCTTTTCTCATTCAGTTCCAAACTGTGCTGGCAGTGACTCCTCACTCAAAGGGCAGGAGAAGGCTGGTGCAGCTATTACAGCACCTTCATTTTCAAGAGTTACCCACATCTTAAATTTTACTGCTTTGAACAGCTTAATGATGATAAGAGATAACATTTTAAAAGATGGATTTGCAATTTTTCTGGAATGCAACATGAAGTTTAAAAAACAGTGTTATATAAAATCTGGTAAATTAATTTCAAAAGGTATCAAAAACCCTCTCTTTCCTCTGCAAATAACAGTACTAGGAACTATTTATGCAGTATGGCAATATTGAGAAGCCCACTGAATTTAATGCTGTTACAAAGAAGAGAGAATATATATATATATATATATATATATATATATATATATATATATATATATATTTATATATTCCTGGGGACAAGAATCACCCTTAAGAAAGAAAGAAAGAAAGACAGGCAATAACTGCTGTGTATCTGTAGATCAATTTAAACAGTTATTACCACCCAGCCACTGCACAATAATGCATCTCCCCAGTTAATATGCAGCTGGAACAGGGCACCATTTAAAAGAAATTATAAGAAGTGAGTCTCTTAGGAGAACTTGTACCGTGTCTCATTGAAAGCCCAGCAGCCCAGGCAGCTCGGAGCAAGCAAAAATTAAAAAGCCTCACCTGGTGAAGTCTGTCATTTCCATCATGATCATACACATCTGTTTGGCCAGGACAATGATGTCATTGCCACTGTCATCCCATTTTGACACTTCAGCATCTAATTTACTCTTTTCCTCCTGGAAGCTGGCAACCTGCTCAGCAATCTTGGCTTTCTGCTCTTGAGGGAGCTGAGCCATGATAGCCTGGAAGAGAAGAGTTTTCTCACATGGCCTCCTGCTGCCTTGTAGAGGCTTTTTGAAACATTTCACTAATAACCAATTTCAGTCATGTAGATGGGGGATAAAACTTTAATAGCAATCCTCTACCTAGAGGCTTTACAGAGCCATTTGCTTCCATTTTGAATCAAAGTTTATACTCTTTTTAAAGAAAAAGTGCCCAGAAAGACAAGTTGACACTTAGAATATGGCCCTTTGCATGATAAAACTGTTAAGACTCCAAACAGATTTGCCACATATTACCATCCCTGAAAATAAAACCGCATGAAGAAGGAGGACTTGTCTTTTGCAGAAAATGTCAACATTTTAAAATTAAGTTCCACTTGGGTATTGAGGATAATAAGAAATATTACCAGTCTCTTCCCTGCAAAAAGCTAGCTGTACTCTTTTGAAACATGCCTGCTGAGGAAAGAGTAAGTGAAAATAAAGAGTACGTGCTTACTCCCAAATAAAATCTCTCAGACTGGGTTTATAGCCTGTGTAAGACTCCATGGCCTTGCCTTCATAAATACTGGGAGCACAGATGCCTCCACGAGCAGGCAAAAAGGAGCCTTTGGTAGTAAAAATCCTTTGGCAGCAGCTGTGCTAAGAGGTAAATGAGCAATGTCTGCATTTAAATAGAAGGGGGCGAGGGTCCAAGCATAGAAAGTGCTTGTGCAAGGGAGGGGAGCATAAAAATACTCCCAGCTGGTGTAATTCCCAAGCCAACGTGGCCCAGGTTTGATAAATAAGGTCTGGCTACTTCTTGCCTGGCCGGAAGAGCCTCCACAAAAAATCTGCCATGGCAGTTTCCCAAGAGTGTAAATTGTTATCGATCCAGAGGGGCCGTGTCAAATAAAAGCAATAGGTAAGGCCTGGTCTTCCTTCAATGCAGTGATTTTAGGGTTTCACCTCTTAATGATTATATATTGCCTATCAATGCTTTCATTTTTGAGTCACAGGAAATGCAGTTAGCTGAAATTATTTCACTTCTGAGTTCCTCTCAATGTTGTCTTGATAAATGCTCAGTGACCAAATACACACCAGCGCATGTGTGAAAAGACATTTTGGGAAGATTTTTTTCTCATAAAGTTAATGTTTGTCTGTTGAAAATAACATTAATTCAATGGAGTGATCTGCCCTGTACCTCCCTGCAGAAGTTGACTCGACTACAATGTCTGTGATACCAAAATGTGATGTCGTTTCTTGGCCCTAAAAGGATTTTGATCTTTCAGAATACCCAAAATACCCAAAATAAACCACAGATGTTTCTCACATCTATCAGACCAACTGCATTTCACTCAACCTCCTTTTCAGAAGAATGCTGGAAACAAAAAATGCAAGTTTTCTGATCCAGCATTTTTATCACCACCCCCCCAAATTTAACCTAGGTTTTCAAAGCAAGCTGAAGTGTGTCTTGAAGGCAGGTCCCACTTTGACAGAGCTGAGGTTTGTGCCTTACCCTTGCACTCTGTCCAGCAATGAGCTGATCATCCTCAGTCTGGATGCTGGTTCTGCTCCGGACGTCGAAATCCTCAGTCTCAAAGTCAGAATCATCCAGCTCTTCAGGAGTCTGAGGAAAAAGCATTCAAGCAGAGTCAAACTACAGATTTCATGGCTCTGAAAACCAACAAGAGTATTACTTTTCAAGCAGAGAGAATGGAAATCAGTGGAGGTAAAAATTATTCCATGTTTTCAACAAAAAGGTAAATACAGGGACTGTATCCAGCTCTTAACACATGTGATTTTATGTGCTTGACTGCTCCTGTTAAACACCATAGGGATCCCCAGAATCACACAGCAGTAACTGAACAGCTGAGATTTGTTAGGACATTGATGCACTCAGCATCTGAAAGACAGAAAAAAGTTCTTGGAAAGTGAACAGTGCTTTTGCAAGTTGATTAAATGTAAAAGCTTCACTCGAGATTCTGAAGCTGGAATTACACACAGCTCTAAGGGCTGGTTCAGAAGCACAGACAGTGTCTTCAGCACAATTATGAATCAAAGCATTGACTAAATTAACAACAGATAAAACATCTCAAAAATATCTCAAAATTTATCCTTATCCCTCAGGAAAAGCTGAAAAATTTCAGCTAGTAAGGGCCAGCTTTTATGCTGTAGGCTAAACACATCTGACCTAGTTCCTGCTTGCCTAGGATTTATTTTTGCTACTGCCAGTCTGTAGCTGGCAAACTTTTTATAAAGCCTATCAAGTTTAAACAGCATGTTTGTCAAAATACTACACCTTTGCTAAAGTGGCACTTCACGACAATTCTCCAGAGCTGGGTCAACAAAGAACTTCACTGATAAATGCAATAAATTGCGATTAACAGATAAGATGCAAATAAAGTCCCTGTTCTTTAGATTTTTTCCCTATGATTTGAATTTCACAGACTTGTCCTCCACTACAGACACTTTGTGATACAGTGAAAATAGAGATGGACATGCAAAATGATTGCCAAAAAGCAAAGGTGAATAGGGTGACAATCAGGACTTTGGGTATTTCATTCTCCTCTCCAGGCTCTGGAGAACAAGGCATATCCACCACATCAGTGGAGGGACACACACTAAGAAGTAGCTCAGTGTATCAATGTTTTTAAAAAATGAAAAAGCATATAGAAAACAGTTCTGCTGTACATGATTCTGTCTGTGACTCCCCTCTGCCCATCCCTCCCAAAGCCCAGGGACACACAAAGTGTAACTCTGCCTTTCAAGTGCCACCAAGGGCAGAAACTCCTCTGGGGTGATGAGCCTGGGCAGCAGAGAGGGGGGAAGGGCTTCTCTTCAATAAATACAGACATAGTAAGATGGTAGTTTTGAAAATAACCCTGCATAAACACAAAAATGAGGTGTTGCAGTGGCTTTTCCTGCTGGTCCCTGTAAAGAGCAAGAGCCTTCTGGACAGAGCTGAAGTGAATAAGCCCCTGTGAGCAGGGTTACATCAAGCCCTGGAGAGATTTGGATGCCTCTTTTATCCCAAAATAAACTCTCTGGATGACAAGTGCTAATATTTTAACTTCCTTCTAGGTGGCTGTTGTGTGGCCAGGGAGCTGCTATTGGCTGCTGGCAGTGGAGCTGTGGCTCCCTGGCCCCAGAGGGTGGCACGGGGCAAATGTCAGCATTCCTGGCACTGCCAGCCTGAATAATTGCTGCCCACTGGGACTGGCAGCCCACACCCCTGTCCTTAAGTAACAAGGGCATCAGGAGGTGGGGGGGAATCACATCCTCTGTCTGCATAGCAGGAAGGCTTTGATATCCTCAACTACCACTGGCTGTCTAAAAATCCTGAGCTTGTCTGAAAAAAACTCCATGGGGAGCACAGATGCGGTTGCCAGCTTTTCTCCTGGTTTTCCATCTGATCCTTTGCTTTAAGCAGCAAACATGGAAGATGCCACTGCAATGGTTACTGTCATCACATATCTTCTGGGACTGTACATTCTTGATTTACTGACCACCAAGCTGCATCTGCCATGGTCACTCTCTGAAAGCCCAAGGCAGTTTCTCAGAGTCAAAGGAATACAAGGAAAAGAAGAAAAAAGGAATAAACCCCCTATATTTGTCTTCACTATGTCTGGCTCCTTCCCATTTTTGCCCCAGTAAGATCCAAGAAATAGGTCCATGGATCAGATGCAACCAGAACTTCTTTTTCTGCATCCCTACAACCATCTGTGACCTTCTGTACCTGGCCTACCAGAAATTAGGGCTCCCAAGTCACACCCACTGCAAGCACACAGGAGTCAAGGCCTCTGTGAGCTGCCCCTGTTTACCTAGGTTAGCCAATTAACAAATTACATGCTCTAGAACTACAGACCAAACTCATCTCAGCTTCCTTTTGACTAACTAACATTAATTCTCAAAATTTACTTAATGAAGAGCCATTAGGTTTCATTTCTAAGCTCTCAAACCATCAACAAGCATCTATGGTTCTGAATTAATTTGCTGTTGTTAACTGAAAGGTCACTGATTTTAGCACATTAACGAGCCAGGCATTACCATGAGACAAAAGATGCATGAAGGGTATTTAGCATCACAACTCAGGCAATCATCGATGCTCAGATCTGGTTAATGAATCTGAATCCAAACGCACTACTCAAGTGCTCCACAGCGATTAGCACATTTTAAGACTCTGAATGTTAATAGGAGCTAAATGAAAATTTTCTCCTGTCTGCTCTCCATTATCCTGATGGCTGTCAGTCGAACAGAGGCAGGGAAAGCTGTCGGAGAAGTTGTGCTTACCCGGATCATGAGCACGGCTTTCCTGATGTCGCGGATGCCGTCGTACACCAGCCGGGAGGCGTCGATGAACTCGTTCTCGTCCATGGGCTGCGCAGGGTCGGAGCTCAGCGCTTCCACTGCCGCTTCCACCTGCTCCGTGAAGCGCGGCATGACTGCAGCCAGAGCACAAAGCTGGTCAGTCCCACCCCAGCCACTCTCTGCTTCCCACTCCTGCCTTGCTCTTGACTGTCCTGGAAGGTGTGCGGTCCTTCCATTGAAATCACAACGTTTAGTACAGGAGGTGAAGTTTCAATCCAGCCCCTTTTCTGCTTATGCTGCTGCTCTTTGGTGTTTTCCCCTTGGACACTGAAGTTTATCGCACCCTTCTAGTGGACAAGGAGAAAACACCTGGGGAAGCCCCTAGGAACTATGGGATAACATATCAATTGTTTGTTTGATGTTCCCTGCAGATGTACATCATTTTTTGGGGGGGAAAGAAATCGTGCTACCATCAGGAAATTCAAGTTTAAGAAGCACTGGAAGGGGGCAGGTTGTACTGCTGCATTTCAGTGACTCATGGTGCCCCAGGAAGAAAATGCCAGAACCAGTTAGAGTCTGCTGTTTCTTCAGTGTCACCCTTGATTCTTCATCAAAGTAATTAAAGCAAAACCAGCAATGAGTGGCTGGCACTGAAGCAGCCAGAATCACCCCTCACCCTTATGGATGTCACCAGTAGTTCACAGGGAACACCCTGATTTGGTGTTTATGTGTGGGGCAGTGCAACCTACAATGCTCTTTCAACAGCTGCAAACACACTTTACAAAATTTACCCTAATTATTACCCTAAATTTATTCTGCTGGGGAAATGTGATCTTCTTTCTGGACTGTGAACAGCTGCAGTGCCTGGTGCAATAATCCAAGATGAGCACAGCACAACTTCCAAGCATTCACTCACGCCTGGGACTCATTCCCGGTGTTTTGGTTCCCACAGCCCAGTCCACGACAGTGAGCACACTCAGGGACACCTTGTGCACAGCTGAGCTTTGAGCCAGTCAACACAGCAAAATCACACTTCTCACTTTGCAACGGTTTTGCAAACAACTCCCACTAAATTGCATTGCAGCAAATTGAGACTTTAACAGATTTCACAGGTACACGGGTACCCAGCTGTCCACAAGCTTTCAAGCAACAGCAATTCAGGGCTCCTGGGAGTGAGTGACCCTTACCTGTGTTGGACAGTAACTTGGTTGCCTCCAGCACCTTCTCAGTGTACACTCCGGGTTCGTAGTTGTCCATCTCCGAGGTGACCACGTGAATGACCCGAGCGGCGCGGCCCCGGATTGCGCCGGCCGTGCGGTCTAAGCCGTCCACATCTTTTTCTTGGAGAGCGATGACACATTTATTTACATCTTCTAAAATGTGATTCTCTGGAGGTAAAAGAAGGAGGATTTAGATGGTAATGTCTCTTCTGTCACAGTCATCAGCGTGGCAATTGCTCAGGGCGGGACCTGCTCTACAGAAGCTCCATGGAGATGCTGTCAAGCATTAATGTGAAGGTCACTACAACCAGCAAAGAGATGCCCTTCCACAGGAGGTGTCAAAAAACCATCAATCCATTCACCAATTGGCCTCCACACGTCCTGCCCCTGTTCGTACTCGATTTTACCAACAGGAAAGCTGAGTTCTGCTGAGTTCTCCCCTGGTTTCTTTCTATATTTCTCCCCTGGACTGCCCCAGCCCTTATTTCAAATACCTGCAAACCACTCCCCTGCCAGTGCACGTGGGGTGATGGGCACCTCCCCAGCACCACACCTACTCCCCTCAACACTCCAACAGACACTTGGTGCATGTTTCCAGCTTCCTCCAGAGTGTTTTCCTACAGCCACACACATTCCATCAGAGCACATTATACTGTCAGTCGCCCATTCCCATCTGACACATAATGTATGCAGTGAATAATGTGGAAAGCATTCTAACCACACAGCACTCACTGACTCTTCAGAAAACAAATAAAAAAATAAAGGCAAGACCTCTGTTTGCAATTAGCTTTTTAAATATACATTTTCTGGTTTTGTAAAGAGATATTTTCCCTATTCATCGAGTCCAAGAAGCCCAAAATGGGAAAAACCCTCTAAGAGATTTCTGAAGATGCATAAAGAAATTGGGATCCTTATTTGGGAAAGCCTACCCTGAAGATCTCCCAAACTGTTATTAGAGACTTCCAAACTCTGCTAGAGAACTCTTTAATGTACCAGGACTAATGTTTTGGTATCATCATCCAACACCAGCATTTGGGCTGCTTGGTAAGAAACCAACTTGGAAACATTTCTGCTCTGTCACTTAAAATAATTTCCAGTGTTAATTACCATTGACTTAATCTTTCTACACTGCCAACCCATGCAAGTGGCTTTTATTCCCTCTGCAGGTAGTAAAAGAGTAATTTTGCAAGAGTTTGTAGAGACAAGAAGCTCATAGTGTTGGCTGGGAGAGGATTTGGAGGAACTGCCTGAAAGGATTGCTGTGGGAAGTTACGCCTGATTTACATAAAATTAACACAGCCAGGTGCAATATTGCGAGACTTCAGTAAGTAACCTGGGCAAATATTACACTTGTGAAATCCCTCCGAAGCAACTCAGCCTGAGCAGGTTCAGCTGAGGGCAGAATGTGGCCCTGAGAGAGCAAAGAGCAGGTTCATTAGTGATTTGACAAGTCAGTGAGCAGGCACAGGAGCCACAGTGAGCACAGAGGGTACTTAAAGAAGAGACAGCCCTGGGAGCTGCAAGAGCTCAAAGAAAAAGCTTCGGCGCCAGGCCAAAACACAGACTGTTTATTGCTTCAATTCCTAAATGAATAAATTAAGCCACAGACCATTTAAAAGCCTCTTTGGATTATCCGAACTTTAATAAAAGGCATGACAAAATGAAGGTGAATATTTAAATGTCTGCTGATCATTTAATGCCTTTTGCAGATGTGAAGTGGCCAGAAAGTCCCTTCTAGAGGGAGATAACCCACAGGGCAGCTTGCAAAGGGCCAGGGAAGTGCAGGACTGCCAGGTCTATCTGCTCTGGAGATATTCTCCAGCTGGATGATAACAGATAGATCTGACACTGTGCTGAGTCCTTGTAAATACACCCAGTGCTCCCCATCCTCCTGGCACACAGAGCATGGGTTCCCCACCAGCACCTCTGGAGATGGGAGAAGGCTGTCCCACATCTAAACCCCCCTGTCCTCCTGCTGAGCAGAGAAACATCCCACAGCAACACAACACAGCACAGGCAACAGCAAAGGGATCTTGTCCCACCAAAATAGCTACAGAGAAAATGATGTGGTTGGGCAACAAGGTAAAAGGAAAGATATTTTTTCCATAGAAATGATTTTTAGACCAAACAAGGAAATACATTAAACTGTGAAAAGCTACAGAATAAAAAGTCACCCACGACTGTCAATCCTCAGTCCACACCCACCAAACACCTTCCACCTCCACCCACCTCCACATTAAAGGGATGAAGCAATGCTTTTCCAGACAACCCCAGCTGCCTGTGAGGAAGTCTGAGGGCTACAGGAGATCAAAATCAAAGAGCAACAGTCAGGAAATGAAGCCACAGATTCATAAACACAACTGTGCTTCTCTGCTGCACCTCCTGTGGAAGGTCTCAGAACCATTTCCATGCTGAACCTCTGCTGCCAAGGGCACTGCAGGAGCCAGGTCAGGCAGCACATGGAGCAAACACTGGGGACTTCACACTTGTAAATACAGCGTCCATCCAGGCAATATTCACTGGGAGGCTCTTCAGAAAAAATACTTCCACTGAGATGGGCAATCTGTGGCATAAACCTCTGTCAGCAGCAGAGAAACAGAAGGCAGAAAATGGAATGGCTTTTAAAGAGGGTTTCAAAGGAGATTCAGGTAATTTCAGAACACTGAATTTGACAATTACATGGTGCTATCAGCAACTGCTCTAAAGAACAGAGATAGTGGGCACACCAACACACCCAGAGTGCTTCGGGAAGGCACTGATAAGAGGGGTAAGAATAACAGAAGGTACAGGAGAGCTTTGAAATGAGGAATAATGAAACAGGCAGAAGCTGTGCAGTTAGGGAAGCGATGACTGACAAAGTGCATGGCAGAACTCTGCACGTTTGCAAACACCATGAAGAGACAGAAGGGGGAAGAAACCTTTTCACCATCTTTAGTACAAGTAGGGGCATCAAATGAAGCAAAAAGGCGACAGTGCGAAACAAGGAGGTTCTTCACAGGGAGCACACTTCAGCTGTGAATCTTTGCACAGGATGATGGAGGTGCCAGCAGTTTATAATGGTCAAAAGAACAACTAACACCAGCTTAAGTAAGAAAAATCTGTCAAGGACTGTTCAGGAGATAGCACCTCTGATGCTGGAGCTCCCTGAGCTGCACATCACTCATGGCTAGAGGCACACACACAGCTCTGGGGCACAGGGCTCCTGCGCCATCCATCTCCATCCTGACAGTGAGCCTCCCCCAGACCCTGCCCCAACTCAACAGGGCCCTTCTGCTGCTGCACCTATCAAAGTGCTGTCACCTGCAAGCTCACCTGTGCACTGAAGGATCCTTCTTCTAGGATGTTCTGCTGTTACCTAAACCCAGCATCTCTTTCAAGCCTTTACTTGTGGATAATTGACACAATTCTGCAGCATGAGCTGAATGGTGAAGCCTTTACTTCAGCACACCACACAGCAGGGATGTGGGATGGCTTACATACATATTTATATATCTGCACACTCATGCACTCACAAGAACTCCTTTAAATTCTGCTTACATCCCAGTTAGTAACTGGTAGAAACATCCTAATAACCCCAAACAGCACTTGATATAAATCATACTCGCCATGACTTTATCCAAAGAGAAGTTGGGATTTCTAGCAGATTAATTGGAGTTGCGGCATTATATGGAAAACATTTATCAATGTTCAAACAAATAATATTTAAAAGAGTATTTATTGCTTTAATATTTTTCTACCATCTCTTCAATAACACACATATATAAATAATTACTGAATGCACTTGAATATCTGGAGTTGTCTCAAACTACATTTCCTTGGCTTCATTTTGGGTGGTGAGCACTCACAAGAGGCGAACTCTTATGAGTCAATGTGCCACCACTCCAGGAAAGAAAACTTCTCTGCTTACTGCCAAGCTCCTGAGACTACAGCAATGCAATTCATTTGGTTATTTAACCAAAACCCTCAGTTCTGTTCTAACCTGCATCCCTGCAGAAGATGGGGTTGTCCTGCCCACAACTCACTTGAGTCCTGTGGTGCTAAGCCTGGACTACAAGGGAAGGAAAGTGATTTTGGCAGCTCCACACAGACTGTGTTTGTATGGATTCCCAGCTTTTCCTTCTTACATGTTTGTACACTTATGGGAAAGCTTCAAGTGCAGCCTTGAACTTCAGGACACAATTCCCTCTGCACGGATTTCCCCAAAACAGGCTCCTCCCAGCTGTGCAATTCCAGCTGCTGCTGCCCAGTAAGCACCCACAGACACAATGAGCTCAGACACTGAACTGACCAAGAAGTTTATGCTCACTCATTGCAAACAGGAATTTTATTGACAACCCAGGGAGCCAAAATAAAGTGTGTATGACAATGCAGGTGACTCATCATAGGAACACCACTTTGGCTTTAATTTGGTTTTTATTAATAATAAAATCATTACTGTCTCTTAATTCAGGACCTTAATTTCTCATTTTCTACATTAATTTCTTAATTTTCTACATTTTCTACCTATGTTCACCTGATACGCTTGACTCCACACATCCTCCTGTGAAATCACTCTTTACAACTGGATGTTTTAGGTCACTTCAGATGCCCAAACCTGCATGCGCCACGGAAATTAGAGTCCCAGCTCGCAGTGGTGATTTGTGAACACTACTGCAGACACAATCACATGGTTACATCTCCATGTCCTCTGACTAGAGCACAATTAAAGGATGTGGAAATAAAAATGCCCCCATTATTTTTAGGTCACAGCAGCTGATAGCGGGTCTTTATCAAAGTGCTGATAAAACAGATTATCTTCGCAAGTACTTTGCCAAATGTAATTATTAATCTATTATAATGATCCAATCTCTTTTAAGAAGTCTTAAAACTTTACTAAAGCTGACATGGTATGAACAGTTTTATTTTAATTAACTTGTACAACCATGGTTTGATATTCAGTTTTGTTTACATGGCAGTCTAAGGTGACCTGAGGGATCATTTTTTCTGCTAGTTCCTACCTTGGACATAAACATGCTCTATTTTCCCCTGAGTTACTGGTGATCCTTGTCTACAGCAGCTAAATGGTAATTGACCCTTAGTTCAGCCAGCAATTCCAAACCTTGGGACATAAAGTGTCTTCTTGAAACCAGACCTCCTGCTGCACTTTCACACTTTGCTGGGCACAAGGTGATCCCAGGTAAGGTGTGACAACACCATACTTTCCAAAAGCCTCACAGACTCCAGAACACGTGTCCAAACCACCCCTTTCCAGGACTAGGCTCTTAGGAGGGTGATTATCTCTCAGCCAGGAGCCCTGATTACCTGAGACAGCCAGGAAGTCATCGATGGAAGTGATGTCATCCACGGCATCCGTCAGCACGCGGACTTGCCTCTCCCACTGCTCCTTGAACAGATCCATGTTCTCCTGAGCCAGTTTGCTTTGGGGTTTAGCAGCCAGAGCCAGTGCAGCATTGATGACCTGTAAAACACCTCTGGATTTTTAAAACATATCCCAATGAAATTATTACCTCCTGTGTGTTTATTCAATGAACTCAGCAGCAGACAAAGCAAGTTTAATAAGTTTTGAGGAACTTGATGTTTAAACACAGAAGTGTTTCATTTTGTTGCTCTCACATCCAACTCATACTACTTCCATGTTTATTATGGACAGTATTAGAAGCAAAACTGCTTGGCAAGTTTTCACAAGAGCTGGTTTCACCTGTCTTTAGCAGCTCGTGGTAACAAGGTGTTGCTTTCCCAGGGCAGGCTGTGTTGTTAAGTATTTTAGACAGGATGACATTTAGTACACTCAAGGCTGCATTTGCTACTTGCCAAAACCTCAGTAAAAAGGTCAAAAAAGGATTAATCTTATACAGACTAAAGTAGAAACAATATGCAAATACAAAATTAAAGATAAATTTTGATTTATCACTTTTCCTTTCCTTGCAGGTTTTCTCTGGATCTTGCCAGTAATTGTTGTACTTCAGATTTCTGCTGTGGCTGTGAATAAGCCAGATAAGCCAGAAAACAGGAAATGCTTCTTCTGAATACCCTCTCCTAATTTTCTTCAAACGCTAAAACCAGAATTTACACCAGATCCTAGTTTTTCTTAGCAGAACAAATGCTACAGGTGCTGCTGGGTCACAGAGCTTCCGCTGTGTCCACTAATTGGTCACTTAAAGTACCATAAAAGCCTCTTTGAATGTGGGGAGAAACCAATCTCAACAGCCTGGTCCTGCTCTTGCTGCAGCAGAATGACCTGGAGAGGTGCCAGGTATGAGGACCATCTGCACTCAAGAGCGTGACAATCCCAGCCCTGCCCCCAAGCACCTGAGAGTCAGAGCTAATTAACTCACAACTTCAAGGTGTCATTTTTTTCTCCACTTTAGGATTGTATTAATTTCACCAACGTGTTGACCAGAACATGCAAGCACCAGATGTTCCCACTTTTCCAAAAATCTACTTTCTCTACCTGCTTCATTTACAAGTGTCACAAAGCATTTTAAAAAATATATAACTCACTAAACATGGAAATGACGGTGATGTCAAATGTACTGGGACAGCACTGAATGAATCAGGCAGGAGGAGGAGGCTGCTTCACCCGAGGAATGGCAGGAGTTAGCAGTGACAGGAAAATCCACAGAAGGGCTGGACTGCTCCCCACGCTGCCTCTGGAGCTGGGGTGGCAGGTCTGGGTCACAAACCCAGCCCAGCTCCGTCGGTTTGGTGACAATGACCAACACAAGCAGCAGCACCTGAGCCTGAGCAGCATCTGCTCAGGGGTCTCTGGGGATGAACATGCCTCTGACCCCTGGAGGAACAGCACTGTCCCTATCCCAGCCACCACCAAGGGCCTATCTGCTGCTCCCCTTCTTCCAGCCAGCCCAGGGTCACACCTCCGTGGCACTGGCAGGAGTCAGGATGTGCCTTTGGAATGTCCCTGCTGCCAGCCATGGTGCCTGCTGCTCTGCCACTCTCAGTCATGGAACTTAAAGTCCTGAAAACCCTCAAAAAGCTTTGCAACATCCAAGAAAATGAATTTTAAAATCAAATAGAAATAGAAGTTTTAGAGACGCAAACCTGTCCTCAGCTGCTCAAGAGCCCTGATTTGCAGTCCAGCCACTGCTACCTCTCATCCCAGCCTGATGGATGTAATGAATTAACCACCTATCAATCAAAATCTAGATATCCAAGGTTTCATGAAGATGAATCTGAACAAGTGTCCTGAAAACAGGAGAGATAAACCAGACAATGCTCTAGAAATCTCTTCTCACTTCTATCCTGCTAGGAACTGTCACTGCAGAGACAGAGATGGTGGCGAGGCGATACCAAGGGTCAGAACATTTTCTCTGCTTTTCCTAACCTGCCTTGGCCCATATCAGATATAAAATATCCTGTAAGCACTGCGACAGGGCAGCATTAATGCTGCAGGAACATATGGCCTGGGTTCCTGCGAGATGTTTGTCTGGACACAGCAGCTACCTGGACAATTAATCCTTGCCAACAGCGCATGTCAAGCCCAGATGCCCACGTTCAGCACCTCGTCACAGGTAACAGCAGAGCTGTCACACATACAGGGCTCTGCAACTGCTCCACAGCCTCAGACTGTGTGTCCTCACCAAATCCAAGCACCAAATCCATGCTGTGCCTCATCACCCTCCTCTCAACAGGCAGCTTGTTCAACCAGAAAAAGTGCATTTTTTAATATATTACAGCAAAAATGTATGGCCAAGGTGAATGTATTTTATAAAAATGATCAAGCAAAACCAGTGTTGATCGCCCTCACAGATAGACATTCCTCCAGTAGGGAAGCAGCCAGCAGTGCTGGAAATAAGGAAACCTGGTGGGGATATCAAAGGTTATCCATGGTCACCATGGAGCTAAAGACAAACCCACAGCTCAGGAGAGCCACACAGGTGTAAGTGTGCTCAGGGAGAAATTCAGGGCAGCAGACACAGCTCATCAGTTCCTTTTTATAGCACACATTCCATATCTCCATGTGCAAAGTGGCCACAACAGGCAGCTTTAGCAGGGGTGATAAAAGCCATTACTCTGTGGAGAGTTTAGCATTCAAGTGGGCAAATCCTCCTGCACCTGTCTCACACCTCTGCTGAGAAAATGTCCCAGGGATCACTGACAACACCCTGCATGTGATCTGTTCCAGGGAATATACTCTGGTATCCAGCACAGAGTGACTGATTTATTTTCCAACAGATGCTTAAAGACATGGGAAAATGACAGGGATGCTGGATCTTAAATAGTCTGTGTACTTAGCAGCACTATGATCCCTTTATTATCTAAAAATAAATACTTTCAGGGGGAGAAGGAAACACTTTTTTGGGGGGAAGGGATGAATGACAATACATTTTACTTCTCCAAAACACATAAAGCATCGGGCAACTACTTTAAAATATCAGTAACTCTCACAGAATGCAGACAGACAGAGCTAAAACTCAGGAAGATCATGACCGGACTATCTGAAATGTAGCTACTTTCATGTAAAACATTTGGCAATTTCAGGGAAATATTTTGTATTTCAGAGCTTTTCAAGATGCTGCCAGAGCGCTATGATCACAATGACTCACTGAAGTTGTACAAAGAAAAGAATCAAACAGGGACATTTTGAGCCTATCCAGAAGGAAATGAAGCATGGCAAGAAAACACACTATTTTTATCGGTGCTTTGTTTCATGTAGCAGTTGCAGTGCTGGAGTCAGACAGCTCCACGCTCCGGATCACGCTTCCAGAGAGTTCCTTGGAGCCTCTCCCCTGCACCTCTCAGCTTCCTGTGGCAGCAGCCAGGGCTTGCCAACACCTGGGGAGGCTCAGCATTCCAAATATTGGAATGGATGTCTCAATCTGCACCTTGAGTCCTCTTCTCATCCCTTCCATGGGAGCAAGCTGCTGCTTTTCCCTGGTTTTATGATCCCTGTTGAAAGCAGAGATGTCAGAGCTCTGTTGTGTCCTTCCCCCTTTGCAGGGCAGGGCTTTCCAAGGCTCCCTGCAGTGACTCCTGCCTGGGTTACAACACTGCAGCTGCTTGGCCCAGAAGCTCTCTCAAAAAGCTCAGCTATTCCGGCCAGGAAAAACCTGAACCTTAGACAAACCTGTGGGTAAATTACAGCCACTGGGTCAGCCACAATTAATTCTTTTAGGCTAAATTTAGCATGGCTTCCAGCCTCAGCTTTATAGCACCCCAGCTGAAAGTGAGGCCAGAAGAAAGCTCTTCCATTGGTGGTGTTCTTACAAAGAACAATTTTGAACACTTGTCTGGCATGGCCAAAGGAAGAAACATCACTTGGGAGAGGAAAACTATCACCCAGCTATTTACACTGCAATCCCAACCTGTTGTATCTTACTCAGTGCACACCATGTCTGACCCACACTCATTTCAGTGATTTAAGCACTTCTTGATTTTTGCCTCAGTCCTTTTGATAAGCTTTTGTGCCTTCCAGGAGAATGTTCTTCCTGCAGCTGGTTTAGCTTTTCCTTGATTCCTAGGATTGATTTTAGGATGTTACAGTGCTCCAACAAGGAGTTTTTCAGTTTCAGAAGCTCTGAGATGAACTCCCAGTCCTCTCCCCTCACAACACACCATTGCTTTACAACCAAAACATCTGCAGTTCCTAAATAACTCACTTGGGCTTGGGGTTTATATAAAGATCTTGACTCACCAGATTTCTTGTGGCATTTGGATAATGAGTTGGAAAGTAGCTCCGTGGCCTACAGATCCAGGATACTTTGCATTTGTAAAAAAGGAAAAGCTAATAAAACAAGCCCCCACCTATCAGCTCTCATCTCAGGGGCAGAGGAACAGTGGCACACACAGACAGTGCCCCAGTGGGGATGTGAAATCAGTTTTTCATAGGAGTATGTGAAAAGAAGCCCAGGAAGCCTCTCTGCCCTAGCCAAGGTGGATTTAAATCCCTTATTTTCCTGTAATAAAGAAAGCATGGCTTGCTTCCTGGCAGCTCCTAAGAAGCTCCTCATAATTTAACTTTACATACACAAGATGCCAGAGGTGCCTCCAGTGCTCACCCTGCTCATGCCCTTCCCTGCTCCTCACTGCATTTTGCTCCAAGTGTTAAAAATGGTTTATGAGGAGGATGTTGCAGTCGCTCCCAGTTACATCCCAGCCAGGTTTGCATGCCCACATCTGTGTGTGACAGCCCTCCACGTACTGGAGTACAGCAAAAAGCACTCTGCAGGCTCTGATGAGCTGAAATGCCTGGGAGCAAAACACACAGCAGATTGTTTTACACTCTCAGAAGCTCTAATGGCAGTGACCAGCAATGAACAGAGGCTGATGCACTGAAAGAGGAAGGAAAAATTTCCTTTGATTTCCAATTCTTTGTTCCCATGTACAAAAGGCACTTTGAGCACTTTCCTTTCCTGAGAGTTACACACAGAGTGATTGCAGGGATCTCTGCAGATATTTACTGTCTTGTGGCAGAGCTGGAATGACCCACAGATCCACACTCTTACTAAGTAACTCAACCACAGAATGGTCTGGGCTGGAAAGGACCTTAAAGGTCATCTCTTTCCAATGGTACAGACACCTTCAACTAGACCAGGTTGCTCCAAGGCCCAGGTTTGGCCTTGGGCACTGCCAGGGATCCAGGGGCAGCCACAGCTGCTCTGGGCACCCTGTGCCAGGGCCTGCCCATCCTCCCAGGGAACAATTCCTGCCCAGTATCCCATCCATCCCTGCCCTCTGGCACTGGGGTCCAATTCCTGATGTAAGTCCCTCTCCAGGCTCCTTGCAGCCCCTTCAGATGCTGGTAGGGGCTCTGAGGTCTTCCCACAACCTTCTCTTTTCCAGGCTGAACATTCCCAGCTCTCCCAGCCTGGCTCCATAGGGGTGTTCCCTCAGCACAAAGTCCTTCTCCAGCCCAGCATGTACTGGCACAGCAGTATTTGCTATAAAGACTATTTCCATTCTGTATAGATAATTATCCTATCAACTTCCCCATCCATGAAGAAAGCATTTTCATTGGGAGCTGAGGACTGAGTTTGTAGTGCCAGTCCTTGCAGAAGCTGCAAGAATTTCGGCGCCATTTATCTTGCGCCATTTTGTATTTTTCTGGCTTCAAATGCTGAAACTTTGGGTGTCTCAGGAAATTTGTTTCTCTCCTGGAAGCTGTTCCACCACTGTGCTCCCCAGATCCTGTGTCTGTGATGAAACACAAGCCCTTTCTCACTAACACACTTCTTCCTATAGGACAGAATTCTCTTCCTGCTCTTGGCTTATTTTCATGCACCAATAACTGTTTGAATTTCTAAAATTGTTGCTTTTCTGGTCAGCCTCGGTCTGTGTTGGCAGTTCTTCCCAGCAAGCCTGGGTGATGCAAATCTGCAACCCAAGTGTTAAGTTTTTAATAAAAGCATTTCTACTCAATGCCAATAAAATGTTTCAAGCACCTGCAATTAAGCAGTCTGGAGACAGATCTGCTCGTTAGAACATTGAAAAAATCTGACAGTCTTTCAAAGTGATGAAAAAAGGGGACAATTGTTTGATGTTAAGTCTTTGCTGCAGGAAAAATGAAGTTCTCTCCTTCTACAACAGCCACCAGGAAATTGGTGGTGACTGGGGCCTCAAGGAGAACAAAGTCTGCTGGTAACATTTGGGTTTGGTTGATTTGAGGGGTGGTCTGCAGGGTTTTTTTATTTCTCTAAGATACTCCAACTTTTAAACAAATGTTTCTGGAATTCTCCATGGGATTCCTTCTGCTTTGGTATTTTGTCTCTGTGTCAGTAGGTGTGATCACATATGAGCCATCTGCCTCATCAGAAATCTATAAGCAGCAAATGGCTTTTCAAGCAGTTCAAAATTGGAATAGAAGGATGTGAACAAGCAGTTATTAAAACAAGATGTTAATATGAGAAGAGCGAATTTATTTTTATTAAAAATGTAATTTAATCCAAGAATTCTCTGGAGTCAGTTTGATGGATGATGCGTGCGCGTGGCGAGCAGTTCCAAGCACACTCCAGCAGGTACAGAAGGGCTTGGGAAGGACCTGTGCTCCCAGGTGCTGCCTGGGGGCCTCAAAGCTTCTTTGGAGGATGAGCTCTTTGGGCTGTGGTGGAGAAAGGCACCCAGCCCTTCACAGGGGAACAGGTCCTGTGTGCCCCAGGCAGGTGTGTCCTGCAGCCACCTCTCAGGAGATGCTCAGACTCCCGGGCAATGGGCTCCAGCTTTGGCTGGCAGAAGCAAACTCCCAACCTGATGGGAACTTTACCCCACAGTTATTTCTTACACCTCTCAGCCCGACTGCAGTTTGGGTAGGAGTCTGTAGATGAACTTCATGGAGGCTGCAAAAACCAAGAAAATCAAAGTATAGCTGGTAAAAAAGGAGCTTGAGTGACAGCAGACTGTCACATCAAAAGGCTGGAGCAATTCCTCCTCTCAGGGCCTGGGCTGGGGCATTCTCACTGCTGGTTTCTAACACCTACAGCTTGTATGATCAGAAACACTCCAATGGTTTCAGCTCTCTTCTCAGTCTTTAATGCAAAATGCTGTTACAAAACAGCCTTTGCAGGCTCCCAAAGCAAGTCCTTCTTGGAGACAGAGCGCAGCCACCAGAGCTGGGAGCGAGGATCCAGGTTTCTGAGTCGAGATAAACAAAACCTTTCCCTAATTCACCACTGGCAAGCTCTGTGTTCAGTGAGAAGGCAAAGAAAACTTCACCCCTGCTCTGCGAGGCAAGGGCAGGCACAGGCAGCTGTTCCAAGCATTTCACAGCAGTAATTTTCCATTTCCATTAAGAAAGATATTTTAAGCATTTTTTTTAAAATTTAACTGTAGTGATGGAGACTTTTGCTCCTTCATCTTAAACCACTCCAGCCTGGCTTGTTCCCAGCAAGCAGGGGAGTGAGGCAGAGCTGAGGGAACTCCTGCGAGGTGCTGGACAAAGCTGGTTCCTCCCACACACAGAATTCCAGCAATTCTCAAAAGAAAGAATTCAGGCAGGCTGGTAAATCAGGGCTTGAGGAAGAAGACACAGCTTCAGACCCACTGAAGCTGCCTTATTTCTGCCCTGTAAACCCAGACTAAAACCACCCAGCTGGCTACTCTGGCACAGCTCATCCCAACAGCTCCTCCTGCACCCTCAAAGGGAGCTCTAAATATCCCATTAAGTCTTCAACTTCACATTAATTTCTGCGCTAGTTGGCTGGGGACCCACAAGCAGGAAGGATTGTTACTCCTGAGGAAAAGCTGATTTCCAGTAACAAAACCACACTAAATAAATTGACTGCTTGTTTCTGTAGAGACCTTTTGATGAAAAATTTTCAGCACTTTCTTTTTCCTCAAAGAAAATTTTAAACTTGAGGAGGTCTGAACCCAAGGGTGACACTGGCAAGGACTGACTGCTTGTCAATACCAACAAATCTTCCAGGTTCTCCCCAGACAGCTTGAAGAGTTGCAGGTTCCTTCCTCCTGCTGCCAGTTCAACAGCTCCTGATGGCAAGGGAGCGAATTACGGCTCTATTTGAGCTACAGCTTTTATAATTAACTCTACAGATTGATTTCTGCAGAAATCATTCTTTAACCAGGAATTCCCTACTCCCAGAATGGCTTCTACTCAGATAAACTATTTAAGAGGTTACCTGGGACTCAAGTGCATTAAATTTCAGTTTCATCTTTCAAGCACAGCAATGCTTTGAATTACATTTCATACATTGTATTTCTGTGTGCTACTGATATCTTGACGTTTCTGGGACTATTGTAATTACTGATTGACTTGATTCATTCTGAATCCAGCATCTTCCTGGAAAAATACCATTTGAGCCAAACAAAAAAAACCTTTCCAAAAACATTTAGGGCATATAATGCTGGGTTTAACCTGTATCTTATGCCTAATGCACACATTTGTTCAGCACAGCCACCTAAGAGGATTCAAGAAGCAGCTGCGAATCTCATCAGGAATAAACTGCAAAATAAATAGGTAATTGCCTACAAAAGGAAATAAGATCTCACTTTGCTGTTCTTGATATTGAGAATCTTTTAGAGATTTTGGAGAATACCTGAGGTTTGGGGACAAGCTGAGGAAGGTAGCTGAGGAGGAGGAGGAGGATGGAGAGCTGTGCTGCTTTCACTGGCACCAGACCAGCTATTGTTACCAGAAAACACAGATGCCATTTGTAAAACAGCTTAGACAAGTGCCTCTAATTATCTCTCAGGATTCACAACATGTTTAAATACTCTTAGAGCATTAAAGAATCAACCCAAGAGCATGTAATGTAATATAAAAGCACTATTTCAATTGCTATGAACATCTATAGTGTCATTTGCTAATCTCTTGGTGATGACCCTGAAATTAAGGCAAGACTGTGCAGTGGAGCATCTCAACTGCAGGCTTGGAAGTTCAGAGATGTGACCTTTGTAAAGCCAAAATCCATCAGTTAAAGCCCTTTTGCATTTATAGATACTCAGAGCTTCCAATGTGTGTTAAAGATATTGTCCATAATCCCCAAAGTCAAAGGTTAACAGCTGCACTTCAGGAGATGTGGCTACACTGGTGACTACAGCTGGATCATTATTTCATGCTGACTAGCATGGTGCTTATTTTATCCAGGAGTAGATTTATTTAAATAGGCAGTTAGTTGTTGGAACAGCAAAGATAGAAGAGTCTGAAATACACACAATTTCAGCAATGGGGGGAGGAAAACACCCCCACAGACTTGGACAACCACCAGAAACATTTAGATTCAAAGAGAACCTAACTTTCTTCAGATGATTATTTTCCATAGCAGCAGCATTTGTTTGGAACACCCTGTGTTAGACACCCATATTCTGGGAGATAACTAAAAAAAAACATCAGCCTAGTTGGCTCCTTCAGGAAAGAGCAAGCCCTCATATCAGGGAAGATGGATTTCTAAAAGCTTTTTCTTCCACATGCTTTGTTGCAACTGCAAAACTTGACCTTTGGTTTCAGCAGCCATGCACAGCCCTCACCCCAGGGCAGGGGCAGAGAACTGCTCAGCCAAATGCAGGAGTGGGAGCACAGAGAGCCACCCTGGGATGCCCAAAGGATTAGGATTAAACGTTAGATCTGACGTTTTAGGCTTTACGTTCAGGGGCCTGTCTTCACCTGTTTAACAGCACAGTTACCTGCAGTCACACAGAAGGTAAACCAGTCCTGCTCCTCACACTGCCTTCACCTATTCCCTCCAAATCCCCTCCTGCAGGGGCAGGTACAGGTGAACACCTCCCTTCCTTTTGACTGTTTTTTTAATTAAAAAGACCAATACAGATGGGAAAACCTGGAGAAATTCCAAGTAATCCTGCGACAATACACTTTATTTTCATAAAATGCCATTTTACCAATTTTTCTGAGTATATATTTTCTTTTAGCTCCTCCTTAGCAACAAGAGCTTATTTAGATGTTTTCGATCTGAATTTCTTCTTGCTTTAAAAAATGTAAATTATACAAATCAACAGCACCCTGCAGTCTTCAGGGGTTCATCCAAGTATCTAGCTGTTGACATTTAAAACACCAGGCTGTCAAAAAGGAAGAGGATAGTCTAGTGCTTATATAAACTTAATTTCCTTGTTTCCATTAAAAAGTTATTAATTAAAAGGTAGTCTCAGCCAGGCTCACACTGCTCCCACATAGTCAACTTCCTCTCATCCTACTCCATCGGGAAGATTATTTGGCATATTTATATTCTACTCAGGCAAAACCAGTATTTTATAATTCATCTTACAGCATGCCCACGAGCAGTGCTAGCACCTTCACAAGGCACCTTCCTGCAGCACAGATGTGCACAGAAAACTACTGAAGCTTCCCACATTTACTAACTGCAGGTTACTGGCATACCCTGGCCAAATGGAATTAGAGCTATGACATAAAAATGACCCTTTCACATCAGTGGTTCCTTTGCCATGGATTTTAAAGTTCCTAAGTCCTGATGCCTACGCTGCATTTCATCCTCTGCATGTAGTAAGGGAAAAAATCAAGTTCTGCAGCAAGTCACAGCCAGCCACTGTGAGAGCAGAGTAGTCCTAAGCAGCACCAGCTGGGTGGGGTTTGTCTCTTGCTGTGAAGCCCCTCCTTACCTGGGGACACAGGGCCTCCAGCTGGCTGGCTGACATGCGAACCAGTTTCACACCCTCCTCGTTGTTGGAGATGGAGCAGGCCAAGTTGGCAACCTGCATCAGAGGGGGGAGAAAACAAAACACAGCTGTTAGAATTGGGGGTTATTTCCTTCTGGAGAAAACTTCTGCCAAATCCCAACAGTGACCACTAACCAGTAACCCATCATGGAACAAAAAGATTTTACATTCATTCTGTTCTAAAGAGCTTTGAAACCACTAATGGCACCTGTTCCTTCTGCGGACATAAAATTCTAACACTGTGGATCATGGAATCCCAGACTGGTTTGCATTGAAGGGACCTGAAAGCCCATCTAGTGCCACCCCCTGCCATGGCAGGGACACCTTCCACTGTCCCAGGCTGCTCCAAGCCCCAGTGTCCAGCCTGGCCTTGGGCACTGCCAGGGATCCAGGGGCAGCCGCAGCTGCTCTGGGCACCCTGTGCCAGGGCCTGCCCACCCTCACAGGGAACAATTCCTAATTCCCAATATCCCATCCATCCCTGCCCTCTGGCAGTGGGAGCCATTCCCTGTGTCCTGTCCCTCCATCCCTTGTCAATTGTCTCTCTCCATGTTTCCTGGGGCTCCTTCAGGCCCTGCAAGGCCACAGTGAGCTCACCCCAAAGCTTCTCCTCTCCAGGTGAACATTCCCAGCTGTGCCAGCCTTTCCTGCCAGCAGAGCTGCTCCATCCCTCTGCCCATCCTGGAGCCTCCTCTGGCCTGGCTCCAGCAGCTGCAGCTCCTCCCTGTGCTGGGCCAGGGCTGGGGCAGCTCTGCAGGTGGGCTCTCACCTGAGCACAGGGGCACAGGGCCAGGATACCCCCTGCCCTGCTGTGGGATCAGCCCGGGCTCGGGGGGTTCTGGGGCAGGTCCAGCTCTCACTCCCAGCCCGTCAAACAGGGCAGAAATCACTGCTAGCCATGACCATGGTAATGCCGAAGAGCGGTACTGGCAGCAGCTGCAGTCAGTTTAACAGCCCAATCCCACCAGGGAGAGACAGCAGGAACCCCACAGAGCTGAGCTGTTGCTGGTGCCCCACGAGGGCCCCTCTGTGACAGGACGGGTCAGGTAAGGCCTGGCAGTGCTCCTCCAGCCCTCCCCTGTGCTGCAAGTCATCAAATAAAACCGGTACAGGAGATCTTCATGATGCATCCACAGGCCTCCAAAATGTGAACAGGATCTCTTGTGATGCTAAAAACTTTACTCCACAACCTTGACCTGCTGCTGCACACCATCACCCTTAACTAGGTCAGCCTGAAGCAGGGATCTCTGTAAACACCTGCTTTTTCAGAGCACGGAGGATGGGGACAGCACAGAATTTTTTGGTAATTGAAGATATTCCTCATCCCAGAGCTACTCTCAGGGGAAGGAAGTCTGAAATAAGTTACATTTCTCAGCTGACAGGTGAATGACAAGCATGTTATTCTGAGCCATTTGAACACAGAAAGCTGTAAAAATAGCACCAAGTGAACTGAGACGAACACCGAGTACTGTCCTTTCAGAGGCTGAGCAACCTGCAAAGCCCCCTGTAAATGTGCCAAAAAAGCATCACCAGGAGCCAGCAGACGCTCAGTAACACCACTGAACCAGACTTCTCCAGATACTTTTCTCTATAAGCTGGGGAATTTGCATTCTGCCTTTAATTGAACTATTCTTTGCATTCATGTAAGTAATTTTGAAGTAGTATCTGCAGCTCTACCACATGCTTTTCCTCCTCCCCAAGCCCTTCCCTCATGGCAGATGTTCCCACACAGAATACATTACTGTCCTGCAAATCATCAAGCACGTGCCACTACACTTGAACAGCATTTTTCATCAATTCCATGATCAATTTGGGGAAACAAAATCAAGTTCCCACTGCAAAATACATGGCCTCTTCCTCCCTCCAGCTCCAAGCCAAGTTACAGAGGATGGAAAGCAGGGGTGTCAGGAGGAGAGGTGTTTCCAGCACAGAACAAGCAAGCAAACAGATGTGACAACACATATTTGGAGGAAAACAAACTGAAGTAGAGAGAAAGACTGAGCAGCATCAACAACACAGAGGAATCCCTGCCAGCTCTCAGGAATATTTGTGTCCTGCTCCTGAAGTTTCTCTTCCACTCATGTTTGGATTCAAGTCCTACACATGCAGGGGTGAATTGCAGGACGTCCCCAGCTCTGTGCAGTGCTGCAGGCAGGGCCAGCTGAGCCTGGGCTCTGTGCTCCTCCTCTCTGCCACCACCCGTGAACAGCTCCAGCCCTGCCCCTCTGCACAGCACCCCAGCAAACAGGAACACCCTCTCACACAGGGGTTGTGTCTGAACACTGGGGAGTTTTCCTGTGTATCCGCCATGCCTTGAATCCCTAGTTCCCAGTGAGCTGCTGGGAAGATGTAAGAGCACATGATGCTTTTGTTTAGAGGCTCACGAGAATCAAAAGACAATCAGATGCCATGATTTAAAAGTCAAATAAAGATTTTGCTGTTGGTTTAAGCACAGGTCATATTTTTCAGAAACACCAGTTTGCCAATATTTTTTATGGTCCATATTTCCCCATCATTCCTGCCTCCACAGCAGCATTACAACCTCTAGGAGCCAGGAGAACACAAAGCTCTATTGAGTAGGGGCAGAATAAAAGCGACATTGAAGCACCACAAAATCAGCCTCTCCGATATCTGGAGATGTTGTGCTGTCTCTCAAGCCAAGTGTGATGAATCAAGCGCACAGAAACCCTGCTCTGTCTGAACACAGAGAGGCAAAGAAGTTAATAATGGAGTGTCCCCACTGTGGTATAATGAAAATTTGCTTTTTTGCACAGTCATTTTTGAACAGTCATTTTTCTTCTGAATGCCCAACTGATGGCAATTCTTCTTTAGGAAGCACCCGACTGGCAGTGCCAGCCCTCATGAAAGAAGCATGTGTGCTTCCCTGACTGAGGGTCTTTGGCAGATTAAGACAATCCAACTGTTGGCTGCCACATCCCATCCCAGGCTGCGGCTCCAGAGCTCAACCCTTCATTTCAGCACGCTCATCCAACAGCTCTGGCAGGGTCTGGCTTTCTCTGCCAGATCAGCACACAAACTTCCCTGCAAACTCTGCTGAACACCAGAGCGAGGCACAGACGTGGCAGCAGCTGAGACGACTTCAGAGTGCTGCAGACAGGGCTGTAATTCACAGCAGTGCGGCGCTTACTGCACCCATGGGAAGGCTCTGTCAAACTACTGGAAAACACTCACAAGCCTCTTAAAATTTGGAATTTAAGAAGAGCTGTGTCTATTAATTAATCAAGTTGTAAATGACGTAAGAGTGAGGAATTTTAAACTGTTAGTAATTATCAGGTGCTCAGTAACATGAATTCTGAAATTGCATGTACCAACTGAGGCGGATGGCTGCAGGATTAAGAAATTTAATTTTAAAAGTACCTGAAAAGACTCATCTTCAATAATTCCTGGATGATCTGACAAATAACTTCAAACTTCCTCTCTCTTCAGAGGATAGGGTAGTGCTGGCCAGTTATTTGGCACACACCCAAAATACATTGGATTTTGTGGCTGAGATGAAGATCAACTCTTTCAAAGCCCAGAGAGCGCTTGGAAATCATACATTTCCAAAACTTCTAAATTAAATAATACACCTCAAGGGAACAAAAATTTCCTGTAAATCAAATGTGAATTAAGTAGTTTCTCCATGTCTTCAACAAAAGCAGCTGACTGACATAGTAAGTGGTCAGACTTGATTTAGAAAGAAGAACACTTGTGCTTGAGAGCAAAATAGCAATTGAATTCCTGCTGCATTTGTTCATTCTTACCATTCAATATCATCAAGTCCCTTTACATAAGCACTACTGGCACAGGCATCAAAGGAGACAAAACCACGGCAAATAATGTAATCAGCACAACGAGCAATCTCTTGAAAAAAGTTAAAAATACAGTGGGAATGAAGACAGCCCGAGCCTGTAGCTGAGCGCAGTTCAGACAACTCTCACTGCTGACAGACCGATTTAAAAGCAGATTTCAAGGCTCTCTCTGTTCAGAGTCTACAGCCACGGCCCAGAGACAGCTTCTCAGACCCCACAAGGCAGGGCAGACCCCAAGCAGCTGCTGGTATTTAGAGGAATGAGCTTAAATTTCCCCCCATTGACAAATGCAGTGCACAGAACTCACGGTGCCAAGCGGAACAGCTGGGCAGGAGGCTCGTCTGGAAAGGGGCATTCATGCCCTGAGCAGTTTTTGAAACTCCAATCTCCCTGTTTTCAATGATGACATCAGCACACTGCAAGATGATTTGAGGTGAGTGGCTCTGGTGTTGGCACAATGCAGGAGGTGAATGGCCCTAAAACCAGGCCACTCACCAGTGGGGTTCCCTGGGCTCAGCACTGGGCCAGGCCTGTTTGATGTCCCTGTTGGTGACCTGGATGAGGGATGGAGGGCAGCCTCAGCAACTGCACACACAGCACCATGCTGGGAATGAGTGTGCATCTGCTGGAGGGCAGGAGGGGTCTGCAGAGGGATCTGGACAGATGGATCCATGGGCTGAGGCCAGTTGTATGGGGTTCAATCAGGCCAGGTGCTGGGTCCTGCCCTGGGATCACAACAACCCCAGGAATGCTCCAGGCTGGGGAGGAGGGGCTGGGGAGTGTCCAGCAGGAAAGGCCTGGGGGTGCTGTGCCAGTGGCTAGACATGAGCCCAGGGGTGCCAGAGGCCAATGGCCCCTGGGCTGTGCCAGCCATGGGTGGCAGCAGGACCAGGGCAGGGCCTGTCCCCTGTGCTGGCACTGCTGGGGCACCTCGAGGGCTGTGTCCAGCTCTGGCCCCTCATGGCCAGAGAGCCTGGAGGGGCTGGAGCGTGTCCTGGGCAGGGAATGGAGCTGGGAAGGGGCTGGAGCCCCAGGAGAGGCTGAGGGAGCTGGAAAGGGGCTCAGCCTGGAGAAAAGGAGGCTCAGGGGGGACCTTGGGGCTCTGCACAGCTCCTGACAGGAGGGGACAGCCGGGGGGGTTGGGCTGTGCTCCAGGGAACAGGGACAGGAGGAGAGGGAACGGCCTCAGGCTGGGCCAGGGCACGCTCAGGGTGGATTTTAGAGAAAGTTTCTTCACTGAAAGCCTTGTCAAACCCTGGCAGAGCTGCCCAGAGCAGTGGTGCAGGGATTTAAAAGCCATGTGAACGTTACACTTGGTAACAGGGTTTAGTGGTGGCCTTAGCAGGGCTGGGGGAACAGCTGGACTCGAGGAGCTCAGAGGACTTTTCCAATTTAAATGATTCCATGGTTTTTTGCCTTTGGAGGAGGCATAACTTAAATGGTTCCTTTTGAGAGGCAGATGTTACCTCAGGCCAAAGGGTCAGCTGGGAATATGTTATTAGTAAGAAGGTGTAACTTCAATATGAAAAAAAACCAACATTGTACCATCTGTCACAGAGTGATTCCATCTCAAATTCTAGTTAACTTTGACTCTTCAGAATTTACTAATATTTAAATCAGGAAAAACTTGACATTTCTAAAGCTGTTCTTTTTACCATTAGTAACAATTTGTGGCAGAGAACCGCCTCCCCTGACAAGACAGAGGTTGTACCTTTTCCACATGAAATACATTTTTTGGGTTTGTTTTTTTCTTAAACTCGAAGTTTGTTCAGATCGTGACTAAGGTTAAGTCTTCCAGAAATTAAAAAACTGCAGCAGACTCAACTACACAAGTTTGGGGTCAGTGTTAAGCTTCTTAAATTACACTATTGAACACAGTGCAATAATAACATAGTGCTAATAATAACACCACGGTTGTGGGTCTGACCCCCATTCACTGCAGAGATGGACTTTATGATCCTTGTGGACCCCTTCCAACTCAGAACATTCTGTCATTCTGTGTAAAAATGCTCCAGCTTTTTACTTGTTCTGCCTTTTCTTTGCCCAGCCTCCCTGGCTTGGCAGAGAGGTTACCTTACAGGGACTCTTCATTGAAGGACTGGCCAACTGCTTTTTCAACAAGAGACAAAAGATGCAATAGGAAAAAAAAGGAATTATAATCTCTAGCACTTTAAACCTTCCTTTTCAAAGATATTGAAGGCTGACAATAAATGTGTTAAAACCTCTGAATTATGTACCTGGACTGACTTCACAGAAAGACCACCCAGGTTTTCCTCCTTGTTTATAGGTCAAGTTTTTAGGACAGCTTCTTCAGGCAGTCAAGAAGGCAAAATCTCCAAAGTGGTGCTGCTACAACCATCCCAAGCTGGTGCAGCCCCAAGAAGGCTCTGCAATGTGTTTATTGTTGCATAATTGAATGTTGTCAGAGCTGGCCCTGCCACCCAGCATTGCCACAGCCCAGGATTACACATTGCTGTGCAGGAGCCAAACACTCACTAATTGAATCCTCTGAGTCTGGACACTCTCATTTGAATGGGTTGTAAAAATAGTATTGCAGAAAGAAGTTTTCTGACTGTCTTACACTGAGAAACTTTTCAATTTAACATTAAGCAGAATCCTCTCATAACTGGTGCTCAAAAACTCTTACACAAAAATAACAAACCCACATCCACGTGTACATAGATACTTTGGGAATTTCAATGCCACGGAAACCAAGCTTTTCATCAAAAGTGTTCCGGGCATTTTAATTTCTGATTAAACTTCAAAACTTCAACTGCTTGTTCTGGTTTTTTTTTTTTTCTTTTTTTTTTTTCCTTTACATTTTACAATTTCTCTGGGAAGCAGCTTTAAAAAAATCACCCATTTTAAATGAAAAAAAAAGAAAGAATGGACAGGCAGCCACTGAACATTTTCCTCCTAGGAATTTGCTTTTTCCTCCTAGGAATTTGCTAAAGATAAGTGTATTTGATATTCTCACAAAATTCAAACAGAGCACAGCTAATTTCTTCCTCCTCCATGTTAAAAAAGATTTGTCCCGATTCCCTTCACACTGGTCAAAGCTCAGGAAATTAATTTATCTGCAGAAACAACTCTTCTGGCAAAACTAATGGCAAGTGAGGACTCTCAGAAGAGATGTGCTGATTATGTAATCCCCAACCCTCTCCAGAACGGCTTTCATTATTCACTAAGTCCATACATTTATTTATTCACCTGTACACTACACTCAGTATTTAGGACGAATCTGAGCATTTTAACATCCAGCCCTAACAGGTGCTGCATGAGGGAGAAGTGTTACAGCTCTAGATGTGTTAACTCTAACCCTACAAACCCCTCATTTTGCAGAGGCAGAGTTAACTGGGAATTACAGAAACCAGCTCCAATTCTTTAATAGAGGAGGACTAGGGATCAAATCCACAGGGACTGTGCAGAGAGTTACCAGCGTCGTGCTGTCAGCTGCTTTGTGATTTTATACGACTTAAGTAGCATGTGGCTGCAGCTCCACAGTAGGTACCTTGCAAGAGCTTGTTGTGGAAAACAGAATCAAGTATTAACTGAAAATAGTAAAAGTCCTTAAATAAAACAAGGCAAATGTAGACAAACTGCAGACGTAAAGCACTGGGGAGAATGAAGGACCAAACTGAGAGAACTGCTATTTCCAGAGCTCTGCAGCCTCACACAAAGATGAGAACTGTTTTCATTCCAAGACTGGCTATAAACACAAGGAGGGGAAGTTTCAGTTGGCTGGAACAAAACTGGCAAGCAAAGGGCTGGCATTTTGGACAATGAGGAATGGAGGTCACATGGTCAGGCTGGTAAGTCATGGCAAGAGAAATCAGAGACAGTATCACAGAATCCCAGACTCATTTGGGCTGGGAGGGACCTTAAAGCTCATCCAATTCCAATCCCCTGCCATGGGCAGGGACACCTTCCACTGTCACAGGCTTTTCTCAGCCCTGTCCAACCTGGCCTTGGGTACTGCCAGGGATCCAGGGGCAGCCACAGCTGCTCTGGGCACCCTGTGCCAGGGACGGTCCACCATCCCAAGGAACAATTCCTGCCCAATATCCCATCCATCCCTGCCCTCTGGCAGTGGGAAGCCATCCCCCCTTGCTCTGTCTCTCCATGCTCTTTTAAGTAATATGAAAGTATAAAAATAAAGGTATTGTGTACCTTCTGCTCCCTGTTATATTGAGGCAATCAGTATTTCCATGGGTAACCACCATTTGTTTGGGATTACATCTTAGTACTTCCGTATTTCTAGCTCTATCTCTGTGTTTAAAAATCTAATTAAAGGATACAGCTTTGCACTTGCCTCTCACCCTGTCCAGAGCTGTCTCCAAATACCTCTCCAGCTCCCTGGTGCCATTCCAGGTACAGCTGTCCTGGTACTGCTCCACACTGGTGAGCTCCTTCCATGCCCTGAGGAAATGTTCTTACCCAGCAGAGAGCCACGCAGGTGTTGTCAAGATTTCAGAGGGAAGGGAAGTTTTCCACACAGCTGGCAACCCCAGAATTTGTGCATCAGGACAAACCAGACTGGGCTCCATTCACTGCAGCAAGGGCAGCATGGGGACATCTTCTCTTGTGCCAATGGGAAAGGTTTTCAATCAGACAGAAAAAAGAGGTGTTTGAAGGAAATCAATACATCTATAGCATAAACCACAGCCACAGCAGGAAAGTGCAGCAATACCTCTATTTCCAGCCTGGTGGATTATCCTCTCTACAGACCTGAGGGAAAGCAGGGCTGCCACAGGAACAGCAGTGTGCGGCACGGGCACCGTGCCCCTTGTCGGTGCAGCTGTGGCAGCAGATGTAACTGCTGGCACAGGAACTATTCCTCTCTCAGACAAACAAGCTAAAGTGTTAAAATGTTGTTATAATCACAAACCACGTTAATTACACAAGTCTATCTGAGCTACCACGACAGCAATGACACCACTGGTGTGTGATGGAGAGCTCAGCTTCAGCTGAAACCTTCAGAGCAAACCCTCAGCTGAGATGCTCCTTAGCAACACAAATACCTTTCCTTAAAATAAAAGTGTTTCTACTAGTGATATCTGGACAGGACCCAAATAATTATCTTCATCCAAAAATGTCTCTGTGTTTGTCAAAGTGGAAATGAAGACAGGCTGGGAGAGCTGGGGGGGTTCAGCCAGGAAAAGAGAAAGGCTCTGGAGAGACCTCAGAGCCCCTTCCAGGGCCTAAAGGGGTTCCAGGAGAGCTGGAGAGGGACTGGGGACAAGGCATGGAGGGACAGGACACAAGGAATGGCTTCCCACTGCCAGAAGGCAGGGACGGATGGGATATTGGGAATTAGGAATTGTTCCCTGGCAGGGTGGGCAGGCCCTGGCACAGGGTGCCCAGAGCAGCTGTGGCTGCCCCTGGATCCCTAGCAGTGTCTAAGGCCAGGCTGGACAGGGCTGGGAGCAGCCTGGGACAGTGGGAAGTGTCCCTGCCCATGGCAGGGGATTGGAATTGGATGAGCTGTAAGGTCCCTCCCAGTGCAAACCAGTCTGGGATTCTGTGAAATTGTTCTTCTCTCCAATCTCAGTTTGCTCAGCACTCAGAACATGCTGCCTTCTGATCTGACTAAAGGCTTCCAACTTCATGCCTATTATTAGCTGCTTAAACCAGTTTTTGGTGATTCAGACAACTGTTCATGGCAGTGTAACTGTAATTGTCAGTACACTGTGCTCTTCAAGAAGACGACAAAACAGTGTCAGTAATGAGCTCCACACAGATTTCAGGCACCTCCTTGATGACATGACATGACTAATAATCCAATATTGCTAATGACTAAGATGATGAAAATCCAGACATGCATCAAGGCTTTTAGTTAAATATCAAGAATTAAAACGTTTATGCCACATCTATAAAAAACTTTACCCAAAAAGCCACTTAAAAATGCTGTTGGAATTAAGACTTAAATATCTGGGAAACAAAAGGACTCTATTGCTTTTCAGCTACCTCTGAAGACATCATGTCAACACCACCTAAACCCAACTGTTCTCACACTTCCTGACCTCTTTTACACATTTCCCTTTCCAAAAAGCTTCTGTTTCCAAAGGAAAAAGGAACAGAGCAAACACAGGGCAGTTTCTAGTGGAATAAAAAGCACATTAATATCTTCCAAACGCATTCAACATCAAATTCCACCCCCTCCATATGTGCCTTGGTTCAGGTGTGCAGAGCAAGCCCTTCCCAGTCACACAGCAAGGTGACTGTGCCTGTGGCTGAGGTGTGGCAGAAATGCCTCTTCTCCATAAGCAGCAGCAAACCATGAGGATTTCCAAAGAGAAAAATTGTCTCCAGACAGCCCAATGGCTGCCCAGATTTGTGAGGATTCAATCCCTTCATCCCTCCCATCAGTTTCACTGTCATGGCTTGCCCATGTGCACTCAATGAAATCTGCACAGAAAGATTAGCCTAAGTCTCTTATTCCTCTTCCAACATAATTTTTAAACTGTCGCAGCATCCTACAAACCCTTTCATACATTATTTGGTGTAGCATTAGAAGATTGGCCTCAAAAAATAACCTTACAAGAACAGAAGTTATCCTATTAAAAGGTCACTTGCCTTTACTTATGTATGATGTATTAAATTTGTATATCCAGTTTTGTTGAAAAATGTAGGAACATTTTTCTTCTGAGGCTTCCCTGCTTTTCTGATTATGAATGTAAGGAAAGCATGTTCTACGAGAAGAATTTAATTTATTTATGAATTAGTTGACTAATAAAATGAACTTACAAGGAAAGTGCATTGGCTGTTGAAGAGTGTCAGACTTTAGAGGGCACATTAGAGTTACACTGGTCATTTATTGGAGACATTAGTTTTAAATTGCTGCCAAGGCTATCTATAGACAAATTACAGAAAATGTGCTTGTGCTTTGGAAGAGACATTTTGCTCATTTTGATCTCCATTTTAAATGGGAAAAAACTCTGCCACTTTTCTCCAGACCACAGTGCAAGGACAATTTCCTTGTAATACAAAATTACCTTAAAAATAAAAGCAATAGAAGACAAACCTGAGTTGGCAGATATTTTTCCCTCTGTAAATGAGAGTGCTGGAAAAATAGGTGCTGAAGTACCCTGGTAATGACCCTAGTCTGGAAAATGCTGGGGTTTGAGATTTAATAAAATTCAGAAAAACACTCCAAGTCAATATCTGAGTTGGGTGCCAAGTGCTTGTCTTGTTCCCCAGGAACCTCAGCCCTGTCTGGCAGCACTGAGTGACCCCTGAGCTGGCAGGCAGGAGGGGAGAGCATTGCAAGAATGAGCAAAGCCACCTCCAAAGAGGTTTGGAAAACTCTGTGGAAACTCTAGAAATCAGGTGGCTGATAGACACAAAGGATAATCTTGTCAGAGCAGATTAACTTCTGGATCTGCTGGATTCTTCCATTCCATGCTTTGTTTGCAATAAATGGTACCTGGCCATGCCCAGGTAAGTGACAATAAACAGGGGACAGCCAAGACCTCCATTGTGCCTCCAAAACCCAGTTTTTATTTTAAATCCAAGCTATGTTTTATCCACTTCATGTTTTTTAAAAGCCTTTCACATGTAAAAAACCTGCAGCTGCTAAGACTCTCCCAAGAACACACAGGCTGCAAGTCTGAGCAAATCAGGATAATTGCAAGAAAAATGTAGCAAGTGTGCAAGGCTTCAGGCTTTGGGAGAGGGGTATTTTTAGATTTTAGACTGAAGAACGACTCCAGGACATCGGGCTAGACAGTGAGGGCAACAGAAGGGGGAAATGTCAGAGCAAGAGGCTACAGAAAGCTTATGGAGCTGCAAGTGCCCAAATGTGATTCTTTCCAAGCAAATAAATTTGCCGTCTGCATCTGTTCATGGGTTTCACTGAAAATGAGAAAATCATCACTCCATATGCAAGATGCAACCCAGTACATTAAAAAAAGGCACAGAGCAGTCTTTTCAAATAAATTAAAGCAATTAGAAAAAAAATCAATGCTTATGAAACACCATTGAGAGCTTTTGCCTCCTGGGTCTTACCAATATTTCTCTTGATAAGAAGAAAAAAAATAAAATTTACATTGAGAAAAATGTTTGACACAGGGGTAGTGGGTTCCAGAGGAAGAAGAGATCATTTGTTCTTTTTAAGGAATTACAAACTGCAAATATATTCTCCAAAATATTCTTCAGCAAGCAAACTGGAGGATTTGAACCTGGATGCTCTCCTTTATTTACCTTTTATTTCCTAATCTTTTAACATCTGAAAAACTTTTCCATTAAAACTACACAGAGTTACACTGTGTTACAGTGTAACCATGGACAAATTGACAAGTTAATTTTTACTTTTCTAAAGCATTCAACAGTGTAGCAAAGGTTTCTGTTTAACATGTCTGGCTTTCTCCCTCTGCAGGAGCAGCCCAAGCATCCCCGGGGAGCGGCACAAAGGCAGCTCAGCACAAACACTGCTCAAAGCCTGGCAGGGACAAAGAGCCAGCGTGGAGCTGGGTGACATCACTGCGGATGGGCACCATGCTGCAGGACAGCCCCAGCCCCCCGGGCAGGAACAGGCACTCCAAGGATGCCAGTGCCAAGCTGTCCTTCCTCAAGAGCAAAGGCAGGTTTGAGAGCCAAGGCTGCTTCACCCAGTGGGAAAAAACACTGGAATGAAGTTAGCAGTTTACAATTTGCAAATTGGGAAGACTTCCATAGTTTACAAGTGAATTTAACTTTTTGTTAGACTGGTTCCACAAATGCTGTCCTTTCTGTTATTCTTGTGTGTTATACTGAAATTGGCTTCTCAATTCCTGAATTAAACTCCTTTAACCAAATCCAGCCAGAGTTAATGGTCTGTTAGCACAGAGCAATTTTGAAAGCTATCTTTGAAACATATTATTCAACTGAGACAAGGCTCATTCTACTCTTTTACTGTTCCTCAGTTTTCAAAAGGCAGGATAAAAGGGTTACGATTTTACTACGTGGGGAACAAATTAGATGGGAACCCTTTGGGATGCACTTGGTATGGATTCTCCACAAGACACAGACCCAGCAGGCAAATCAGCTTTTTGTGGTTATTACACCTTTTGGTCAAATTTGGCTGCCTGGGCATTAGGAACCACAAAAGCAGACAATGCTGTGCTGCCAAGAAGGGAACATTTCAAAATGAAATTACCCAAATCATGTGCTTGCATCTCTTTATGGGTACTTGGAGGGCCCATAAACAGCTCTGCACTGCAGGAGCAAGAACTCCCTGTGCTCAGCCAGGGCAGAACCAGCACTGCCACTCCTGTCCAGCCAACACCTGCCACAGTTTAGTGTGAAAAACGAAATCTATCTCATTATATATCTCTCAGGGGCTGGTTCACTGACTCCTCCAGCTCACAGACACAGGGGTATTAACACAAGGTGCAAACCCTCCCAGCAATGCAGTGGGGATGTGCTGAGCTCCCCAGGGCAGAGAAGGATCTCCTGCACATCTCCTGTCCCCCCCCACTCAGCACAGAGGGAAGGAAGGAAGGACATGTTCCCCTCTACACCCAAACCACAGGAGCCTGTCAGGGCACGATACAGCACAGCTGCACTCAGTGGTGCAGCTGCTGGGCACATTTGATGCCCCGAGTCGCCCAGCAGCACTTGTGAGGGCAGTTCTGATAAACTCCCTGAATCTTCCCTGAAAGCAGTGGAAGCAATCACTGCCCATCTCACCGGGCAAAACATCTTCAGCTCTGCTCTTACACAATCTTTTGTTGTTTCTCCTGAGTTTCCTGCTCAAGAACAGAATCACGAAGGACCTGGCAAACATCCTTCTCCATTCTGGCAGAGGCACAAGACATTTCAAAGGCAAGCCACCCCAACCCACCCTCCTGCACAGTGAATCTGACATCTCATACAATGCTGGTGGCTCTGCTGCCCCTCAGGACAAAGGGTCTGCAGGAGCACTATTCCCTTCTGTCCAAGCTAAGTGTATATATTAATCCATCTCCATTCAGGGAAGAGGTTCATAAACCATCTACATCATGCTACACTACAACTGCAGTTACATTTCAGACAGCAAAAGCAATAACCAAGCCTTCAAAAAGCTGTTGCAGCAGCATATCATTTTAGCAGAAGCTTTTGATGTCAGTCAAAAATATTGCTGAATCTCTACTTTCAGGGGAATAGTCCTTGGAAGACAAGAGAGTCTGGCTGTACAGAGGCTCTGGAAAACTCTCCTGCAGCCCGGCATTTGCACACCAGGTAGGGCCAGTGCCAGTGAGGATGGAACTGTGGCTGCTCCAGTGGGACACGAACTTCCGAGGGGACAGGGAGAAAGGGCTCACCTGGCAAGGGCTGGGGAGAAGTTCAGGGACAGAACAGCACCATTATTCCTTTTAATTATGCCAATGAATTCCACACATCTGCTGAGGAGGTAGCAGAACTCTGGCAGAAGAGGCACTGCTATTGTTACATGATTCAACTTCTCCTGTAAACAAGCCCTAAAAATAATTTTCTAGATAAATCAGGCTTGCAACATGAAGAAGGGAGGCTTTAGACCAAATCCACTTCAAAGTGTTCCCAAGGCTGTATCCTGCTGCCAAGGCAGGGCACAGCAGCCCTGCCTTCTTTCCACATGCTGCTTTGCAGAACAACGTCAGTTACTTAAAATTTAGATTAGAATAACTTTGCAGCTCCAGGAGGACAGCATTGATGCTGAAACATGACAAGCCAAAAGAGAAAAATGGATGCCTTCAAGGAATTAAAAGATTGTCACTGCTTAGACAGCAGCTCTAAAGAGCTGGATGAACTTCATGCACCCTGGACTACAAGGCAGTTGCAAAGCGCACTCAGAACCCCACCAAAAATACATTGTGCAAGTCAGAAGCTACTTTTACTGATGTCTGATCTGTCTTATTCTTGAGCAATTTAAATGTGTCCAGCTGTGTGAGTATTCCCCACAAGCCTTGGAGACACAGGGACTCCACTATCAAACAGAGACACCGAGGGAGCAGAACCACACAAAACCTCCCTGCTCCTGGGGAGCTGCTGAGGTTCAGCACAACCCGCCAGAGCCTCAAAGCACAGGAGGAGTTTTTGACACTTATTCCCAGTGGCATGTTTCCCCAACAATACCTATAGCTGTTTGTTCCGTGCCGTTCAGCATCAGTTGGCACAGAACTCTCACACGATGGTGGTGGCAAGGGGCCAAGAGTCCTGAGGTGGATCCATAAACGGGGGCAGGCTCTGCTGCTACTCTCTGCAGACACCACCCACGGAAACCTGCTTCCCTCAGCAGGGCATGAATGATCCTGAAAGCAACTGCCTGACAGGAAGAGCAGCCAGGTGAGGGTCAGTCTCTTCTCCCAGGTAATGAGTGAGAGGTCAAGAGGGAATGGCCTCAGGCTGGGCCAGGGGAGGCTCTGGTTGGACATCAGCAGGAATTTCCCCATGGAAAGGGTGCTCAGGCCTTGGCAGGGGCTGCCCAGGGAGGTTTGGAGTCCCCATCCCTGGACGTGTCCAAGGCAGGACTGGAGGTGGCACTGAGTGCTCTGGGCTGGGGACGAGGTGGGGATCAGCTTGGACTCGATGGGCTGGAAGGGATTTTCCAGCCTCAGTGATCCTGGGATTGCAGTTAAGACAAGTTGGTTGCATTAAATCTGGTTTTCCCCCCAGTCAGAGCCCTGCTCTGCAGTTCCAGCAGCTGGAGAGCCTTTGGGTTTTCCTTACAGAGTAGTGGCAGGGATCAGTTGCGCTCTCACTCCAAGTGTTGTTTGCTCTTTACACACACACAAGCAGCTCTTCGTTCTGAAAGCCTTCACACAAACGGCCTGTTTGTATTGAGTGGGATTTTACTGGAAAGAAAAACCCTCCAGGCTTCAATGGGTCAAACCCTCCAGCAATGGGTCAAACTGTCCAGGAGGACAATCATGCCCTGGTCTCCCTTACTCCAACTGACCACCTCCAAGTAACAAAAACCTTTATCATACACTCACATTGTAATATCCACAACTACATGGGTTATTTAACAGCTCCTTTTGATAAGCTTACATTTTCAATTATTTAAATATTAAATTGTGTCTAAATTCATTCAAATAAAATTTTAAAAGGAAATTTATCACAGAATTTGCTTTGTGCTTCAGCAGAATTGAAAAACCTGTTTTGCCTAGTCTTGCCTTAATTTAACTAGCAACAATTAAATTTTAATTTGTACCATCTTACCTCAATCAATTTGTTGGCATGTTCACGGAAAACCTGGGCATATTCTTTAACTTCTTTTTCATTCCCATTCTTGGCAGCTTCAATCAATACTAAAAGAGGAACATTTGTTTCCAGAAAAGAGTCTGAAACATGGTCCATAACAGCTTTGCGGAGCTAAAATAAAAATAAAAGAATGAGTTATTCTTCAGTAGTGTTCCACTGCTGTTTCCCTCTTACTGTATTAATATGTACAGCTTAAACTACTTTTGTCATTGACCCTTCTTCCTTTGTGTGACCAAGGCTTTCCTTGCACTAAGTCTTGTCTACACACTTTTTGCTTCAATTTAAATAAAATCTCCTTAAAAAATGGATTTGTTATAGAAGTGCAAGTCACCAGTTTGGCCACAAATATTGATTTAGCAGCTCATATTGGTTTTGTCTGAGTAAATTTGCTGCTTTCCCTCAGCTGATTAAACAACACACTGATTTAACTTTTTTATTTTTCTGCTAGAATAAAAACATTTTTCAACAAACCTGATCCATATTCTTGCTTACTCAAAAATGGGAATATGCTTTAAAACCAAAGACAAAAGGCTGATGCTACGTAAATACAGTTCTCAAATAAAATAGGTTGAGACGAACACCACCAGGACTATAAAATATCGCTGATTATCTTCAAAGTCCACCAAGTAAAAATTGTTTTTTGGGGGGCTTTGGTTAGGTTTTTTAATCTCTCTTGCCACAAGGATGGATTAAGACTCCAACATCTGTATCACACAGTTAACATGGAATTAACAGGGAATTACATTCCCACCCCATGCTTCCCACTGGAAGCTTCTGGCCTTTAATTCACTGAAGACAGGCCAGCAAACCCACTGCCATTAGGAACAAATGCCCAGCATGCAGCACTGTACTCATGCATCAGCCAGCACCACCTCCGACCATTCCTCACCTGCCTGCGCAGGTCTCTGGTCTTCTTGGTCATTTTATCAATGGCAGAGTTCAGGGCATCACTTCTTTCCTTGCGGCCAGCCTGGAAAACAGCAAACAAAGAGATAAACAGGTACTCAGGGTCTCAAAGTTAAACCAGTTGTTATTAATTTCAAGTATACTGTAAGCTTCTATTTTTGAGGTTTGTGGAGGGATTCTGCACACGGGCAGTAGAGTCTCCACCTCCCCAGTAAGGCAGTCACTGCTCCCTGCACACCCCATCTCAGGGATCACACAACACAGCTCCTGAGCAGGCAGTCAAAAGCCCAGAATCAAAAGTCAAATCCTTATAAACCATTTGTTGGGTAAGAAATTTCAAGTGAGTGAAATTTCAAGTGAGTCTCCAGGCCCACCCATGGGGAGCTGCCAAGGTTTGATCCTGCACGTTTTGCCTGAGCCCTGTTGTTAGAGAGGGCAAAGGGCCAGGCAGCAGGGGCAGCTTCCCTTTTCCATCAGACACTGGGTCAAAAATACCCTCATTCTTATCAAATTAGGAGTCAGATAAGACAGTGGGGGTGGTCTGGTTTTGCTGGGAGATTTTTCTCTTTAATATAGTTGATATTAGGGTTTCAAAACACACTTTATTCAACCACAATCCAATTTCTGAAGTCCTAAGCCACAATCAATATAATTATCCAGTTGAGAAGAAAAACCATTTAGCAGTGCTGCAGTGAGTGTATGCCAGGTATCAATTCTCCAGGTGACAGGCTGGTGTGAAATATCTGGATGAACAGCCTTGAATCTAAAACATCAAGTCCACTCTACAACAGAAATAAAAAATGGGGGGAGGGAGTTAGGATGTTGTTATGTCATTATAGTGTAATGAATTATTGAAGATTTGTCACCACCATGATCAAGTTATTTGATTCTCATCACAGAAGGTAACTGAAAAGTGACTGGAGCTAAACCCAGGAGCTCATTGTGACACTGCCAAACCTGCAGCAGCCCCAGCACTGGCCCCCTCTTTGCTCTACATTCAAAAATCAAAGCTGAAGGCTCTAAATAAAGTGAAGATTAATGCACTGATTTACCCAACACTTTGCTGCTGCCCTGCTCAGGGGACATGACAGACAAGACTCCCTGAGCAATGGCTCTGCCCCTGGCATGCTGGTGGCAGCAGGCAGGGCTGGCACCTGCAGGAGACAGGGGGACAGTGACCCCAGAAGCTGCCACTGGGCACTGTCCCAGCCACAAGCTGCTCCAAGACACCAACCTGCAGTGGCAGCTGCTTCCCCTCCCGATGTTTCACCCCTGTTTACCCATGGCAACGTGAGCATTTTACTGAACCCACAGCACTCTCCCCACACACTGGGTTTTTTCCCCAGGAATATGTTTGGATCTAAGATATATGCTCATCTATTACGCAGAAAGCCAAACATTCAGCTGTTCCAAGAAGTGCCGTTTTACTTCTCCCTGGGTGCTCCCACATTACCATTTTAACAAGAAGCAGGAGCAGGGATTTGAGGCGATACCACCCATCAATTCCACTTTGCTGTCCCTGCCTTCACAGCCCATAACAGCCTCTGTGCACAGCACCAGATGCCTTCTGCATGAGAGGAAAACCAAGAGATGGCCTCCACTAATGGACCACTATGCAAAACACCCCAACAAAGCAGGCAGCCTGAGCAGCACCGATGTCTTACTGCTGATCCGTTCCTATGAAACTACACTACATCCTAGCACAGAAAGAGCTGTAGAATCCAACCGCACTAGATTTTAGGAAGGCAGCTCCAGTTTATTCCCACCTCGCTGGCATGCAGAAATTTTAGTACAGAAGCTTGTCAAGACCATGACCAGAATTTACTTCAGAAGGCTGCAGGATAAAGCACCCTGCTAATTTAGCTCTGGTGATTTAGCACATGGAGTCACTAATTGGGATCCTTTGTTAGGGCTGAGTGGGGGCAGAGCAGGACAGACCCAGGACACCTCAGTGGATACAGACACCCTGCTGCCACTGACATCTTAAACCATCACAGCCAATTCCAACCAAGATCCTGGAGACAACAATGTCTAGTTTTGCCCAGCTGAAGTTTCCTGACCTTTTTTTTCCCCTGCATAATAAACACTGTGGGGCCAAACAAACCCCATTAGAACCTGGTGAACACATGAAGACCTGCACAGCCTGTGGTAGCACAAACTCTCCTGGGCACTGAAACATGCTGAGGATCACCCCTGACCACAGCACTGTCACTCTGTCCAGGTTGCCACACAAGTCGGGAATTTAACCCACTGGTTCCACCCTACAGTTCAAAAATCCTGTTTGAGCTGGGCTCCCTCTCTCAACTCATAAATCACGTTTTAAAGGCTCCAAGTGCCAGTTTAGCTCTTCTGGGTAATTTGTTCCACTAACCAATTAGCCTGACCATTAAAAACTGGTCCTCATGTCTAGTGTGAACCCTCACTGAGGAGGCAGCTAATGACCCGGCAGCACAAGGCAGCCCAGCCAGCAGCTCCTCTTATCCACGGGATTAGGAGGACTCACAAGAGTGAAGCTCAAATATTCCAATTTCTAATAGGATTTTTAGATATTCAGCACAAAACTCTGCTGAGGGAATCACAAACCCTGCAGCCAGTGAGCAGATAATAGATTCAGTAGATTTAATAGGGTCATGATGACCATGTCAATCATTCTGCAATATGATATCCCAACTCTGACCAGTATCATGGATAATAAATTTAGCCACGGTGCAAATTTACTTTAAATTAAATCAGATCTTTATCAAAGAGGATAGAATTGATGTTAAAAATTGCTTGTTACCCTCACTCCCTCCATCTCTGCTCTTCCCCCACCATTGCTGCCCCCCTTGCAGAGCACCACGAGCATTCCCTGTCACATCCCTACAGTCCCAGCTCACACCACCATCCCCAGAGGGGACTCTTTTAATGCTCAAAGCAAAGAAAGGGGATTTGTACACAGGGAGGGGAGCAGAATCACCGTTTCTGTCACAAACTCTTCCTGCTGTAGGTGTGCCATGTGAATTCAGACAAGCAAAAGACAGACTCAAGCTTCTCCTATAGCTATGGAGGTTAAAATCTAATCCAGAGTGATTTATAGAGGTACAGGGGCATGGTGATGGTGATGCATTCCACCAGGATCAACAGAGCATGTCCTGTAACCAGCTACTCAAAGATATGTTTTTGTAGCTAAATATCACAAACATCTGCTGTTAATCTTAAATGTTCATCATCAGTTTGGGTAAAGCTGAGCGCACAGAGGTATTGAGGGAAACAGCACCTCCTGCTCAGCACCACCTCACACCATCCCCGCTGAGCCCATCATGCTCCCTCCCCAAATCAGCACCCAGATGGAAGCCAAATGTGCCACTGCTGAGAGCCACCACTGTCCCACCTGCCACCGCCCCCACAACCACCAAAAAGGATGGGTGGCAGAGAGGTTTCTGCTTCAGGTGTCTGGGAATTGACTCCTGGACTGTCAGTACAACAGGCAGCATCCTGGTTAATGATGGGGGCTGAATAAGTTACAAGTGAGTGCTTGGCACACCTTCCTGTGGGCAGGCAGTGTGTCACTGTGTGTCACAGTGTGCCACTGTGCCACCTCTGAGCTCTGCTGCCAAGGGACACAGGACATCAGGGCTCGGGTGTCCCATGCTTGGTTTTGCCCTGCCACCCAGCCTAATTCCGTGTCTACAGAGAATAACCATGCACAACCCTCCATCACTGAGACAGCAGGGCTGCCAACCAACTCCAGCTACACAGGGCTGATTCAGGGCCAGGCAGTGTGAGCACTGAGGCGTTACCCACACGAATTCCAGCAGAGCTTTCACATCCAAGGTGCAGGAAGTAGGACTGTGCCCTGGTTTGCTGCAGGAAGGAGTCTGCCACAGCTCAGCACACCAAATGGGCTGCATGGCATTGTTCTGGCTTCAGCAAGAACCTGAATGACAATAAAGCTGCCTGCACTGTCCCCCTGCCCAGCTGGCCATGCCACAGCACTGCCACCCTGACATCCCTCCCCACGGCCAGGCTGCACCACGGAGAGGTGAAGGGTGGCTGCTGCACTCACCGTGGTACAAGGAGGAATTACAACCAGCTGCAGAGAGCTGCTGGACAGGGAGGTGACAGCCACCATGCTATGCCACCACATGTGCCCTTTGCTCCCATGAAGACAAGGACACCTAACCTTCAGCACCCATCCCTCCCACTGCCCTGCCCCAAAGAACTCTGCAGCTGGCCTAAAGCCCTGGGCACATCTCTGCTGCTGGGTCACCTCCAACATGCCTTTGTCCTGTGTGTCCCCCCCCCCAGGGCCCAGTGCTCCCACGGCAGCAAATCCAAGAGCGTGTACGGTGACACTCCACCCACACGTCCCTGCTCACCTCCTGCCTCACAGCCCTGTGACACAGCACAAACACAACCTTCTGGCCAAAAAGCAGCAAATGCTCCTGTGGTCCTCGAGGTGCTAACGCCCAGCAACAATTGCTATGGCCACTCCTGCAGGCAGAAGGGTGAGCTGGCTGCTGTGCAGTGCCACACAAGGGCTGCCTGTCCTGCCTGCTGCAGTCCCACCTGCACCTCCAGGGCTTGCACCCTCCAGGCCCCCAACACAGCAAAGTCATGCAGCCCCCACATCTCCATCCAGCAAAATTAGCTTGTCTGTTGTTCTTAATACACTAGGAAGGCCTCCACAAGATGTCAGCCTAACTAAATGACAACGCTCGCCTCAGGGTGCAATTCTACTTTCCCAGCGCATGGGTTTAGCAAGAAAAGGAAAACCAGTTGTGCTGCTGATCCAGGAGCAGGGTAGGTGAGAAGCCCTCAAAAGGGTTATCTGGTCCTAGCAAGCTTATTCCTGCCAATTTCCCTGTCCACATTGCATATGAGGGTTCAGGTTGCCATAAAGCACCTGCTGTGGCAGAAGTGCCCAGGTGGCATCAGACATGGTTTTTCATGCTGGGCAATCAGAAACGCATTTGCATGAGTTTTCTGGGGGTTTATTCCCAGTCTGTTGCACCCTGACATTCCAGGCAGCTCCCAAGGAACGATGTGAATGTTACTGCAGTGTTCCAGACTTCAGAGACTGAGATGCACACTTGAGGTAATAACTGTTATTTCACAGCAAGTGCACATAAAAACATGTTTTGCTAAGAAAAGCGCCCATAAAGTTCGCGTTAACAGTTTCCTAAACAGGAAACTCGCTGGCAAGGTGCTAAATAGCCCTTGTTTGGTTAAGGGCCAAAGAATGGAGAGCTTCAGAAAAGGAGCAACTCACCGTGTTTGAACATTAACTCTTAACTCTGTGCCAAATTACACAATCTTAACGTGGGAGGAACCTACCAGCAGATATTGATGCAAAAAAGCAAAATGTTTCCAACGATACCTAATTTCAGTCTCCTGGTAAGAGGGAAAGAGCTGACAGTTGACCTCAAATTATACCCTTTGGAATGCTGTTATTAAATGTTATGGTAACATATTGAAATGTTATTAGAATTAAAACCAACACCTTGGATCAGGGTGTTGCACAGAGCTGCTCCAAGAACCCTCTGCAGGTGCTGCAGAGCCCAGGTTCCACTGGACAGCTGGAGCTGAGCCTGAGCTCTTTGTACCCTGAACACTAAACAAGAAGAATCTCTTTAAATAGGTTTATGTAATTTCTTTGCATGGATTTATTTCACACTGGAGCAAATGTGAAAACATTTACTATGGCTGAGCAATTTAAGAAATTTATCTAACATTTCCTAATTTGCTTAATCATCAAAGACAGTTACTTTCCTGATAGGTTCAGGGTAGGGTTTATTTGTTTTGCTTTAGCTTTTGTTGAGATTTTATTCTTGTGCATTCACATCCTTCATCCTTTTACTTTCCACTCAGTGCTCCCCTTGAGTCTTCCCATCCCAAAAAGGAAGCACCAGAGGCAGTGTCACCATTCCACCACAGGACAGCCAAGGGAGAAGCAGGCAGAGAACAGCAGGTCTTGGTTTAAGCAAGGACCTCCAAGGAACCAAAGCAAGGACCCCACACTTAATAACAAAGGTAACAGCCATTTTATTTTGAACCTTTCTTTAGACACAATTCATCTTGCTCCATCATCATGGGAAATTTGTTATTCTCAGCTCGTTCCAGATCTTGGAAGTTAAGAGGTGATACCTCGCTGCTACACAGCAAACATTTTCGAGTGCCTCCTCTACATTACTGCTTTATATCTCAGAGAGAAAATTAAAAAAAAAAAAAAGCTTATCCAAGTTGTCTGGAGCAGGAAACCAACATCCCCCTGCTGCACCCACATCGAGCTATGACCACAGCAGTGACTCCAAAGGCTTTACCTGCACATGCATCCTAAAAATATATAAAAATGTCAATTGAAGCTGGTCATTTACCTTTCAGTACCAGCAGTCCCAGGAGAGGTTGCTCTGAATAAGGGGGCAATGAACCTTTAAAGCAAGCAAGCAGCCCTAAGAGCCCACTGTCCTCCTCCTGGCTGTGTGTGCACACTCCAGCCGGAGCCCGGCGGGGCTGTAGAGCACACGCAGCTCTGCAGGGGCACAGCTCTGCAGCCCTAAACCCACAGGATAACTGTTACAGACCCACCCTGCAGCCAGGGGCTCCTGGAGGTGTGTCCCCCCTCTCTGAGGGGACATAAAGGAGCAGGACATTGTGGGTGACCACAAGAGCCCCGACTGGAAATACCAGTCTCACGATTTCTGCCCTCACTCAACTGTCCAGGAAAAAGCAAGTATAAAAGCCACCTTTTGGGAGGAGAAAATAGATTTTCTAGTTTCATAACCACACACTGTCAAGCTGGATTCCAATTAGATTTTTCCTATGCCCTAACGCAAGCTTTGCTTTTTCCAGAAATTTCTCCTGGCTTGAAGCGCTTGCTCCTGTGCCCTGCTCCCGGGCTGTACTTCCTGATACTCCTGCTCCAGCCCCAGCACTGCTCTCTGCACTTCTGCAGGGACCACAGTCGCACACAGCTGTCACACAAGAGCTCTGAGCTGCCCAATCCCTCTCACCTCCATGCAAGCTGGTGCTGACCAGTATCCTCTATTCAACCTCTGCGCATTTTGCATCTAAAAGTTCCTTTCATGCAGGGAGATTTAGCAGAAAAGTGGGAGCAGGCAGCACTCAGGCACTTCCATCCGCGGCTCTGCACTGCTTTTAACCCCAGCTGAGCAGAGCCAGTGCAGATGTGGGGGGAGCAGGGTGCTGCGAGTCCCTCCTGCTCCTTCTGTCCTGCGGACGAAGGACTCCTGCCGCTGGATTTTTCCCCCTCTATCAGTGGTCTTTAACATGATCACAGCATGCAGCACAATGCTTTAAAACAGCAAAGCTTCTGGAAAACCCAAACAAAAGGAACGTCACCAGGTGACGTCAGCCTATATAGAGCCCTGTGTGGTCGCAGCGCATAAGCAAATCCATTCTTGTACCGCTTCCCTGAAAAGCTTTTCAGTAAATGCACTCATGCTACTACAGGAGCTTCTCTCAGCAATAAGCCACCCATCTGCCATCAACAAGTTAGGACTAAAGGAAGCCACAGCTGCGGAAAAGGAAAACGTGAGCTTCAATTAACCAGCTGAGCAGCCACGGAGGACGAAAACTTAAGTATTAAGATTTAAAAATTGCAGACCTGTCAGCGGAGATCAAGGCAGCAATTTCAAAAGGAATATTCCAAGAGAGCATCATGGATTTTGCACTAATATCAAAGGACACTAAACCCAGTCAATTATTCAAGGCTGTCTTACATTAGAGCCTTTCACAGACTCACGGCGTTGAGTCTCAAACTACGACTGAATGCACCCTCCAATGTACTCAAAAGAATGGGTAAGTTCCTGCGTTTCTCTGTTCCTTGTATAATGAATGACAGCTCTGCTTTAAAGGAGCAGTTAAGATGCTAAAGCAGATTGCTCTGCACTGAACCTTAAGAAAAAATGTTTTCCGATAGCGCCACTGTAACCCTCCGTAATCGAGATAAAGCCTCCTCCTAAGTGTAATGTCCAAGTATTCGGTTTGTCGTAGTAAGTTGTTTCTTGCATTTAGAATTAGCTTGTTGGAAATGCATGGCAATGTTATCTGCAGTGAAATCTTCCACCGTGATATTCCAAGTGTACTGATAAGGCTATCCTATCTTGTTGTTTTCCTAAATTATATTCTGCAGGCTTACATTTCAAGTGGCCATTAGGGGCTCGTATGCTGGCAGCACTATATGCAATGAGTATGGTTTTAAAAATGCTGCCTGCCTTGGGCATGGCTTGTCCACCAAAATGTCGCTGTGAGAAGCTGCTCTTTTACTGTGACTCTCAGGGGTTTCACTCAGTGCCAAACACCACTGAAAAGGGCTCGCTAGGTTTGTCACTGAGGCACAATTATATTTCTGAACTTGAAAGGGATCAATTTGCAAGCTTCAGTCAACTTACTTGGCTTCACTTAGATCATAATCAAATTGCAACAGTCAGAGAAGATTCTTTTCAAGGACTGTATAAACTTAAGGAATTAGTCTTAAGTTCCAACAAAATCTTTCATTTGCCAAACACAACTTTTAGCCAGCTGCTTAACCTGCAGAATTTGGACCTCTCTTTTAATCAGTTATCCTCTCTGCACCCCGAGCTCTTCTACGGCCTTCGCAAGCTACAGACCTTGCACTTGCGATCCAACTCCCTGCGGACCATCCCGGTCCGCCTGTTCTGGGACTGTCGTAGCCTGGAATTCCTGGATTTGAGCACAAACCGCTTGCGAAGTTTGGCTCGCAATGGATTTGCGGGATTAATCAAGCTGAGGGAGCTTCACCTAGAGCACAACCAGCTGACAAAGATTAATTTTGCTCACTTCCTCCGGCTGAGCAGCCTGCACACGCTCTTCTTGCAGTGGAACAAAATTAGCAACTTGACATGTGGGATGGAGTGGACCTGGGGCACCTTAGCAAAGCTCGATTTGACTGGAAACGAAATCAAAGCCATCGACCTCACCGTCTTTGAAACTATGCCTAACCTTAAAACCCTCCTCATGGATAACAACAAGCTCACCACTCTGGATTCCAAGATCCTGAGCTCACTGACATCCCTCACCACCGTGGGCCTCTCCGGCAATCTGTGGGAATGCAGCCCAAAGATCTGCGCCTTGGCCACATGGTTGAGTGGCTTCCAAGGTCGGTGGGAGCACTCCATACTCTGCCACAGCCCCGACCACACCCAGGGAGAGGATATTCTGGACGCAGTGTATGGTTTTCAGCTTTGCTGGAATTTATCGACTGTGGTTACCCCTGTGGCTACGACATCGTACACAGCTCCAACTACCGAGTACACGAAAAGAATAAGCTCTTCTCATTTCCATGTGGGAGACAAAGAGATTCCAACTACAGCAGGCATGGTCGTTACCACTGAAGAACAGTTCCCAGAGCCAAACAATGCCATCTTCACTCAGAGGGTAATTACAGGAACAATGGCTTTATTGTTTTCTTTCTTTTTTATCATTTTTATAGTGTTCATCTCCAGGAAGTGCTGCCCTCCCACACTAAGAAGAATTAGGCAGTGCTCAATGATTCAAAACCACAGGCAGCTCCGATCCCAAACACGGCTGCATATGGCCAATATGTCAGACCAAGGACCCTATAACGAGTACGAACCCACCCACGAAGGACCCTTCATCATCATCAATGGCTATGGACAGTGCAAGTGCCAGCAGCTGCCCTATAAAGAATGTGAAGTATAATACCTGCAGCCCATCACAAAGCAAATCAGATAAGTAACCTACTTTAAAATTGTAGGGACCTACATCAGATTCTAATTTTTACAAATGTTGACATAAAGCCTAATTTTCCAAGCTACTTAATGGAAACATTGTTTATGGAGTGGTGCAGTATTTTTAAGTTTTTTAAAAAATAAATCCATAATATTTTCAGTGTTAAAGAAGCAATGATTACATTCAACTTGCACTCCTAATGTTTAAAGTCTAAAGAGATGCTCACCTCAAACTATGTGAAATGTTTCATGTTATGTAATTATATGACTGTGTGTAAACATTTATACCCAAGTCTCCATATTCTACTTTTTCTACTGCAAACAGTCTTAGGGGAAGGAGACTGGATATCTGTGCAGGGATCTGTGGGGGACGTGTGCTCCATTTGTTCCACTGCAGCTGGAGGATCCCAAACACTGCAGCTGGCTCCGGGCACTTTAAGGGCAGCCCAGGAGGAAGATTTTCCTCCTCTGAGCATTTCACTCCAGTAAGGGAAGGGAGGGAAAACAGAAGAAGAAAAAGGAGAAAAAAAAAAAAAAAAAAAAAAAAAGAGCAACAAAGGTCCAGGTGGGAATTTCAGTGCATTGGGGTGAATTTATCTGAAATAGTTTTACTCTGTGCATGTTCATGGCTCAGCAGCTTGCTGAAAGGAACAGCAGGCACAGAAAGGAGCAGTTCACACGAGCACTCAGCCCCAGGCAGGATGGGCACACACACCCGGGAGCAGGATGGGCACACACAGATGGGCACTCAGCCCCAAGCAGGATGGGCACACACACCCAGGAGCAGGATGGCACACACAGAGGAACAAGATGGGCACTCAGCCCCAGGCAGGATGGGCACACACACACAGTCCCAAGCAGGATGGGCACACACACCCAGGAGCAGGATGGCACACACAGAGGAACAAGATGGGCACACACAGATGGGCACTCAGCCCCGGGCAGGATGGGCACACACACACAGTCCCAAGCAGGATGGGCACACACACCCAGGAGCAGGACAGCCCTCCGTGTGTCCCCAGATTGGCACTGCAGCTTCTTTAGAGAGGCTCAGCACACTGGGATCGATTGGAAATATTAAGTACATTCAGTCCTCGGCTCCCTGGTTTCATTTGATGATGCTTTTCATGAATTCAGGCTAATTACTTAATGATGATGAACAAACAGCATTTCAGCACTTTTTCATGTGTAAATAACCTTAATGCAAGGTTCTCTTAATTAAAAGCAAATATCAACAGCAAGGTTAAGGAGAAGAGGGAAGGAAGAAAGAAAGGAAGGAAGGAAGGAAGGAAGGAAGAAGCCTCTCTTTGTCCCCCTGCTGCCCCCCCAGCTGAGGCTTCCTCTGGCTAGGAAGCTATTTTCATGCACTAACTCCACTGGTTTCTCTGGAGACAGAATTAGCCCCTGTAATATAAGCTCTCACTTGTCCTCCTCTTCCAAAATTCAAGATAAAAAAGACCCCTTCTGATAAGTTAGGAGAACATGATTAGTTTATAGAATAGTTCACTGAAAAATGTTTTGTTTCTTACTCAATGTGGGACAGAATTTAAACTAGTATGACTTTTTAAAAAATCATATATAAATATATATACACATACACCTCATTCTAAGGGGTAATTTGGTTTCTTTAGCCAGAAGTACCATATTGCTATTTATACTCTATTATGGAATTATATGTAAATATTTGCAGATCTATGCAGTGATGGTGGTACTCAGATGCCACGAGGGTGGGGGGTGGGGGGGTCTGCAAAGGAGTACATTATTTTTAAGTCAACTGCTCAAATATTGTAAACATTCTAACCAAAGCTAAAAGATTCAGAGGGATGGAGAATTATTTTATATATATATATATATATATACATGTATGTATAACAAAAAAATGTGTTGTGTCCAATGCTGCAGTGTTAAACAATTACCAGCACACCCCGATGAAGAAATGAAATTCCCCAGTGTTGCCATACTTTGACCAAATCCATAATTACAGTATGCTAAATGTATTAAACTATCCTGCAAACTTTTTAAACAGAAAAACCACTGCGCAAAAATCCGTTTGCTATTTCACTCTGCTTTTCTCTCTGTATTACCACTTAGTGAGGTATTTAGGGTGCAATTATACAACAGTTTGATGTTTTCTTGTGAGATGAATTCGTCCAAGGCAATTATAGCAAGATAATTCTTGTAAGGTTTTACATAAAGATTTTTCAATTGCTGGTTTTGAAGATATTAATTTGCATTATTTTACTTTTACATACAGTGCCCTTAATATAAAACCAGTATTTTGTTTACTTCCCTTGACTCTGTACTTTAATGGAAGAGATGACCCAGTGAAGCCTAATGGATTTCCATAGAGATATCTCTGAACTCTTGTTACTGTTAATACTAAGATGGGTCCATTTACACCTGTTCTGGGAAATTAATTACTGCTTTTAACTGACTACAAAAAAATCCTGCGGGGTAGGTGGACAAAGAGCAGATATTCTGGATGATTAAATCCCACATGAGGCAGAAGGCCAGAGCTGAGAAATACAAACCCATATTGGTCCCCAGGGGTATTTAGCTACTGTAGGAAGATTTGCTTTGCTCCTTCCCATAACTAAGTGCTCACAGCTCTCCTGAGGCCCAGGATGCTGCTCTAGGAGCAGGTGAGTGAGCACTGAGTGGCTGGCACACCTGCACTGGCTGGCACAGGCCAGCTCTATTAGCCTGGGGAGGAGGCACTTGGGGATGACTTCTACCTACGGCTGCAGGGTACCAGCACAGACAAAGTCATCACTGAGCTTGTTAATTATCCTGGCAACCAAATAATCTGGCTGTGCTGCCACCCCCAATCAGATGTCACCAGTGAACTCTGACAGCTTCAGCTGTGTCTGCAGGAAGCAATCCCAGAAACTCTGGCTGTCAGACAGTTCAAGGGGTACCACCTCAGTCTTCCACAAGGGAACAAGAAGGGACTGCTTGATGAGGAGCTGAGGTTCCTCCAGAGGAGGTGCTTTCCCAACAGCCCAGCTCTGTCTCACTCCATCTTTATGAGCTTTTAATTCCACCTAGGAAGAGCAAAGACAGATGCTCCAGCAATGCTGCATTTAACCCTCTTCTCCATCCCTGCCACTCATGGTGATTTTCCAAGCATTAAAGCACACCCACCCAGGCACCCAAGCTTCCACTGGTCCTGAAGTGCAGGAGGCCAGCGGGCACAGCCCAGCACCGTTCCCATTCCCATTCCCGTTCCCTCTCTGTACTCCACAGCCAATCTCCCAAATGCTATGGTTTACGTCTGCTATTTCCAAACCCATTTGTTGCCAGGTTTCAGGCATAAGCAAAGCAATTCAGCAAACATTACATTTAGGGTAACAGGTATCATAAAACTCACAGAATGTCAAACAGCAGCAGTGAAGTCAACTTGAATTCCCTGCGGAGGGACAGCGAGCACCAGGCAGAGCCATTGCTCTGCACAAGGACACAGCCAGAGGCTGTTAATATTTTTTATTTTAAAGTTACTGTCTTCCATTCGCAATTGCTTGTGACTCTTCCAGGCAAGGAGGGGATTGGAATAATCGTGCTACTCAGCAGTCCCTGATTTATTTTGTTGATGGAACAAGAACCACGATGATTTGGTTTAAATTAATCATATTTCAGTATGAGCACTGGCTGATGACAGAAGCTTGTTAACCTGCCCTCCCCCAAATACCATCTCTGCTGCACAGCCTCGGTTTGTACAGATCCTACACTGCTTACAGGTGCTTCAACACCTCCAGGCACAACCTCAGAGGTCTCTGGGTCTTTTAGAAACAGAATTTCTTGTACTGCTCTTGACATCCTCGTCCCATCCAAAGAGCCCCTCCATCCTTGCTGATATCCAGGCAGCTTCCCCTGCTCCTCGCCCTCGTGTCAGTGAAATGGAAATCCAGCAGCACAAGTTCAGGCTTTGAGTCATTCTCCTGGAACAGGCTGAATTAATGCTCCCAGTTAGTCTCTCTGCATTAGATCAGTGTTTAAATGCACACAAGGAAAAATGACTCGATGAAGGGTGAAATGGCTGAGTGTTCAGTCTCCAGCTGAAGTATTCCTCTGCACTGAGCTCCCGTTCCCTATCAGATGGAAACATAATGAATGCTGCTGCATCGGTGTTTGGTTTTGTTTGTTCCTCCCCCAAGCAGAAATGATCTGCTTTTCCAGTGATCAGCCACATGCAAATCTGAGCTTCTGTCCCATTACCCCCTTACAAGACAGGGGCCTATTGCTACTTTGTAAAATCAGAAACATCCTGTGGCTTTAAACCAGAAATCTGCACTACACACTTATTTTTAATGTGTCTAAGATAATTTCTGTACTACTTTAATGGAAATAAAGTTGATTTAATTTTGTGATCTGTGTAGCTATCAAAATCCATCTGTTCAGATCTATGAAACTTACCCAGGAGCTGAATTTCATCTTTCTTATGAAGTTTTCCATAAAAATTAAACAAGTTCAGAGGGGGATACAGTATTTTTCCTCCCCCACAAAAGGAACAAGCAAGGAAACAAGAGAAACCAAAGGCAGCAGCTCCTCCCTCCCCACACCTTCCTCCACTGCAAATGTCCCAGATGCTAAAATTGGTGCTGGGCTCTGCTTTTTAAGGCATCACGTTAGCAGGATGCTTAGAGATAATTTCAGAATCAGCTGGAAATTCAGCATTTCACATCTTGTGTAAAAATCTTCTGAGAGGCATCTAGGGAAAGGTACCAGAAGCTTTGAGGGGTACAGTCAGGCCTCAGATGGGGTGAAACAGCATTGTACACCACTGTGTAAGCACCAACAAGGTATGCCTGTCATCTCCCAACCACTCCTTTGTAAAAAGCCAAACAAAACCCACCCTATTTTTCTTTTTACTAATGAAAACACTAGTAAGTGAACTATTCTACCAGCTTAGCAACCCAAGATTACAGAGAGTCCTAGATGCATCGTGTTTAAATTCTGTTTCAAGAGCCAAGTTCTGGTGGGAGGGGGTGTGAGTAATGGAGTAAAACAAGTGCAGTGTACAGAAGCATTTTGTTATTAAAATTGTGTATACTGTAAAACTGAATTTGCCTCTTTCTTCCTCCCTGTTCAAGTAGAGGTGTCAAAATCTCACTCTTTCGTGGTATGTTAAAAGCAGGCTGCACCCACTGTCCCAAGCAGAAGAGTCAGGTTTGGGCCATTTACCAGAGTCACAGCAAATCCAGCCCCTTCTGTTGTACCACAGTGAGCAGAATACAACCTTCTGCGCTACCACAGTGAGCAGGGCTGCAGGGCTCTTCCCAAACCAGGTGTCTCCTGACTAACAAAAACTGAATAAAAACCAAACCAAAGCCAAACTTGCGGCCCTTGAGTAGCTGGATCAGGATCAGCACAGGCCTGGCCCAGCCTAGCCCTGCCCCTGGGTGTTTCCTGGTACACCCCCAGGTACACCTCCAGGGCCACCTGTGGGTCACTGTGCCAGCCAGGAGCTGGCATTTCCAAAGGGAACACCCTGCCAGCAGTGTGGCAAGTACAAACAGCCCATAAGGTTCAGAGGTGTCACACAGTGAGACGTCCCATCAGTTCCGAGTCACAGCCCTCCAGGAAGGGTCCCAAAACCGCTCCTGGTAAAGGAAGTGTTCTTTACATGAGCTTCCACAGCCAACACAGCGTTCAGAGCCGCTGTGCCTCAATACCATGGGAAGGAGTTCTGGGTTTGAGAAGTGACAAGCTCACAGACACAGCCAAAAAGCCGTGACAGAGAACTGAACAAAAGAATGAGTTTCAGGATGTTCCAAGATGATTACATGCGCTGAGCCACCAGCTAAAATCATTTTAGTAACTAAGCCATAGCTGCATTTACTTTTTTATCAAAAGGTTTGGCTGGAACAAGTTCTCAAGGGTTTTAAATGTCAGCTGGCAAACTGCCTCTCAAATCCTTCTAATACTTCAAAGCAGCACATGATATATCTATTTTCTTAAACTCTCAGAGACTAATTTTACAAGCAAAAGCATCTCTCAACTACAAACCCAGTTGTTCTCACAAGCAAAGGTAACACACCTCAGAGAAAAACCAGTACTCTGAATACATTATGCAAAACTTTTAAATCCAATTAGGAATAAGAAAATGTCAATATCACTAGCAACTTACTTTTAAATATAGGCTCCGTTAAGACAAACGCAAAAAAAATAGAGATTCAAGAATTTGACTGGAGAGGATTGCATAAATGAACTGAAAACTGCAGCACTGGGAAACCCTGGCTCCCTCCTGCTGTGAATGTCCAGGCTAAGGGACAGGACTCAGTGAGAGTGTTCACCCACCACAAAACCATGATGTCAGTATTTTCTGTCATCTGTTCTTAAAGAAAAGCTTTACAAAATCATTGTTACCTAATCAACAATTTCATTACTGCAAAGATTTTAGGAAATTTTTTTGTAATGAGGTAAAGCTCTATTTGCCTTATTTGACATAGGATTCACATGATCTGGGTCTTATTTTGGGAGAAAATTTTTTACAGTGAGGGTGGTGAAATCTTGTGCCAAGTAACCAAGAGAGGTGGGGGATGCCCCTTCCCTAGAAACACTCCAGGCCAAGATGGACAGGGCTGTGGGTGACCTGATCTACTTGAAGCTGTTCCTACTCGTTGCAGGGGACTGGACTAGGGTGATTTTAAAGGTCCCTTCCCACCCAAACTATTCTATGATACAAAAAAATGACACATGTCTCATTAGCACAATCCCATGTTTGTTTCTGTGATGCACAACTCCAGAGGTCTGGCTGCCAAGGGCACCGAGCAAACTCTTCTGGGCTGACAAGTAACCAAACACTGATTTCAGCTCTTCAGCTGGTTTTAATCCACAAGGTCTGTAATTCGACTTTTTCTTCTAAGGTTTCTAAAAGGACAAAAGTTAAAAACACACAAAAATCATTTAAGCGTAAAAACCAGGAGCAAGAAGCTGAACCATGGCCAGAGGGGAACATCCCATGAGTTAAACCCAATTTCTTCTCCCCAGTATGTAACACAAACACTTGCAGTATGCACACACAAGCAAAATGAAAGGGTATTGATGTTTAAATGAAGTAATCAATCTTTCTTTTATAAAACCAAGGTATTTCTTTCAAGTAACTTCCCTGTTATCCCCAGCAGACTCTCCTCCTTGTACATTGAGTACTCAAGCAAACTGGACACAGAGGAGATTCTGGTTTTCCTTCCATCCCTCCCTATCCCACAGCGTGGGCAGTGCAGCCACTGTTTGAGGTGCATCATGCTTTGTACCAGTTAAAAAAAACAGCCATATTTCATGAGAAGTCTTAGAGTAAGTGGAAAAGGTTCATCCATCAAGAAGGTTCTTAAATAATGAATGAGTCATAATTCTTTACAGTCAAAAGCAATTAATTTTCTGTATTGTAATCAGGAGAATAAATCTGAAAAATCCATTCTAACGGCTCTGAATCTAAGGTAGTGTTGCAGCTGAATTTTTAATTTTAAAATACAGGAGCACTGAGGACTTCTGCTGTTTAAACACACAATCTTCTACCAAACAGAACAGCTTTACTGCATATTTAATAGGTAGAACGGGCTTTTGTGAGACCACATGAGATTAAAGACAGCATTAGATACAGGAAATACATTTCAAGCAGAAAGGGCCTTAAGATACCTCTTAACTGTACAGCCACTAAAATACTTGAAATACCCTTTATGAAGTGTACGAAATATTCAGGAAAATCTTGCTGCAAGAAGTAGTTTTACTTATAGGTTTGCAAAGAGCTAGAAATATTGAGTAGTGTGTTAATGTGGAATCCAGCTCAACCCTACAGCAACTGTTCCTATTAGGAAGCATTGGCTCTTTTCCCACTTAACTCCTAAATAATCCATCACATATCCAGAACCTCTGCCTCGAAAGTCACGTGCTGTTAGCTGGGACTATCAATTTCTGCCCTCAAATGGACTGCTTCAACCCTAACACCACTTTAAATTTGAATTCTTTTAGAGAACAAACCTGTAAAATTAATAGAGCTCTTAGTAAAGCTAATAACACCACAGTCTGCTAAGGAGCGAGAACAAGGGAAAGGGACAGGGACACAGTGCTACAAGGGCAGTTCCATCACTGAAGGCACCACAGAGCACTTAACTGGGGAGAAAACACACTCCCTGCACTGCAGCCACTCTCAGCAGCTTTGCTAACAACCTCTGCTTTGAGGAAGGTAAATTTCAGCTGTCCAAGCAGCCCAGCTGCTCCAGAGGGGGGTCATGCACTGAACATCCTCAGCACACACCTATCAGAGGATGTGAGCCAGGAACAAACCCTCAGGTTGGGAAAACCACCCAGCAGGGCCATGCTGCAAGCCCCCAGGTCTAAGCACACAGCTCTGACTTAAAGAGCAGGAGATATTAAAGCACCATCTCTGCTGTCCTCAGGAGAAGACAACATGCTTCAGTAAAGACCTGGAACTGCTTATTGATCCCATCCAACCCTGAAGCACAACATCCCCACACAAACAGCAACAGCTGCTTGAAATTCTGACTGAATAATTTAAAGGTTAAAGAACTCCTCCTCAAGCTTTCCAGATAGTCCTGAAGATGGAAATGGATGGAATTGCTTCCAGGTAGGACAAACACTGTGCTCAGCACCCAGGGGAGCAGCAGGCCACTGCAATGCTGACCAGAGCACAGGCAGCCAAGCTGGGGAGCTCCTAATAACAGCTGGAAGCTCTCTGGCTAGCAAGGGTGTGTCTGCAGGGTCCAGGCCTTCAAGAATTCCACAGCCACAGGGCAGGCAGGCAGAGAAGGCCATCTCTAGTTTATATTCTTGTCTGTGGATGACCAGCTTAGCTCTAGGACATCCATTAGAAGCACAGCAGCTGTGGAGCTTGGAAGTGAGGGAGCTGTGTCTTCCAATGCCTTCTGCCTGCAGTTAGCATTCAGAAACTTGCAAAAAGGCTAAAGTTAGACATCTGATTGGGATGAACCAGAAAATCCAAAACCAACCAAATGAAAACGAAACCAAAACAAACAAATCAACCCAATGAGCTCTGGCAGATACTGCATTTTTAACGTCACACTACACTCCTGAACAGAACAAAAATGAGAACTTCTGACAAGTTCCCAGAGTCTCTAATGACTTCTAGGAGATGCCTGCTCACCCTCTACTGAACTTTCAGGAGTTGTCTGTTCACTTTTGTCCTGGGTTTGCCAAACTAGGACAACGCTTTACTGAACCATCAAAGCATCAGCCTCAATGTCTCATGTGCAATGAGCTCTTGCCAGGTGTTCCCCCTGCCAGTGAGAGCAGAGCAAGTCTCTAGACCAGCTACAATACCACCCATAGTTAAACTCAGCAAACACCCACAGAACTCACTTTGTAACAACACGATGGCATCAGGACTAAGGAATTCCAGTTATTTACAGACCACTCAGAATACCCTCAGTGCTGGGAACTGCTGAACAAACTGCAGTGCCTCTTCCATGCCAAGTTTTGGATTAGTCAGTAGTGTAAATGTTTGTTGACAAATTTGAAACTTGGATAAAACCACTGCTTTGTTCTACATTCAAGAGGTGTTTCTGGAATTAATTCCAAGTCCTTGCCCCCTGCTGCAGAGCTGTCCCTTCCCAGCAGGGCCCAGGCCAGCAGCAGGACGTTCCTGAGCACACAGCACTGGCACAGCAGTGGGATCACTGCTAGAGCTGGAGCTGTGAGTGCTCCACACCTTCCCCAGTCCCTCCTGTCTGACAGCACACCCTCAAACACAGGGACAAATGGAAACACAGACAAAGAGGAGGCAGACTCACCCAGCAGATAAATCCCAGGGATATTGTCCCTTCATACCTAGAGCTGTCCATGGACAACAGTTAACTTGACAAAGGGTGCCAGGAGAGTGTCCAGAGACACATGAAAAAGGTTTATGCCACATTCAAATGAGCTGATGCCACCCAGCTGCAGACTGCTTCTTTCTTCTTAGTGGGCACTCCATCATTTGAATATGCCCCAATAAAGCTGCATCATCAAGAGAGGAACTTTCTGACACCTACTTTTACTGTCCATTTATTCAAAGCCAGTAGTCTTCATCAGGCAAATTAATAAGTGATCATCAGCTTTAGAAAGCAATTTCAATTGTTCATGCAAACATAGCTCCACTGTAAGAAGCAGCTCACTGCCACTGCCCCTACCTCAGCCTGCGCTGGCACAGTCAACAACAAAACCCAGCCCATCCTGCCTGGCCATCAGGCACCCATGGGAAGCAGCAAAATACCAGGAAAACACTCCAAAAATATGAGCTTATGCAAATAACAAAACAACCCAACCACCCTATCACTCTAAAGCATTCATTATGCACACATACGCAGTTAATTAAACATATATAAAATAGAGACATTTCAGATGGATTTCCTGTGTCACATTATGAAATACATGCAATCAATGATCCTGGGGAACTAACTGCTATCAATCAAAAAACGTTTAAAAGTCAAAAGTAAATCTCAAAACAAACCCTCTAATGGAAAGTTTACTCATGGAAGGAGTTATAAAAGGGGTTTTTAGAATTACTCCATCCTGTTTGCTACATTTGCTTATGCAAGAGAAGTGTTTTTAACTACTAACAGGACTGGGATTAAATGACAAGTCCACATACTTGATCCAGATTGTCCATAGGCACAAGGTTAAAAACATGATAAAGAACATGAACAGGTTTTAGTGAGCTGAGCCAGGAAAAAAAATCAAACCCACATTCCCTCTGAGCAGAAAATAGGACTTTTTTGTGATTATTAAAATAATTTTTATCAAGGCAAGTACACAGGCTGATTTCTACTCTGACAAGTGGTTTGGTCACTTCTTTTTATGTAATGCAGTTATAATCAAGAGAGGCCTCTGTTATCAAAACCTCTGTTATCAAAACCACTGTCTTCAAACCAAATATTTCAAGTAAGTAACATACTTCCAGTCGCTTCACTAATATAAAAAAACCTCCAAAAACCTTATTTTCTCACAGGAGAGCTATAATTTGCAACTTCAGTCCTGCAGTCTACTCCCTAATGTAGAAAAAAAAAAAGAAAAATCAAGAGAGCACATGGGTCTTCCTTCACATTTCACAGCATCTTTTAACTTTAATGGCAACTGACCAAAAGCTCCAGAACTGCTCCGGGCTAAAAACGATTCCCAACCCCTGTAATCAGTCTGGAATTCCCACTCAAGGGCAAAACCGGGAGCAGCTAAAAACACTGGTTTGTAAGAATTCACATCCTAAGAACAACCAAATGCAGCTGCCCCAGCCCTGGAGGCGTCCAAGGCCAGGTTGGAAATGAGGCTAAAAAGGAAGGAGTGTGCCCAGTGAGAACAGGATCAGGTGACCTGTAAGAACACAGAGATGCTGCTCCCTCCACTGTAGGCACAAAATTCATGTGGACAAAGCTCAGCTGGAGCTGGAGCTGCCAGAACTGGGGAATAATAACAATTTACAAAGATACAAATGGCAGTGTCGAAATTACTTCAGTGTGTTCCAGGATGAGGACAATCACCTCACAGACAGGGACAGGGAAAGGTAGAGATGTTTAATGCATTCTTTGCCTCTGTCTTCAATATGGATCAAAGACCACGGGGGTCCCAGTGCCCTGAGCTGGAGAACCATGACTGTGACAATGATCAGCTCCCAGGTGACCCTGAAATGGTGCAGGATCTGCTGCTCCAGCTGGATCCCTAAAAACCTATGGGGGCTTGATGGGATTCATCCAAGAATCCTCAAAGAGCTGCTGATATCATCACAAAGCCTCTCTCAATGATTTTTGAGTGGTGTTAGGAATCTGGAGAGGTCCCAGCTGACTGGAAGCTGGGGAACATTGTTCTGATTTTCAAGAAGGGCAAGGAGGAGGACCCCGGAAACCACAGGCCTGTCAGTCTCACTTCAGTGCTGGGTGAAGTTGTGGAGGTTATTCTGGGAGGGGTTGAAAAACACCTGGAGGACAACGCAGGCATCAGTACAACCAGCACAGCCACAGGAGGGGAAAGTCCTGCTTGTCAAACCTGATTTCCTTCTGCAACAGGGGATCCCACCTGGCTGATCAAGGAAAGCCAGCTGATGTGAGCTTTTTGGACTTCAGGCTCAGGCTGGATCTCAGGGACAGGTTCTTCCCCCAGAGGGTGCTGGCACTGCCCAGGCTCCCCTGGGAATGGGCACGGCCCGAGGCTGCCAGAGCTCCAGGAGCCTTTGGACAGCGCTGCCAGGGATGCACAGGGGGGATTGTTGGGTGTCTGTGCAGGGCACCAGAATCCTTGTGGGTTCTTCCAAGCCAGGATATTCTATGATCCCGTAAGTCTTCTTTTAAGTGATGGTGAAACCAAACCTTTAAAGTTACTGTCTAGTGCTATCAATGTATTATTTCTTGAGGGGGAAAAAAACATTATTGCAACAGCAAAAAGTAATTTTTTTACTATTATTTGCACCTGTGGTGTGGGGGAGGAAGGGAAGGGATGAAGAGAAGTATTTGTCAGGTCTGAAAAACAACAGATTCTCAAACATTTTGTACTACTTTTATACCACTTCTAGGTAACAGATGTCTCCACCAGTGCTCTCTTAAGGCTTATTCTTATATCTAGCAAGTTAATAGCATATGTTTTATGATATATAGCACAGAGGTTCTACACCTCTGCAGCACATTTATACCAATGAAGCAAAAATATCTATTTTTAAGATCAGTAATGGTTGGAAAGTGACAGGGTGCCAAGAAAGTCATCCTATAACAACATACATCTTTTCCCTAAAAGTGCAAAAGAAAACCCAAATTGGCAATAATGCATGGAATCAAGTTTCTCCAGTTTCCATCACATCATGATGCTGGGGCTCTACAAGCCAGACGAGACCCAGCATTAACCAAGCAAAAGTACCTGAAACTCTTTGCAAAATGGCTCAGGTTTCTATTTCTTGTTACCCTGCAGGTGTTTCTCAGCTGAGCTCAGGGGCAGCTGCAGGCTCTGACTGCCCTGGTGCAGAGTGCCAGGCCCAGCCTCCAGCAGCACACTCAGATCACAGAATATCCTGAGCTGGAAGGGGCCCACAAGGATCCAAGTCCAACTCCCAAGGGAATGGCCCACACAGAGATGGAGCCCCACACCTTGGGGTTACTGACACCAGGCTCTGACCCCCTGAGACTGTCTCAGGGTCACCCCCTCCACGCCAAGGCAGTTCCTGCCTCCATGTCACGGAGGCAGAGGAATTGTGTGTCTATCTCACCCAACTCCAGATGTAAAGGGGTTACTCTGCATCCTACTCCTGCAGTTTGCCATCCCGTGCTCCCACCCCTCCCTGCTGTGAGCTGCCAGGGCTTAGGACCCCAGCACTTCCCGTCAGGCTGCCCCTTCTCCTGGACCACAGCCCCCAGCTGCCACCCAGCCCAGACAGGACCACAAAGCCTGTGCTGGAAAAGGAGTAGGATAGGAGTTGTACATCACAAGGGGCCCTGGAATGGATCACAACTGCTGATAAAAGCTCTCTTTCAAACCTGGAGTGTCTTCATGCAGCACGCAGATCAAAATAATGCTAGATCCCCCCAGCCAAGTGCAGCCAGGTGAGATCTGACCCAGGCTGCTGTGAGTGACAATCAGGAGCTCAAGGGGGGCTGCCCAATATTTTGTCAACACTACCAGCTGTTTCCTCCTGAGGGATTTTGCTGAGTGACAACTGGTTAAGCTTGGCTATAGGTCAATTCATCTCACTTCCAGTATGCCTGGTTAGATGGGAGAAGCAGGATGGATGGCAGAATGTCTCAGAATACCAAGTCAGGGGGACAAACCACTTCTGGCAGGAGCCACCAGAGAGCTGCTGGGGCTGGCAAGTAATCTACCACTGGAGCTGCTTTTTTACAGGCTTGGCTTTTCTTTTTTGTGCTAATCAGCAACCTTATCTAAGGAGTATCTTAAGTTTTAACTTTGCAGATTACATGAATTAATAGATATATCCAGAAGCATGAAAAGCAGGCTGAAGTTTACACCTGCAGTAATTGTAAAAGCCTTGAGATACTGTAGTTTTTATCAAATTTTACATGTGTGTAAAAGGCTTTAGAAATAGAACTAAAATTGGAACAACACAGACCCCTGCAAAACTCAAATTAAAAGGAGTGAGCCAAGGCAGCATATGCCCTTTCCAAGAGGAAGAGAATGCATTATAAATCTGGGAATAAAGCCACCTAACTCCTGGCAAGACAGCTTGGAGAAACAGATAAAAAGCAATCCTACCAATATGATCACAAGACATTCAAAGTTAGAATTAATGTATCCTTTATTCATTATTGGAAATATAAATAGGTTTAATTTGCAACAGATTTAAAAGTGTTTCCTGTAGGGTGGGGGATTCAGCAGCCTTAACCTGCAATACACCGACAGAAAAAGTAAGTATGCAGTTGCCTTTGACAGGAAGCAATAGGCATTAGAAACCAGGAACAGCAGGAAAAGCTGACTAATTGTCAAGAGCCTCAAGTCTTGGCAGCAGCAAAAGCAGCAGAATCTCCTCTCCATCACAGAATCCCAGAATGGTCTGGGAGGGAACGGACCCTAAAGATCATCTCATTTTACCCCCCATGGCAGAGACACCTTCCACTGTCCCAGGCTGCTCCAAGCCCCAGTGTCCAGCCTGGCCTTGGACACTGCCAGGGATCCAGGGGCAGCCACAGCTGCTCTGGGCACCCTGTGCCAGGGCCTGCCCACCCTCCCAGGGAACAATTCCTCATTCCCAATATCCCATCCATCCCTGCCCTCTGGCAGTGGGAGCCATTCCCTGTGTCCTGTCCCTCCAGCCCTTGTCAATTGTCTCTCTCCATGTTTCCTGGGGCTCCTTCAGGCCCTGCAAGGCCACAGTGAGCTCACCCCAAAGCTTCTCCTCTCCAGGTGAACATTCCCAGCTGTGCCAGCCTTTCCTGCCAGCAGAGCTGCTCCATGCCTCTTCTCATCCTGGAGCCTCCTCTGGCCTGGCTCCAGCAGCTGCAGCTCCTCCCTGTGCTGGGCCAGGGCTGGGGCAGCTCTGCAGGGTCAGCATCTGTGGAGTCAGGTGAAGTCCCTGAGAAGCCAAAAGGGCTCAGGAACAGCCCCGGCTGCCCAGGAGGGAGATCCCACTGAGGGCACTCAGACCAAGCCAACCGCATCCACCATCAGCTCCTTTCACCCAGAGCCAGTGACTCCCCAGGGCACCGTGGGGGATTGAAAAGCCCAGAAACGTGGTGTGCATACCTTCATTTCTCACCAAGCTATTATTTACTGAGCTAACTAATTAGCCAGCCACCCTTGCAGATAATAAGAATGCATTAAAGTATCTAGAATTCCAGTACAAGCCTGACATATACGAAGTGGCTGCCCTTCTTCAAAAGAAAGTGAATGTCAAAGGAAATAAACCATTTAGGAACACTCAGCACATCTGAGGTGCAGGGGAAAGGCAGCATCACCTCAGCATCCAGGAAAAAAAAGCAAAACAAAGCTGAGTGCTATGGGATGCCAAGACATTTCACACTTTTATTGTATCAGCTTCTACTTCTAAAGAGATCATTAGAAACACAGTTTGAATTAGCATTAGATAGATGATAAAGTAACAGCTATTCAAAATAAACAGAATTAATACACAGAACTGCAAAAACTGGCACAGAAAAAGTGGGCGATTGAAGGTACTTAAGCTGACAGTAATCTGAAAAACCCAGTTGGTAAATTCAGTTTTACACCAAGAAATAACTTGTAACTGAATCTGCACTTCACTCCAGTCTAGCACTGAAAGCACCCTTCCCTGCACACAGGCACTGCTCCAGGAGTGGGTAATAGAATCAAAGTCATAGAGCTAGTTTACAAATTGCATAAAATAATCCACTGGAAATAACACCAGGAATACTCCCAGGGGATACAAGTGCCCTGCGTACTTGAGTGCCCTGCTGTTACAAAAAGAGCTCCCCAAGTCCAGCTAAGGATACCCATAACTCGGGGCATGGAGGAAATAGCTTTCCACAGCACTACAAAAGTGAAAACTGGGGATAAACATTTAGAGGAAGTTTGGAGAATTCAGCACCTGTTACCAAAAAGGCAGTTTTACATTCTCTGTGAAAAAGCCTTCCTGAGAGCATTGCGGGGGGGTGTGTACAGGACAGGAAGATTTGCATAATTACCATTTTTTCTCTCCACACACATTCCTGACAGGCTGTCCTCATTCTGCAGAGTGCCTGCACACACGGGAGCTGCCCCTGGGCTGAGCACACCTGTGACTGACCACAGGGGGTAGAGCAGGAACCCACCTCACCTGGGGCTACCAGAGAGACACACCTGCAAACCCCCCTCACAAGAACATCAACTTCTCCACGGCCCGGTGAAGACCCGGCCTTCCCCAACGGAAGGGCCCTGCAGGAAGGACCATGCCCATCTTGTAGGCCATTAGCTCCAAAGGGGTCACCTGCACAGGCACAAGCCTGAAGAGCTTTCAGCTTCTTTCTCTTCAGTTATTTCTGCATTAACTTCTTGTTTTCTTGGCTTTTTTCAGTCCACTGACCTCTAGAATTTGGATTCTTTGACTCCTGGAGAGATGCCCAAAAAACTCATTCTGCCTCTAAGGAAATTCACAAATTGGCATTTAAGGGGAACAGTATCAAGTGATATGGCTGCAGTCTTATTGTGTACTTGACATCAGAGCTCTCCAGTCACCTTCTTCCCCCAAAATGACTCAATAAAGAGTCCTCAAAGGAGAGGTTCAAAGGCACAGTAGGGAAGAGGAAGCCAGCCCCACATCCCACATTCTTCCCTACACAATCCAGCAGGCTGAGTGCTAAGGTGGGGGTTACACACACAAACTCTTTGAAAAGGGGGAAATGAGTCTGAAGCCACAGATGCAGGAGCCACCTGGACAGTAACAGGCAGCCAGCTGCTCAACCTCTAAGCAAGCAGAATTAATTGCATTAATTCTGGGGTTTAATCAAGAGAACTTGAATAAAAATAATGCATACTTAAAAGCAGTTCAGAGTATTGGGCTAAAAACCATGGGGACAGCATGTACATGGAGGGATCTGACTTGGGCAGCACTGACATTCACAGCTGCAATTCATCTGCTGGGAAGTCTGAAAGGAAAAACATCCATCAACTTCCAACACCAGATACAGGACAAAATGTGTGTGCTACAAACAAGTCCCAGGGTTATCTTCCTACTCAGCAAACAGGGGCTTTTTAAAGCATCACATACCAATGTTGCAGGTAATATCAGAAAAGAAAAGAAGATTTTAAAAAAATAGCTGAAGTCTCAAGCACATAATGAGATTGGTGTCTCAAAGAAATTGCTGTAGTATCTCCAGCATTCCTTAATATCTCTGTATGTATTTTAATTTGGGAAGAAATTATGCAACTACATTCATATATCAAGACAACATGAAAAGAAATTTAACAGTATCAGGATTATTTGAAGTCTTGAATACTTTGGGATAGTCAGTGTTCCAACCCCCTCAAACTGTGTGCAGCCTCATGGCCAAATCTTCATCTGTCATCATATTAAAGAAGCTGCCTGCCACACTTGCAGGTGGGAACCTTATTCCGAAATTCAGTCAATCAAAAGCAACAAAAATGTACTTTATGGTTTGGTTTTGTTTTTTGGTTTTTTTTTTAAGGAATCCATCCTTTAAATACAAGGTCAAAATAAATTCCCTAAACCCCAGCAGATGAGAGGCAAGCTAGAAGGATGCTCTGGAGCAGTCATGGCACCCAGGACAGATGCACCTGCATCCCCAAAATGTTCCTCATCTCTGTCCAGTCAGTCCCCCACACACTCCCATGTCACCCACACTTCCTGTGCCTCACAGATTTCACTCTCAAGATACCACTTCTACAAAGCTGAACCGATCCTAAACCAAGAACCTTCTGTTTTCAGAGCCTTTTCCCCCCAGAGAAAGAGCAGACTTCATTTCCCCAGATCACTCCGCAAGTTTCAGAAAGTAACTGATACCATCAATTCGCGTTATCATATTCAGCAAACCACAGCTGACAGCACCTCAGGCATATCAAATAGATTCTGAGCTGAGAAGCAATTTTTTTCTTCTGGCCACATATGGCAGCAGTGGAGCACCCAATGAATGGCAACAGCCTTGCTTCTTGACAGACAGAGGTTACCAGAACACAGTGGAGTTCATACTCCACGAGTGGCTGCACATCTCACAATATTTGCATTTACTCTGACACACACAATAAAGAAAAACACCCTCCATTTGTGGAAGGCACAGGTATTTGTGAAAGCCGGCACAGAACCATCTGGGTTTGATTCTTCACTGCCTACTGCTAATTTTGCACATGCCCTGGTTTTCCCTTTGTGGCTCAATACCAGTGCTTTTTTTAATTGCTGCTGAAAAAAATGCACCTTTTAGCCCATCTCTGCAAGGCAGCTCCTGGCCTGACAGCCTCTGGCTTTGCTGTTCTTATTGTAAGAAAACTACTCTTCTAGAATGCCTGTTCAGCAAAACAATTTGTGAGTATCCAGTCTACAAAGTCATGAAGTGTTTTCAGACAGCCTGAGCAGGTTTTTAACCCTGCCATACACAAGCTGGCTCTATTGCTTCCCCTATAACTCCCATTCCTCCTGCTAAAGGAATGTGTCCCTGTGTAGGCCAGTAGGAAGCCAAAGTTCTCTCCTCTATTTCAACAGCTTTCCAAGATACAGCTTAAGCCTCATCCTTTTCTCAGACATAAGAAGGATTAAGTCACTCTTTTACCTCTATTTAAATTCTAGAGGGCTGCCACTATTTGGATAAGCCACAAATGCTAATTATTCTGTATTGATTCTGTTGACTTACTGGGACAAAGGAGGTCTGAAGCTCCAGGACACATTAAGAGCATTACAGAACACCAGCTTTCTTACACAGGATAAAACAGGTTAAGCAAGAGCAGAGTCTGGATAATAAACACCACATCCAGAACAGAATATCCCAGTTTCCATCAAGACCTCTAATGCGTGCAGCAGGAGCTGTAAAAAAGATGAAGAGGTACTGGAAAAGAAAAAAAAAAGAAAAAGCACAACAGGTTTTACATGTCACGGGAGCACTGGAAAGGAGACAAGTGGTACCACACAACCACGTGTGGGACATGTGTACATTGTACACAGTGACTGTTCCCCTTCTCTCTCTTCACTGTCTCCTGAATCCCATCCTGCAGATGGAACTTAATCCAGACTTTGTATTAAATCAAGGCAAAAGAAAAAGGAGAAGTTGAGGACTTGAGAATCAAGTATGTCGTTGCAATACAAGAACTGTGGTATTCCAGCTTTGTAGTAATTCCATCATCCCCTTCTTCCAGCGAGAGGAATTGAAAAGCCCAGTTGTGTGTGTAATACTTCTGCACACTGAGAGCATGATCCTGCTGGAGGCTAAAAGACTGTTTATCCACAGATCAGCAGTCACTGTGCAAACTTACATGCTCCATTCCATCCATACTCCTCAAATTTGACTTTGAGAGACTACTCAAGTATCACCAAATGGAGTAGCATTAGGGGTGACTACATATTTGATCTTATGTAGACAGATAAAGTTCAAGTATTTTCCTACAAAACAGTAGAATTCAAATGAATTAAGCCATAAACCACAATGTTAAGGCAGAATCCATGCACAGCATTAGTGTATTTATGTAAAACCACTTAGAGTTCAAGGAAAGTAAAACACTGCAAAATGACAACCTTCATATCACAAACAAGGCAATACACATTTTTACTGCAGGTTTTCCCTGCACCAATCTTAAATGTTATTTGATCAACATGAGATTAAGAAAGGTCGAGGTTTATAATGCATTATCAGAAGATCAGAATGTGTTAACATTGGGGATGGACACGTGCCTGACAAGAAAGGAAAACCCAGGTGTTCCACCAACATAAAAGCAAAGGGTGAGGGGGGAAAGGAGGGACCAGGTAGGATGGGAGCCTTCACTGCCATTCAAAGTATCCACAGGACTCAATTCCTGTTCAGAGCCAGCACTAGAGCTCAGCTCGGCTGCACAGCTGGCTGCAGTGAGCACTGTAAGTGAGGGCAGCCACCTTCCTTCTTTTACATATATTAAGAGTCTGTAACAAAAATGCTGCAAAGCGTGGAAAGGCTGCAAGGGTGAGTTCTGGTGTACAAGGCAGTTCAGAACAAATCCCAGCTGCTGTCAAATCTATTCAATTTAAGAGAGTTCTCACTGGCAGCTCTGCACCAAACAAGCAGCAAAGGCTGAAGGCAGTGGATGGAGCACAGCAGTGATTTAAGACTTCAAGAGACTCCTAGGCTCCTACTGGAATCAGACCTGAGGTGTGAGTGCTGGGCTTTGCTGAGATTCTCTCAGGAGGCACTCAGCCAGCAATATGCTTCTTTAAGAGGTGCATCTGCACAGCACAAAAACTGTCTTGGGTCTGGAAAAGCATTCCAGGACTTGCAAGCTGTGCCACTGGCATCAGTGGCTGCACTGGCCTGTGCCCCGACCCAGGGCACACAGCTGGAGCCCAGATGTGCTGCCCTCCCTCCCCTCTAGGGCTGTGCACCCCAAGCTGTTTGGGGTCTCTAAAGCAGCAATTCCACATCAACACTGGGACAAGCTCAGGGAAACCACTGAGGGTGATAGGGAAGACTCTGAAGAGCTTCAAAACCCAAAGATCACAAGGTGTACAGAACTTTGCATGAGCTGGACTCTTCAGAACTTCTCTTAAATTCTGCAAGCCCTTGTATTACTCCTTAAGAAACACAAGGTGCCAGAACATCTCCTGAAAACCCCACACTGAAGTCCCAAACCAGGATGGTGCTGTGTGAATACCTGGAAGCTTGATTCTGTAGCTCAAAAATGCCTGACTGACATAGTGGGAAGTTCTCACCACCTTCATCTGGCTTCATTCCAGTGATGCTGAAATATTTACTCTATGGAAGCCTGTAAGCATTAAACTTAAAACTCTTATCACTTCAGAAATGTTCTGTTTTATAAGCAGCATTTTTGTCAAAGCAATAACGTCTATGGAAATTAGGGCCCAGCATAACAGCACAGCTCTCTAATGAGCAGCTAAGTCCATGACAGGAAAACCCATCCAGGCTTTCAAGCCACATCCATCACGTCAGCATTCAGGCATCTTAAACTGACAAACAATATTAAAAAAGAAAGTGTAGATTATCTCAAGGCAGAATTTTTATCAGCATCTTTATCATCAACACAGATCAGTGTGCCATTTTAATTCACATCTATTCCCACAGAAACAGATGCTTTAATTAAAAGGGCTATGCAAGAGCCCTTTCAGTATATAGATACTTGCTATAAATGAATTTCACAGTCATGTGAAAATTCACGTGTTCCTTTCCAAGCTTGGGTCCTTGATGGGAATACAAAGCTGTGGATCAACATTATTAATAGGCAAATTTATCATGAAAACACATCTCCATTCTGTAAATTGCAAGTGTGTCAGGAGCAGAAATATCCTTTGCTGGTAGTTCTGAAGACAAATGATTTCTCCCAGCAGATATTGAATAGATAAGCCAGACACTTTTCTGCCCAATCACTTTCCAAGCATCAGAGATGTTCAGAGAAGCTTAGGAAAGAAAAGCAAAATAGTGCAATTCGGGTTGAGCAAACAGCATTTGTATGTCCCCTAGCTGCACTGAACACAGACACAAGGGTGCAACCCAAGCATTTAACAAGTTATGGGTCCACCACGTCCAAATCCAGCAGTCTTGTGACCTTCTCTGGAGACCCTGAGATCCAAACCACGCTGGCCTATCAGAGTTCCCTGAGGGAGAGCAGGGCCACAGCCTGGGCTCAACCACTTCCCTCACCTTGAATTTGTGCCATAACAGCATGGGTTAGGTTAAAATCTAAAACAAACAGAAACACAATCCCCACCCCCAAACAGATCCTGTTGTGGTGCTCAAGCACTTGAGGCCAAAGAAAAAATGGAAACCAGGGAAAAGAAAAAGCCATCCTGAAGTGATGTGTGCCTGGAATGCCTGCTCTGAACCAGCTCCCAATGGCTTTTCTCCATTTGCTGCCAAGCACCTCTAATGCAATGCAGACAGTCAAGGACACAGTCAGAATGTTAATATGAAAGCATTAAAATTCCCATTGAAATGGGACCTGTCAGGCTACTTTATGTAACATGATTTATCGTTTCCAAATGTAGTAACAAGGGATTTTATTGTACAAGAGCATGCGGTACACAATGGGGCTCCGGGTCCATATTCCGCACTCGCCAAACTACAATTCCTGACAATGTTTCTGCTGGTACATGGCTGAGTTACTGGTCTGTGCATGAAAGGGGAGCTGAATGCATTAGAAATTGATGGGGTACAGAATAGACTGAAAATGAGAGCTCTCTGCACTTCCCTGTGCATACCAAAGACAGCCAGACACCTCCGACCACTGCTGGCCCATGGAAAGGAGCCCAACTGCCCCCAGGGCTCCTGCACCAGGCAGTAAAAATGGACTGCCAAAAGCTGAAGGAAGTTTTTATTTCCAGTCTTACACATCAGTCAGGTAACTGATGTCTTCTGCAAGTTCAGGGCACACTGAGAGCACGCTGGAAACTGCTGGTTACACTCCCAGGGCATGGCCTGTGCTTTCTACCCTACTAAACCCCAAACCCCTTCAAAGCCTGTCCTCAAAGGCAGCAAATCCAGCGTGCCACGTGTAACACAGAGCCAACAGCAAGGCAAGCTGCCCAAGTCCTGTGCTAATGACACCCACAGGGTTACAGCACAGAGCACGTACCTGTCACAACCAAGTGGATTCCTGTGCCAGTGACACATTTTCTTTCTAAAATAGAGAAATTTTTCAGCTGTCAGCCCAATGGGCATTTTTTAATGCATTTCAGTAGTTTAGATATCCGTGTAGTTTTCATTAGAGTTATGCTAACTTTGAGGCAGAGCTGAGTAGCACAGAACAAAAAAGCAGAGATGTTGGCTGTACCTACAGTAAGGAGAGGAATCTCACCAGCTGCCAGTGAAAAGACAACACCAGGATAAACTGGCAGCAGTGTCAAAAAAATATACAGCTTCATCCTTTTCACTTGGAGCAAACTGCAACAGGTCAACATGTACCCACACAAGACCATGGAGTTAGACCCAAAAGACTGTTTTCCATTGTATTTTCTGATATTTCTTCATTGATTGCACTATTAATCTTGATATCATTCAGTTTGATGCTTTGCTCTGCTCTCTTGCCCTGCCTAAATCTGGAATCGATGTTCAACTAAACTCAAATATGCTTTGAAATTTCTTTGTTTAATTAATAAAATACACACCAAGAATGCCTGACTGCCACAGATCATATAAAGATCTGGGTCTTGCCATCTGTGAGTTATATTACAAACTTAGCTGCAACTCATGTGGAGAATTTACTGCATTCCAGGCAGTTGATCCCAGAACCAAGACCTTGGACTACTCTGCTTTCACAAAGCTACTCAGAATCAAAAATGAATTTAGGCCGTCCCCTCCCAGCTCTGCCATTCAGCACCAGCAGCAAGAATCAAGCTTACCCCAAGTAATAAAACCTAAATGCAAATAGACATCCATGCTATTTCAATCCAGGAGGGATCTGCAATGCAAGTTTAAACAGGAAAACTATTTTCTGTTGAAATTGTGAGAAGTGAGTAAAAGCCATAATGGAAAACAGCTCTCCTCAGGCGAAGTGGAAGAGGAGGGGAAAAGCCAGAGAATCAGATGCTACAATTAAGGGATGAACAGTTGGGATTTCAAAGAATGTGGCTTATAAACCAAGAGGCTGGGTCATGAAGTAGCTGATGACATTCAGTGAATGCAGGTAATGAAAGCCCATCTCACTTACCATCCACAGAAACAGACTCCTGCCACTAGCCACGACTTCTCTTGCCATTTTCAAGAGCAGCCCAGAAGGTCAGAAGTGCCTCAGCTGCAGTCTGCCAACTTGGGGTAAGATAAATTAAACAGCTCCCTTGCTCCTGTCCTTCTGCTTGCAGGGCCCACTACTGACCACTGTCTGACACAATGCTGGCCTTAACGTAAAAGATTTAGTCTGGCCAAGCTGCTCTTGAAAATGGCAAGAGAAGTTGTACTAGATGACAAAGGAAATCATACACACACCAATCTAAGAAAAAGGGGATTCAAACTTCTGTAACAAGCTACTGAACAAGCAAATCTTGCCTTTCTTTTAAGGGCATAATCACAGGATCCATCACCTTGCCAGCAGATGCAGTGGGGGTCAAGAGATCCTACAATTCAGTTTATTGCCAAAACCTGTTATTCAGCTAAAAACTTCTGCCACACTCCATAACACAGCTGCCAATGCTTCCAGACTTATAGACCTTCAAGGACAGGCACAGAGAAACAGTTAAACTCTGGGTCCAAAACACTAAACTTTGAGTTATAAACTGTCTAGAAAAGTCTTGTTATTGCCAGAGATCAGAAAGAAAGCCCGAAAGCTAGAGGAAGTCACTGAAGAGAAGGCATTTAAAGTTAAAAAGGAAATCTGTCTCAAGACAGTCCTGTGCTTCAGCCTTTCCAGTCTATTCCTCATCCAATCTTCTCTGAATTTTTACACTTGGCCAATAAATGCCTCTTACTCTAGCACTTGGATAGGATTTACGATGCACTGCAAGTGCTGTGCAATTAACAGATTTAATGCCCAATTCACTTCCTCCTTCAAAGGGAGGCTGGAGGAAAGCATCCCAGGAGCTGTGGGTATATCATACATATACATGAAATGACATTTCCTCTGCCACTACTCTAAGTCAGCACATCCCTACTCTTCCTGCAGATGTATCAAACCATTTTCACTGTTTAGATTCCCAACTATTAGTCATTCTTCAGCTTAATCACAGAGGGGTTTACAGTATGGATTTTTACACACCATCCCACATTTTCACCATAATTTATCAATTGCTTTTTCCACTCCATTTCACTGAATTTCTAATCTCATTTCCCCAACTACACTGTCTACAATCATAACATAACAGTGACTTTAAAAAATGCAGTATGCTCCACTAATTTCACAATGTGCCAAAGGAGATAACAGAGGGAATACATTCTTCCCATCTCAGCATGATTACTTTAACTTGCCTATCAGAGACAAAAGCACATGGCTGAGGAGGAGGACAGGCATTGCTGTGAGAGGAAGCCAAAGCTCTGCACTCTCACATGGCTACCTGACCAACTTTCAACGAGACAAATGCCACCAACTCCTCAATGCAAGACAGAGCATTTACCTCTTGCACATGTTTAATTACCCTTTGGTGGCTGCTCCATTCAGAATCGTGCTGACAGGGCTCCATCCAATCCAGCAGCACATTTGAGGGATTATTGCTGATGCTTCACAGACTCATAAAACACCCTGCTCAAAGGAGTTTTGAGTGGCACAACTTCGTGCTTTGCTTCCCAGCTGCAGCCTGAAGTTCTACAAAATGTCAATGTTGAGCACGAGCTACTTTCATAAGCAATTAAGACAGACTACATGAATACCTAGCTCAGCCCGCAGGCTACATCAGACTTGCCTTTCAGTTTTGTTCAATTACTTTACCCTTCTCTTTGGTAAACAGAAATCCTTGTTTTCCTTTCTCTCTACCACACTCTGCATCTGTTCTCCAAATTCCACTACCCCAACCCACACATGGCAGCCCCTGGACCAGTTTTGATCTATGCTGAAATCACTTTGGCCAAAAGATTTGAAGGTGAGGTACCTAATGCAGCAAGGTTCCTAATTAAGTGCTACTGTCCAAAAAGGGTATCTCTGAACTCAGTTGCACCTCAAACAAGTTCAAAAGCACAAATAAGATCTCAAGGCCTTCCATTAAGATTTATTCAGACAACTTGCCACAGTGCTACAAGTCACACAGTTTGCTGAAGTTGTTGCCATTTCTGCAACTTTATTTCTGAAATCAGTTTTATCAGTACTGAGATTTAACAATTATATATAGTCTTGTCTATAATCTTATGATATCCTGATCTCACCTCTCAACACTGCAAGGTCTTCAGCTTAAAACCCACTGGAATAAGAGCAAAGCGGCAGTGGAGGGGAAGGAAGTCCAGTATTAAACCATGATGCCCTCAAATGCAGAAGCTCATCCACATGATATGACACTCACTCCAACTGCAGAAACACTCTCAGGCTTCAGACACTGTGTGCACATTCAGTGCCTAAACACTGGAAAAGAATTGCTCCAAGCCCAATATTTACATCAAACTGCTCTCAGATTTTTTTACTACATATTTAACTTCACACATCACTTCTACTCAAACTGAGCAGCAACAATAATCAACTTGATTCTGATAATTCATGCTTTCAGTTACAAAGATGACACAGTTAAAGTTTCCAAGAGACAACAGAAGTGAACTTTTTGCATAAACCCAGTTACCTTATGTAAACCAAGGTTTGAATCTCTCTACAAAACAATGTCAACAGTCATAAAAGAGAAGTAGAAGCAGTGCCAAGGGATTAACACTTTAGGATGATAACACTTGTTTGGAAGACTGATTAGTTTTAAGGTAAGTATCATTGGTGATTTAAGAAGGTTTCTTTCCACCTCATGACAAACCTTTCAGGACCCCTTGTTACTGCTCAAATTCTGTCTGGGAGAGAACAGAATTCACAGAATCACCAGGTTGGAAGAGACCTTCAAGATCATAGAGTTCAACCCAGCCCCAACACCTCAACTAAACCCTAGCACCCAGTGCCACATCCAGGTTTTTAAACACATCCAGGGATGGTGACTCCACCACATCCCCAGGCAGCCATTCCAAAACTTTATCACTCATTCCATGAAAAACTTTCCTAATATGCAACCTATATTTCCCTTGGCACAGCTTGAGACTGTGACCTCTCCTTCTGTCAGTTGCTGCCTAGTGAAAGAGACCAACCCACATGATTGTCAACAACTTTCAGGGAGTTGTAGAGAGTGACAATGTTACCTCTGAGTCTCCTTTTCTCCAGGCTAAACACCCCCAGCTCCCTCAGGTGTTTCTCACAGGGCTTGTGTTCCAAGACCCTCTCCAGCCTTGCTGCCTCTTCTGGACACACTCAAGCGTCTGAATGTCCTTCCCAAACTGAGGGGCCAGAACTGGACACAGCACTTGAGGTGCAGCCTCACCAGTGCCAAGTACAGGGGAACAAACCAGCTTTGAGGGACATGGCTTCAATTCCATGTTTTGGCTGACCCCATGGAGTTACACCCCCAAAGGGAGCCAGCAGAGCGGGTACTCACGTTGCCCATGTACTCGGAGAGCAGGTCCTGCAGGGCCTGGCGCACGGCGTTGCACTCGGCCACGATGCGCTCACGGCGGTCGTCGCGCGTGCAGGACGAGTCCGCCATCAGGGCTGCCCCGCTGATGATGCTCTCCAGCCTCTCCTCCAGGGACGGCCGGAATCGCTCCTCGCTGAACGTTGAGGGGTCCACGATGATTTGTTTCTAGCAAGAGAAAAAGTTCTGCAAATCAGTCACCAGCCCAAGTGATGCCTTAGGATTTAGCTTTTGTATTTTTCAAATCCTGTAGTGCTTTAGTGTGTAACTCTTAAACTCTTTAGAGAGTCTTAGCTACTGTCTTTGCATTTTCGTCCGACAAACCAATTCCTCTCTGGGCCCGAAACTCAAGGACATCTCACTGTCTCAGGCCCTGAGAGATGTAAACAATAGTGAATTGGGGCAGGCAAACATGGAGTAAATTACTTCATTACCTGAAAGTGTAATTGGAGGATTAACCCCTGATATTTAAATGGACCAAAAAACTTATGAAAAACTCATGACCATTAACCATCTTAGCTGTAGCCCCTCTCTGAGGCTTTTGACTGCCCAAGGTGTATCTACTGAAGGCCTTCAATAAATACCCACTTCTCTTCCCTTAATCTCGTCTAGCCTCTGTTCTAGGTAGCCACCCCAAGGCATCAAAGCAGTGTATTACTGTTAAGTCATGCACACAACCAACACTTAGAGCAATCCCCTGATCAGGCATTAAGAGGCAAACGACACTATTTTGGCACTAAGGAGGATTTTCATGAGTAGTTCTGTAAAATTACTAAGAGGTTTCCCAGCAGATTATATTGCTACTCATTTCTTGTGCTGCTTTGACAGCTAAACAAAACTTGGCCATAGGAAGCCTTGTTACATGAATGACAAAAATCAAAAGTGCCAGCAAAAATAAGGTTCAAAGTACAGAACTCTTCCTAATGACATGTCAATTTGGACAGGCCTTCACTAGTTAACTTGTCAGATATAATTATCCCATCATGAACAAGAAAACAAACATCCAGAATTAGCTCTATATATTGTGTTCTCTTGCCCTATTTTGCCCTTTCTTCTCTTCAGTGTTAAGCAGGTAAATACAAATGTGTTCTCGAAAATTCTCCAAGCAAAACATCAACATAAAGGTTTCAAACCACACAGAAATCAATTTCTTCATGGCAGAAAATTACGACAGGTTTCTCTTGCCAGTGTTAGCAAGCACAGATCATACCAAGAGACTCAGGGCTGAAACAGCATCATTGATACATCTGCTCTCAAGGGGCCAACACCACCACCCTTGGAAGCTCCCCAGGAAGAATCTGCACAGTATTTAACACCTTTGAGTCCTTTCAGGTGATTTGTTTAAACAGGTCTGTAATTTAATAAAGAAAAATAATTTGGCCATTTCACGGTCTGATCATTTGTTTAGGGTTAGGCTGGGTTATTTCAGGGGCAGAATTTTTTAATTCTAAAAGAAGCCCCAAAGCTTCTTGAAATGGGAATTTTTCAGCCAGTTTGTGTTCAAGCTAACCTCAGCAGCCACATCACAACCACCTGCTTCTGCCAGCCAGCACATTTCACATCTCTACGGAGTAACCACCCAGCCATCACAGCAGGATGAGAACATGGCATGTGCTCTCCAAGACATTCCTTCCTCATTCTTTTTGAAACATTTAGCCATTGGCAAATACAATGGTAGTGTGCTATCACTCCAGACCTGCACCACCAAAAAAGAGATAACAATCAGCTTGTTATCTTCTGGTAGCCATTTCATATTTTACCATCACTAGAGTATCTGAGGACATGTGTGCTCAAAGTCTCTATTACGGGTGTGTAATAACACTCAAGCAGCAGCAGGAAATGAAGTGCAAGGATAACATCTGCCAAGAACCTCAACACATTTGTTTTGTCAGCCTCCTTTGGCAGGGATGAGACAAAGCTTTCATGAAGCTGACCTGCTGATCAGGCACTACTGCTATTAGAGAGCCTCACAAAGTGAATTAAAAGCTCAAAAAGCTTCATGTGAACTGCAACACTCAAAAAGTAGTCTGCAGCTGTATATTGGAGAGTTTGTATAGTAAAATAGGGTGATTTATCAGAAATCCCATTAGCTGGCTTGAGCTGTACAAGCCAATCCAACTTGCACTGAACTGCTTTTTCACTGCCAGCCCCTGACACAGTGCTGCTGCTGCAGGGCTGCCTTCCTCTCCCACAAGCACCTGTGAGAACCTGCAGCCCGATGGGGCTAACCTGAGGCATGCTCCCAAAGGCTTACTGAGCATCTGATGGAATTTCAGAAAGCCAAACTCAAAACTGAAACCAGTCACAAGGATCAAGACAGCCATGACATTCTCTTGTTATCCAAGAGATCACAGGAAAAGCCTTCCCATCAGACACAGGGAGAACTCCATCAGAACTTTATCCTGGCAAAATACACATGGCAGAAAGGGAGGAACGAGAGTGGTAAGAGCAAAAAGGAGAAAGTGAGCAAAATCTGGCAAAACCACAACTATTAAATGCCTTTTGAGTGATGGCTTTGCAATATTAAATGAAGTTCTAGAGTAAATTAGTGCTACAGTGTTTAAAATTCAGAGGCTGAATCAGGTAGACACTGAATCCCGGCTTCAAAAGAAAAGCGATCTCAGTAAAAATGCATGGCTGTCCTCAGCAACGTGCTGAATGCAAGATAAAGAACATGACAGATCAGTACAACCTATCAGTATGAAATGACTTCATTTCCAACCAAAGATCATATTAAAACTTCCCACTTCATGCTCCTTTCAAGAGGTAGTTTCAGCAATCCCAAATACATGATTCACTTTTAATAAATCACTTCTGTCACCTCCAAGAATATATTACATAAATATATTATAAAATAATCAATTTCAAACAAACCATCTAATGTAGCAGTAGGCTGCTATTTCAGAGCTAGTTTAACTTGACAGCCTTCCATCACCAAGAACCACATATGTAACTTTCTATATTCCATCAACCCTAGTTTGGAAAATGTTTTTTTTTTTTAAAAGCCTACTTTGCCTACAACTTGCTGCACTTCAGTAGAAAATGATCTTCCAGGCAATATCAATAAAAGCAAGCTGTGGCTAACAAACAGGTGAACAGACAGGAGGGGTTTTTCCCAGCAAGGCTCGGACTCACATCGAAGTTGTTGAGGGCATAGGCCAGCTCTCCGCCCCCGCCCTGCTGCTGGCCGGCGTCGTCTGCGGCGGTGGCCTGGGCGGCGTTGGAGATGCCGCTGACCGCCTGCTGCAGCTGCTTGTAGATCAGGTCCCTGTTGGCTTTGTAGGCGGCGACATCGGGGTGCTGCAGGCAGGCCTGGGACGCCGTGTACAGGATGGGCACGTTCTTCTGCAGGATTCCTCTGGCTGCCGCCATCTGGTCACGGTGACCCACATCTTTCAACTCCTGTTAGGAAAATTAATGGGGAAAAAAAAGCATTTGAGAGCATTGCCCACATTCAATATCCATGCACTGTCTCCCCGCATCTTCAAAGGACGGGCAGGTTCTTTGCCTCAAATCTGCTCAAATCTCTCTGCTGAGTATTCCTATCCTTAAGGGCTCAACTAATTGCAAAACGCAACAGCTTCATAAAGCCAAAAAACAACAACACTGCAGGGCAATTCACAACACCACAATTCAAAATCTGACGTTGGAGTTTTATTCTTCTTCAGCATTGGACCAGCATTTTAGAAGCTGTCTTGTCTTGCACTTGCAGATGAGAAGCAAGATCATCTCTAATTTAAACTCCCAGGCTCACAACCAGAATGTTTTCTTTAATCACACCTAGAAGATGGCATTTACTCTCCTCAAGAGACTCAGGTACTTAATTTCAGAAGAACAAATATATCATCTCATTCAACTTCTTGTTCACCTCGAATGAGACAAAATTAATCCAATGACTGTAATTACCACTAATTCAAGATTAGTGAGCAAGTCTATAAGTCTTTTCACAAACACTCTGTGCCGTAATTCTCTAAAGCACCATCACCTCTGTTTTGGAACAGAGCACCATGATCAGATAAAGCCTCTGAGTCCAGCACAAGCAGTAAGTTTATGAAAGGAGGAACAACCACAGTTATTAGCAGCAGCAGCATTTCATAATTACCTCTTAAATCTAACAAAGAGGCAGTGAAAATGAAGACAAGGACTGCCTTACTGAGAAAAGGGAAAAAAATTCTGTCAGACTCTCTAAAATGAATGGGCAATAGGTGACCTCTGTAAGGTACACACTGAGCAGGGAGGGCAATCCAAGCAGGCACAGAGATTTACAGATTTTGTACAACCACTTCCCATAGTGTGGAACAATCCATCACAAAGCAGTTTTAGAGCATTTATTGCATTGCCATCACAACCCTACTCCCATCTACTGCAATCAGATTTGAGATACATAACCAACTGGCAATCCCTTTTTGACTGTACCCAGCTTATTTTCTAAGACAAATCTGTGCAAAAAACGCAAGCCGTGTCAGAGGTGCATAAGCACTTTTGGTTTGTACATATCTACAGAACAAAGAAGCAAAAAATGCTCTAAAAGAATTATGCTATTTCTGATAATTTAAATTGCCCACACCTCTGCCTTCTTCTGAAAACTTAACTACTCAAGAATGAGTCACACCAGTGCTGTTGAACAAAACAAATTTCACACACAATTTAAGGCCAAGCACAAGCTATCCGAACACAGAACATACCCACAACAAACAGGAATTTAAACCCCTCATCCAATGGACATTCCAGTGCAAGATCAGTGAGCAGCACCACTTGCTTCCTCAGGAAGTTGTAGCTGTGCCCAGCATGGCTTTTGCTCCCTGTGCACACGGACGTGTTCAGTCCGTCTGCATGAACCACAACAGCAACTGGGTCTACTGCAGAGTGCCCCAGGACTGGGACACAGGTCCCTGTCCTCAAGTGCAGCTCTTGGGCAGCAGCATGTCAGGCACTAAAACACTGACATTTTCAAATGCTACTATGAACAAATTCCATCAGAAGCATCACCCTACAGCCAAGCACACTTTCCTTGCTTACCAGGCAAGCTCACAGTTCTTTAACATGGAAGAGCACAACAGAAAGTACCCAGCAACAATATAAAAAAATAAAGTAAAAAGTATTAACAGAACAGGCACTTTTCCAAGAGCAGCAAGGTATTTTGGAAAAGAAAAATAAGAATTCATGTACAGAAGAAAATGGCCACGCTATACCTGTTGTCTTTTGGCTGCCATGATGTTAAGCTTGTCCACTTCTGGTTTGAGGGCTTTGTATTGGATACCCAAATCCTGCTCTGTGCCAGCATTTCTTAGTTTCAAGATACCATCTTCCACCTAAAAGAATATATATTCACATATTTTTCCAAGCAATACAGTCCACAGGTCAGGAGGTAGTTCAGAATGTATTTCACGGCAGTCAGAGAAAGCAATCTTCCTCTGCCCCCTGTTATTTTTTCGAGAGAGATGCTTTAAAGGCTAATAGTGCCTAGCTACTATTCCACAGCAGCTACCAGAGACAGTCAAGAACACACATCTGAAAGAGAATGAAGGAGTCGAGGGCCCTGGCAGGGCCATAGCAGTGGCCAAAGGGCACAAGGAGAGCCCTCAAAGCTCATTTGCAAAGGAAGACCCAGTATCCAATGTCATTTCACTTCAAATTCTGCACAAACCACTCGCCCGCTCTGTCGCCCATGGGAAGGAAAGGCTTCCTCAAACAGTCCACTTTCATTTTTATTTAGCCAGATGAAGCTACTCCTTCCTAGCAGCTGCAAAGGAGTACTGGTTATAAGAAAGCCAAATTCTGTAAGGTGAAAGGGCTGGCTCTCACCTGCAGCTGCAGACCAGGGCTCAGTTAGTTTTCGTACTAAAAAGTTCAGAACAGAGTGCAGCTCAGTGTCAAAAGCTACTGACAGCGAGTGACACACGCCCACCGCACACATTCTGCTGAGAGCGAAAACCCCCAGACTCTCCCCACATTCTGCTGAGAGCGAAAACCCCCAGACCCCACCCCACTGCAGAAGGAAGTTGCTGCCAGCGCACGCCCCACGGGGTCACACACAGAGCAGGCAGCTGGCAGAGCAGCCCCGGCGTGCCAGGCACAGCAGAGCCCCACACTTACAACTTTGAGCTGAACAAGCAGCTTGTAGACGTCGGCCATGTCAGCCAGGATGAGCAGGCGGGTGACAGCGGAGAGCAGGGCGCGCGCTGCCCGGACCATGTTCCCGCGCTTCACCGACGAGCAGGGGTCATCTGCAAACTCCCCCGACGCGCTCTTCATCAGGTCACCTGCATGGAGGGACAGCAGGGGCTAGCTTCAGCATCATACAGCATCGCATCAGCCACTGGAAAGTTCCTAAGCCAACCTGAGTCTCTAAAACAAAACCTTTGTGAAATATGGCTGACAGTTAACGCTGCATGTGGCTACCTCAAAGTACAGCGACCGCGTGGCATTGGGGCGGAGGGCATTTTGTGCAGGGACGAAGGGCTGGGAAATCACACTTTGATCGTTATTTCCATTTGTACAGGTGTTTCAGCATGCTAGAATTCTCTAGAGAGGTGAATTCAGCATGCCTTTGCAGGGCTGCAGTTATTGCCCAAGCTCCAATGCTTTCAAAGTCTGAGCAAAAGCTTTGATTTGTGTGCGTGTAGGAGTTAAGCAGAAAGCAGCAGAAAGCCCTGTAAACACACAGCGAGCTGCCACAGCTCCTGGGACCGTAAACAACTCGGAGCGATGACCTGGCTGGATATGCCCTGGTTGGAATTCAAAGCCAGGCAGCGCTTCGTAAAACGCTTCAACATTTCATAGCCTGTGGGGCTGCATCTGGTGCAGGAGCAAAGAATTTGGGTTTCAGATGCTAACAATGCCATTGGTTAACTATGAAAAGCAAAGGCCACTTTGCACAGCTAGAGCAAATTCCTCCAGAAGGCATTCACAAAGTATAAAAGTAATGCCTGCATATAATCAGAGGAGTAAATTTTGGATTTCTCCCTCACTTTTTGGGCCAGCTTCCAGTACCACAGTTCCTACACGGCAGTAAGTTTTGGAATCAACATTGTTATCCTTGCATCTCTCTGCATCTCAGAAACACTGAGAGAACAGCTAGGACTTAGTCCAGAAAATGGTAGAGCCTCAGGGTAGGGATTTGCAGGCAGCAAGAGATGAACAGAAAGCAGAATGCTATAGCTAGGTGCTGCTTCAGAGGCTTCCCAAAAACCTGTATCAAAAAGTGTCCATGTGGCCAAATGCCAAAATAAAAATAGCCTGTCTCAGATGAGACTAAAAAATTTCCACCAAGCACTTGACGAGTGACAGCTGACAGTGAGTCCCATGGAGCCCCCCACACCAAACAGGGCAAGAGCTGCACCAAAATCTCTGCCTGATGCAGTCCCAGGAGGCTCCACTTATTCAACAACTTATTTTTAACTGCTCAGAAATGCCAACAGCTGTAGAGTCTGGGATTAACCCATCCCCATACATAATAACTTGCCCAGGAAGTTTTTCCCACCAAGGCAGTCTACACCTTCACAGCTAAATTCAGCCCAAGCACAGCTGCCAGCCTGCCCAAGCAACCACACCAAGATACTCGATTTTGTTCAAATGCTCTCCCCTATGTAACACCCTTCCATCATCTTAAATAATACAACCGAGAATGCCACATAACATTTTAAGATAAAAATACGCTACTTCTGTACTGGGACACCGCAAAAAAGCTTCTGTCCAAGTACAAGCCAACTCTGAGTATCAACCCAAAGCTATCCCCCACCCAGCTCTGGGGAACACAACTCATTACTTTAACATGGGTTAAGAACTCCAGATTTCCAGATGGGTGAGAGATGATGTATCACCAATGCTGTGAGCTTCAAACAGCCAGGAGATTACAAAACCCCAACACAGCTGACATGACCCTTTCTTTATTCCTTCTGGAACAGGCTAATAATAAAAGTCATCACCACAAGTATGAAATCCATTGACAACCTCAGGATTTAAGGATATGTATTTACAAGAGAATGAAGAAACACAATAAAACAGAATTGCTTCAAACAGAGTAGGGTTAGATGAGATATTGGGAGGGAATTCCTCCCTGGGAGGGTGGGCAGGCCCATGGCAGGGGGTGGGACTAGATGGATTTAAAGTCCCTTCCAATCCAGGCCATTCTGTGATACGCCAGAACCAAAACTGAGTACAAATATTTCCTTCCTTATTTACTTATATATAAAATTCCCAAATTTTCAACTCCCAAAATATTATTTTCATTTATTTCCTATTTAAAACAACTTATTGAAGAGGCCACTTGCTTCACGTGAATCTCAGAAATTGCTAACGAAGTTAAAAGCCAAAATTATCCTCTACCCAGCTCTTAAATTGCAACCCTTCAAGCCAGTCCTAAAATAAAATGCTATTCCCTTTTATTTTAACAAGAGATTTTAAAAGATTTAGTGAGTTTCAAACAGCTTGTCAGGGTGTCAAAAGATAACCAGCTTCCCAAAATTAAAAGCAGATTATATTTAAAGTTGTTGCATATATATACATTTCTGCCAATTAAGGGAAGCTGACTTTCAGACTTCTTTTATAAAGGGAAAGCACCCTGGGGTAGTTCTTTTAGCTGGATTCAAAGGACAAGAGGGCACTCTGGCCTGGTAGCCTCAATATGCAGGTACTTCATTGTGTGAGCACATCAGCAGTTCCAAGGGGATCCAGCACAATCTTCTCTTTTTCAACACTGAACACAGGTAACACAACCACTCTGGAAGAAGGATTTTAAGAGTTAAAGTAACACAGCGGAGAAGAGCCCAACCGTGAGACTTGGATTATAAAGCTGGTACAAATACTTAGATGAGTAGCCTGTTTTTCCAACATAACCTTAGATCTTCATTAGATATTAGAAGGGAAGGAAAATAAAATGGAGCTGAGAAAAGAATGGGCAACAGTAGCCATCCTATGATCATGTCAATAAGGCACTAAGAATTCACTTAAATCTAATGGCACAAAGCCCATTTTAGAAATGGTCAGACTCCAATCCACCAGAAGAAAGTTCCCATTTTCTAGTCTCTTTCCCCCACTCCCACAGGGTGTAACAACACTTTCAGGCAGCACCATTAAGCCCGCTCCCAGCGTGGAACAGGATGAGTGTGGACAGAACTTGCTCCACACCCCAGGAGGGCACAGCAGCAGGGAGGACAGGCCAAGCAGGGACAGCCAGGACACACTGGCACGGCTGCTCCTCTGCCAAGCTGGGAGCTTGTGTGCCCACACATCACCTCATACCCTTCAGCACTTCAGCTCAGAGCTGGCCCCAGGCTGCTTTGCCAGCAGCACCAGGGACACACCAGTGCCACCAGGCTATTCCCTCCTGCTCCCAGCATCTCACCACACTTCCCCAGAGATTGCCATTCCTCACCAAATGAAGGCAAGCAGGAAATCAGAGTTTCAAGTCTCCACTGCTCTGGATACTGAAGTCCTATCTCACCAATAATGCCACCTTCAACACCCACCAGCAGGGTCACAGCGGGTTGTCCTAGCTTTCTGCTCTAAAGGATGAGGCCCCACACCACCTTTTGCCATATCAACACAGGAGTTGATATTTATGGCAACAAAAGCTTCTGATAATTCCTTAATCTTGCCTTTAATTAAATCCATATACTGCCTACAACACTCCCACAGTTTGCAAAGAGCCACCCCAGAGCTCCCTCGGGTTATGGCTTTTCAAAGTGGCACGCTCCTCAATCTTTGTTGCAGGAAACCAACTGAACTCACTGTACCTTTCTAAGAAATTTAGCTTAACTGGTCACAACAGAATGTTGAAGTTGAATTTTCCAAGAAGAATTCAGTATTTAACTTCAAGATGTTCCACAACTGGCCTCCTCCTGCTCCTTGGGAATCCTTAAGCCAGACATCCTCTGTGGTGTACAGTTAAAGAAACTGTTTTCCCCTTTCATAATTCATCTCACTGTTCAGTTTTGAAGAACCCTCCACTCAGAAGAATGAAGCAGGACACAGAGCTGAACCAGCTGGCTCATTCCCCAACATACATTTGCAACCTGAGCCATCAAAGCATTCATTCCTTCTCTTACCTCAAACGCTATACACAGGCTTAGATTTTTCAATGTTAAGCTTTAATTTTGGTCTGTTATGTAAAGTTGCCATGGAAGACTCACAACAAGAGAGCACAGTGAATTCCCTGGATCCCCACGTTTCTATGCAGATAGAGACAGAAAGCTGTAGCCATCAGTGTTCCAGGGAATTGGGAACAGCCTTGCCAGTCTGACCCAAAAGCAATCTCTCTCTTGAGCCCAGTTTGGAAGCTGCCCCAGTGCCAAGCACCTGTGTAAGGGACTGGTTGAAGTTCCAAAACACCTCCCAACAGCACCAGAGGAGCTGAGCACTCCAACATATAGCAAGTTGCCACAGGGAGCCTGCAATGGGGAGCGAGGCTGGGCAAGACCAGTGCTGCTCCTTCTGTTACCCAGCAAACCTCTGATGGCAGAAATGCCTGTAACAAACACTACAGCAATGCCAAAATTCAAGATGTTCACATCAAATGCTTTCCAAATACCAAGGCTTTTCAATAACCACAGTGGGATCTATTCTGAAAAACACTTTGATTCCTTATCTCTACTTTTCTGCTCAAAACCTTAAAAAGTTTCATTACTTTATAAGGAATCAAAAGTACAAAGCTTTAAAGGGCCAGGAATCTTACTGTAGGATATTTCATTAACTTGCTTGCTGTAATTTATTCTTCCATTGTAAAAAAACAAGAAGACTTTGAAGATCCACTTACACTGATTTAGTAGGCAGCCACGCCATTATTCATTCAAAATAGCTCTTCTCAGTTCTTTGTTTTTACCCCCAACAAATAGGATTTTATGAACACGCATGCTCACTAAAATCATGTACTCTCCCAATCTTCTTCTCACCAGGCTAAAAATTTTTTTTAATTTTCTCTGATGAGACAAGTTATCTATTGTCCTAATCATCTTCATAATCCCTGTCTACATTCATTAATCTTTTTTTATTATGGTAACTAAACCACTCCCTACTCTAAATAGAGGCATTATTAATGCTATTTTCCTGTCCTCCACTGAAGATTAATTGTGCTCTATATCCATAATCCCACTGCCAGCTCATCATCACCCTGCTGCTGACCACAACACCCAGATTCTCCTCTCCACTCATGCCCCTGTTGCAAAAGATTTGCTGAGCATATGTACAGGCTTTGCATCCCACTTTCCTGGTTTCTCCAGTTCACAAATTCAACTGGTCTGACACAATACAGAGAGGCTTCTGAGGGGCACAGAGTGTCCACAACCACACACATTGGGAGGTTATATCTCCCTGCTGTTACTAGCACTGCTGAGAACTGCAATCCTCCTGGGCACTGGCAGCAATAACCCTTCCCTCTGTTCCAGATCATTTTTCACTACTTGCTTCTCCTTTCCTCAAAGGCTGGTTTGACTTTTAGTTCCCTCACCAAGTGCTGCTCTGCTAAACCTGGCCAAACACTGGCTCTGTGATGGGGCACAGCTTTGACCCTGGGGTGTGTTGCAATGGTGTCCCCACAGAGCATGGTGGGCACCATCTGTGTCCAGAAGATTCACTGCAGTCTGACCACCCACCAGCCTGAGGAAACAGGCACAGCCACCCCTTCTACACCCGAATCCACACAAGCTGCAAACAGCAAAAAGGGAAGAAGTGAAGCAACACTAAGGTGGGAAGTTATTTCATTCCAGCACCTCTCAGTTATGAGCTTCACCTCCTCTGTCAAAGCCAACAGAGCAGGGAGGTTTTGGCATCAAGCCTATGTGTAGTCTCAGAACTAAGAAGAAACCAAGAAACACGGGAAAGGGTCATCTGGAAAGTTTTTTATCAGTCTCTCCTTCCCACCAGCTTCTCACTGCAATATTCAGCTACAAATCCAGCTCAGGGAAGTTCTCAATCCCAAGGGCTGAGCAGAGCTCCCTCTCTCACCAGCATCACTGAGACATTTGGAGGCACCCACAGACGAGCACTAACTCTCGACTGAGCAGCAGTCAAGCACCAACAATTAAAGCTTGGTGTCAAAGGGGGCTCTCTTGCTGTTTGTTGTTGTTAAATTAAGCCAACTCAATTAGCCCCTTATATTGCAGCCTTCTTACCTTGATCTTTCTTTGGTCTATCAGCCAGGCTCATCCAGAACTTAGAACCATTTCTAACTAATATTTCACCACTCTGCAATGTCAGCTACAAACAAGTAATTAATGCTAATGAGTTTTCCCGTTTTTGCAGCAGCAGCCGTCACCATTAATACCAGTTGACTGGGTTTCACTGAAGCATAGAAAAGACTCATGACTGGAAGAATGATAAATGATTTATGAGCAAAAATATTTACTAGTGCATCTTTTAGAGTAAGTCAGCTCCATAGGCTTTTCTTGCAGGTCTGCTCCAAGAAAGTAAAAAAGAAAATTATAAAAATCAACATTAGAGGAAGGAAGCCTGGAATATTTAATCAAGGTCTTCACATTCTGTTTGGTGTTGTTTATGTTTTACATATTCAAGAAACACATCTCTGTTGAGTCAACACTTGGCTCTTCCTCCTACAGTGCTGGTCCGTATACAGTCAGACATTGAAGAAGTTATTGACATATTTCAGATGTAGTCACATAAAATTCATAACTGCAGGAAGCACATTCGTTTTTGAGCCTAAACTGAGTTTTTAAATGCTCTTCAAAGAATCAGTCCTCCTGCTTCTTCTTAATCTCTACTCGGGCCATCCAATTTCCAGACCTATCCAGTTACATTACTGCCCAGGGATACCAGCCAGGCAAGCTGAGAACTCTCAGGTTGAGAGGCACAGCCATTAGAAAGAGCAGCAAAGGGAAATTGGAATGGTTCCACTTGCTCTGAAGAGCCACAGTTTGAGAGGCCAGCCACCAGATCCACACTCTTACCTTGCTTGCGAACATCTTCCACAGCTGCCACCAGCTCCTCCTTCAGGAACTGGCTCTCCTTTGCAATTTTGTCTCCTTTCTCCAGGAAATTCTCTGTTGCTTGTTCAACTGAAGCAGCCAAGACATGAGCCTTTTTAGAACGGCCTCGCTTTTTATTGGAGGGGCCCTTGTTGCTGGTGTTAACCAGTGTTGTTACCTAAAGGAACAGATGGAAGGGAAAAAAATCCAACACCATATTTAATGTTTAGCCATTTGATAGTAAGGCCACATGTATTTTTTTTCTAGACAGTGTATTGCTAGTACCTGCACTATTGCCAGCTCCAAAAGTTAATCTAATGACTGTTTTTCACATTTAAACACCACCACGCTTCTTGATTCATGAGCAAAATAAATGCAGCTAAACAGCTCAAAGATTTCTCTTACCAGCAGCATGCCTCAAAAGTTGATTTTAAGAATGGAGATCTATTTGTATTTTTGATAAACTGCAGTCTCAGTAACAGGCCAGAGCTCTCTGGCACCACAAAGAAGAAACCAAGGTGGGGATAATTAATTTGGGATAACTCTCCAGTCAGAAGAGACCCCAGACAAGGTTGAAGTCTGTGCCAGCAGAAATGTAGAGACATAGTATCTTTTCAGTCCAAAATAGTGCTATAGCCAAGGGGTTGAATGCAGAGCAAAGGACTTGGTAGGGCTCATTATTTCCCTGAAAAAAAAAAATAACTGAACTCTCACAATCATCCTGCAATCAACAAATATTTCCAAGCTCTGTGCTTTAGACTGAAACCCTGCTGGAAGCAGAGTCATCACCAGAGGCCAGGAGACCCCCAGCTACTCCCTGAGCTCAGGATCAGGATCCATCCCCTGGATTGTCACAAAATCCACACACACTTCTCCATTTGCCTTATTCTCTCCTCTCCTTTTTGGAAAGCCTCGGAAAACACACACAAAGCTGCTTCAGAGGGACATTAAATTACAACAGTAAAAAAATTACTGCTCTGGAAAGCCCAAGGACTGCTGACATAAAGGTCCTCAGAGCCGAATACATCTTCCCAGCTGGCTGATGCAGAGAGGGCAAGCCATCAGCTGGGAATATCGTGGTTGGTTAATGGGGAGCATTTGTAATGGGTACTCTCAGTTCATCATGTTCTACAAATAAAGAACAAGTTGCAACAAGGCAATTTGCTCCAGTTCCCTCTGTATTTTGCCAGTCACATCATTCAGAAAACTGGGAATTGCCAGTACAGCCTGTTGTGCTTATTCCTTGAGGAGTAACTTACAGACACTGCACTGGGTGAAAAAGGTCCCGTGAATGAGTTTGCTCAGTTTAGTTTGCCAAATTAGGACAATTTCTCTTAAGCAAAGACTCCACCAGTAACTTCAGCTAAAAAGCCTCATCATCCAACTGCCCACCCAAGGACCCAGAGGGAACAAGTCGCAGGTACAGACAGCAGCTTGGTGACTAAAAGGGATAATACTGGAAACAAAACTTGATCATTCCCATCTGTACTTAGCAGAAATTGTGTCCAGCTCGTTCTGTCATTTTAGACATTTCATATTCCAGGAAAACAATGCTGAAGACAACAAGTGAACTGTCTACTGCATACCTTCTGTTCCAGACCTCCTAGAAAGTCTCTTCCAATAATTTCGGAAACACTCAATACACACAGCTCCCATTTACAAGACTTACTCCAGCCTTCATGTTCCCTTCAGTGCTTTCCACTGCAGCATATACACCACACAGAAAGAAGCTTTTATTCACAAATCCAGCACAGAGTGTAGGCAGGGAACATTATTTCAATCAGAAGTGCAGAAATGCATGTTAGTAACTACTGTGTCTTACAAGGTGCTGAAGCAGCACTGCCTCCCTGGACTCACGGCCAATAACTGTTCAATGAAACTGAGCAAAGAAATTGCTTGAAGACTTTGTTCTTTTTCGTTTGTAGTGGTTTACACCTAGAATTTAAGCTTTGTGACTTAATTAAAACACCAAAACAGGCAATCATGTTTATGACTGTTTATTTTGTCCCATCTTTTTCCTACCTGTGTAACAAGAGGCTCGAGCAGCCTTTCAACTGCCAGTGTCCTTATCTCCAGGCTTTTGGGGTCCCATTTGAAGTTCACGTTGGCTGCAGTGACAGCAGTCATTTCTGCCAGGAGAAGAGCTACATTAATACAATTTTTTATTGCTAATGCATCTTAAAAATAAATTAGAATGCAGTCTGTTAAACACACAACATCCACTTAGTGGAAGTTACAGCATCTCCAGAAGCATCAACTTTGATTCAAATGGTAAGAGTCTGAGAAAATGTTTTTACAATATACAGATATTACCTCCATATTTTGGTTAGAAAATAAAACCAAAAGCAAATAAACCCACATGCAAACCTAGCCACACTATCAGAGCAATGACAAGATCAGCAGTGCCTGGGCCACTCACTGGTGGTCCCCGAGCAATGAAGAAGGACCACAAGTAGTGGGGTAACGTCGCCCATGAAGCTGGGTGCCCCCTGCCCAACTTGCACTGCCTCCCCTCCAGGGCCAGCTCTCAGACACAGCCCAAGGCCTGGGGGAACAGAAGGGAGCCCCTGACTTCAGCAGCTCTGGATGCTGCCCATGTCATCAGCTCCACCACCAGGCACTGCCCAAAGGCTCTACCTAAGCAGGAGCCAGGTTTAACCCAGCCCACACACCCTCACCCCTTCACCCAGTTCACCTTTGGGAAATACACAGGTAAAGGAGTGAATATAAGCCTCACAAAGCCAGAAAATCCAGCTGGTTCATACTTAACAGCTTACATATCTATTACACCTCTCCTTAACATTTGCATAGGAGGGAAAAGCAGATTTGCATGAAGAGATCTGTTCAAAGCTGTCACTGAGCCGTTCCTTCCCGTTACAGTTTTATATCAACATCCCAACAGAACAGCAAACATACTTAAGGGAAAAGTTGAGTGAAACTACTAAAATAGCTCTGCTGTTGAGACCAGCAGTCTAAAAAAATAGAACTAAAAATAAGGAACTACAACAAATCACTAGATTAACAGTATGATACCGTACAATACAATACAACAAAAGAATAAAGTGAACAAAAATTTCAGTAAAAAAATGGATTTAAAGTACTGGAGATCCATAAACCCAATTCATATCACTTCGGACATAATAGATTCTAGCTCCTCCTACTTTGGGCAGACCTCAAAATTCAAGATTAGACTAAACCTACATTTGTAACTCTTTATTTTTAAAAAAGTCAGGAAGATAAATACATTTCCTAAATCTCTGTCCACCCATCTTCCTAAACACCTACTGCTGAGGTAATTTTAAAGCTTGTTTGCTGATATTTTTAATCTTTCTCTGGCCAGGGCATTGCCTGCACAGCATTTCAGCAGTCACGTTGCTCTGACAGCACCAGATGTCCCCAAGCTACCAGACGAGCACAACATCCCATTATTTTTAAAAAGCAGGAGGAAAGGCACTAATTTTGGTAACCAACAATGTTTACAACACGTACCAACAACCAACTGCTCTTTCCCAACCCCAACAGCTAATTGTGCACAGGAGGGCTGCTTGTTTCCCAGGGGAGAATGAAAGCTCTGGGGCACTGGAGGAGCTCAGCCAGGGCTCAGGGCTGCTCCCCAGCCATCCCAGGGCTCTCACACCACAGGCACCACAGCAGGGACTTAGAACTCACTCCAGCACTGCTGACCAAGGCTGACACACTGAAGTACAACTTCACAAGGTGCAAGGCAGGAATATTCACCCAGCTGCATTCAGCTCTCCACTACACCCACACTCCAAGTGCCCACGCTGCTGGGAGAAAAAAAACTTCAAAAGCTGAAAGCTTAAAAAGAGACAGACTAGAATGAGACCACTCGATGCTGGCATACATGTAACCCTTCTGATGGTTTCCACTGAAAAAGCAGTGGGTGCAGGTGAAGGCTCCCAGCTCCAGGTCACAGCACCAGAGCCTCCAAGGAGCCACAGGATGGTGGAAGGTGGCCACCTCCTGTCCTCCCCTACCACTGACAGCAACCACTAAGCACTGTGAACTCACTAATTAACCTTCTCTCCCAATCACCCCCTCTTTTTATTTCACTCACCTATCAGCTTGTGCCAGATGCCGGCACAGGGCATGCTGTGAAATACCCTTCACCCCCCCAGTAGCTTCCCACCTTCCACAAGGAATTTCACTGGTTTACTCCCTCCCCATTTGCCCAGCACAAATGCTTCCCACGTAAGAAACCAAGAAAAATACACGGACAACCTTTGTGATATCTGAGAAACAGAGCCAGGGCTCTGGAAAGCCCAGCAGGTTTCTGAAGAAAGGCATTTTCTATGTAGTTAATGCTGTTACACCTCTTGCAGAAACAATGTGCAGGACGAGGTAACCATGAGAAGATACACTAATTGTATTAGTAGGATAATAAAGGCAATTCATATGAAAACACATTAGTATGATAGTTCATGAATTGGCCAAAAGTAATGGTCTATAAAAACCACTTAGTAGCAGTGCTATTGAAATTTATCTAAAAAGCAAAGCTTGGTATCAAATAGCCTGTTTTTCAGCAAGGGCTTGGATATCATTTGTACATTGCAATAAATATGTTTATTCAATTAAATTAAACGTGTGGAGAACACAGGAACAGGCTATAGGTTACCAACACATGGGTGAGATGGGTTTAGGGGATAAAAGGACAACTGTCAGGGCTGTGGTATAGCATGGCTGTGATTCCTCCTAGTTCTCTGGAACCTGCCTTTTCCCTGTGACTGCTCAAGCTCTCCCTCAGTGAATTCAAATATGGAATTTTGAATTAGCAAACCACCTCATGGGATAGTGGAGCAGAGTGCTTAATCCTTGGCTCCTGGAGAGCACACCACAACCCCCACTGCAGTCACTCCAACACCTACAGGGAAAGAGGACATCCTCTGGAAAAGGAATCCACAGCAGAGCAGTGCAGCACTGGTTTGACAAGTGGGACAGCCCAACTGACATGGAACAGGTTCTCCATACCCCAGCCCCACTAATTTCAGGGACAAAGCAGCATGGACCACACGGTAGAAGAGTGAGCGGCGCTGAATCTCAAGTGCAGGAATATATAGAACAACACCACTGCAAAGGGAGTTGTGGTTGCCCAGCCTGTGGTTTCATAAGCAGCAGAAAAGCTGCTTAAGGACCAACGTTCATCCTCCCACACCCCTCCAGGAACTCATTCCCGTTTGCACATCACACCCCCTCCGTACTGGCACAGCTTTCCCCACGCCTGAGCGATTAACCAGATGGGGAAGGACTGATTTGGCTGAAGGGAAAGAAATCCATTTTTGCAAGGTGGGCTGAAATGCCCATCTGGCTCACCGTGCCACCACACACACACTGCTATGGCAAGGGGAGATGGCACCATCAGCTGGCACCCTTGGCAAAGCCACTGCAGTGGGAACACAGGGCAAAGCTGGATGCCACAGCCAAGCTGAACCAGGAGTCACTGAAAACTGAGCATCAAGCAGAGCTTCTGCAGGGAGCACGAATGCCCTCCCCACACATCTGATGCTCAGACATGTGAAGCTCCAACCACACTCACCAGCCCAGCACGTTAACTGCAAACCCTTTGGGTCATTTTCCTGTTCATGATGGTGCTCATTATTGCAATAGCGATTTCAGTAGTAATGCAGTGTCTTATTGGGACTTAGTGCACTGGCAAGGACATGAGGGCAGGGGAAGCACGGGGGTTTAAAGAAGTCACTTTCAGAGCTCTGCTCCAGCCAATGATCTATAAGCAGAATCATCCCCAGACAACTCTCGCTTACTTTCTGCAAACAGTTAAGATCTCACAAACATCTAAAGATTAAGGACAGGTCTCCGTTCTGCTTCAAGCAGCCACTGTTGCCAACCAACTGCTCCTCTCCCTGCCCAAACAGACCCACGCTGGCAGAGGCCTGATGGGGTGAGCCACTACAGGGAGCTCTATCTCAGAGTCAGCTGGTAACTAAAACTTCCCTTCCCTGGTTCCTGTCCTGATGGAGAAGGTGGAACTGCACAGGGAGGGAGCAGCATGGAGATGAGCTCCGCTTCTGAAGTGTCCCCCAGGGCAGGCCCCAGCCCTGCTTGGAGAGAAGGATGAGCAGAGGGACATCTGGAGCACACCAAGAGTGATGTACACACAGTGCTCCCTCCAAAAGCCACAACTGTAGGTCTGAGTGTTCTCAAAAACTGGTAATTCAAGGTTTTAGGAATAATTTCAGATACCTAGTTCCATAATACTGGCATGCAAATAATTTTTAGATATCGGCAAGCACAGGAATGCAGCTCTGCAGCTGCTTTGCAGAAGTGCCCTGAAGGCACCCAAGGCTTTTCCAAAAGCCTGTGAAGGAGCACAGTTTTAATAGCAAGCTGTGCACCCCAACAAATCACAAAAAGCCCAAGTGCTCAGGGTCCTGTTTTTCCAGGTTGCACTCCCACACACACACCTGAAGGCAGCGTTGCCTGTATCTCAGACACTTCTGAGTGAGTCCATTCCACCTTCCCTGTACCAAATCATCCTGCAGCCACCCCTACCTCCAGGCAAGGGAAAATCTCTTTGGGTTACACAGCAAAAAAAATAACTGTCCATCTCCTGTGCTTCAGTCCCACCACCTTGTGCTACCTGAAAGTCTTTAACATAATATGTGCTGTCAGTCTTCACATTTTAACTCTCATGCCAGGCTGCTTTCTAAAAGCTTTTAGCTGCACTCACTGATTTCTTGGTTTTTCTCAGGGAAGCCAGTATTCAAGGAATGGTCTGACTGGCACAGAGAGGAGCTGACCTTGCCAGGCACAATAGACCATATGCTGAATTCCAGCACTGAGCTAGCCAAAATACCTAACACAGAACATGGGACAAGAACATTTTATACCTGGGAGGACATTCTCTATCTGAACACCCTTCCTGGACTCCTCAGCTGTTTCTCATTCTGTGGGGCTGATGTGCCCAGGAGCAGTAAGAGGTATTTCACTGCAGGTTTTGCAGCTTCTTTCTCTCATACGTCTCACTCATTTTGAATGATAATCTGGTCTCCAACCATGCTTCCAGACTGCCTCTAGATATTCTGTACTGCATAATGACTCTATCACCCAAGTCCTGGGGATGGAACAAGGTGGGATTCACAACACAATGACCCAACTTTATCTTCCAGACAGAAAAAGAACCAGACCCCTTGTTCCCAATGGAATCCTTTTGCTTGGCTTGTTATCCAAATACCCAGCCCACCTGACAACCCGCAGGGATCCTTGACCCTGGCTGAAGGTGGTAGACAAGAGAGCAAAGATCTCCAGGAGCTGGGTATCTAACACACACTATTAACAGAAACCTTCTGAACAGTTTTGGTTTCAAAGACATTAAGGCACTCTTCAGTAAAACTCAGCTCACATGCTGGGGCTTCATATGGCCCACTGACAACTCAAAACTGGTTTTCATGTAACTAGGAGTATCCATAAAATAAAAACTTCCATTCTTTCCCTTCACAGTCTCAATTTGTCTGCCCTGTTCCACAAATAAAGCAACACTCGGCAGCCAAATAGCTGTAAGTCAAGGATGTTTGGTGTGTATGATGCTTTTCAAGGAGGATTTAAGCAGGCTCTATTTAAGCTGGTTTTATTTAACATCAAGTATATACACATAAAAACAGAGACACTCTCCTAACACAGCCTCCAACCTTACACTCCATCTGCTCAGCTACCAAATCCTGTCCCCCACTATAAATGCCACACAGGTACTTCCTCATTAGAAATCCTTACTACTAGAATTTCCCAGTCGGAAATATTAATACAAACTCAGGTGCCAATGTCGTGGCAAAGCTCCTATCTGTATGTGCAGGATGAGCTTGAGTTGAACCTGTCTCATGAGACCCAGGGCATGATGGTAAAGATGGGATGTACTGCCTGTGTCTGTGTTACTCAACTTTCGAGTGCCTCCATGTTCTGAGGTGTGAGTAGACATACTGGCCATGTTCAGCTTGGTGTCAAGGTAAGATCATCTCCAACTCATCTCAGACTCTTGGTTTTTATTGAATACAATTTTACTAAATTTTAAAGTGAGGTATCTCTAGAAATAATGGAAAAATATGTGGGAAATAACTTCACTGAATAAAGCAACCTTCTGTAGAAACCAATGACCACATTTTCCTTGATGGAATTTCCTGCCACTCAAGCATATTCAACTTTGCTACAGCTTTTGTTTAGGGTTTTTTTCCCACAAACTGCACTAATCACCCAAGAAAAAAGACGATATTCAGGTTCAGATAAGCCTGTTCCTCACCAGTGCCATCGCAGTTCCAGGTCTCTCAATCTGCTTTCATAAATTTTTCTCTGCTACTCTTGTGTAGAAGACCCACAGAGGCATCAGAAACGCTCATCAGACAGCCTGACACGGCCAGTTAGAAACAAATGCTTCCTTATTCTCCACTTATTTAGACCTTGCTACTGAATTGACAGATGAACCCTGATCCAGTGTCCCTACAAAAATCCATGAAATTCCTGGCTCTGTTTTCTCTCCTATGTGGGTACTGTCTCCCAGAAGAGCCAGCAGCCACAGGGAGCCCCTCACCTTTTCCCCGTGGCAGAAATGCCCAGCCCACAGAGCCCACATGGGAGTGGGAACAGGGCACAGCAGCAGATGAAGATGCCTCACTCTCCCCCAAGCAGTCTGTGCTATCTCCAGCAGCTTCCAAACTGTCACAGTGCTGGGGATTCAAGCCATTCATCTTCAGTCAGAGCCAGGAACATCCTCTGCCACTACAGGTTTTCAGTCCTTCACTCAGGTTCAGCCGCTGCTTAGGGGATGAAGGCACGCTCTGCACAAGCAGCTTCGCTGCTGGTCCTGGGACCTCAGCAGAGATTTCACAATGGCAAATACGGTGTTTGCTCGGGAGAGGCTGGTGCTAAAAGCAGCTTCTTGCCTCCAGTTATGCATGTGTTCAGCTCTGATCATTTCCTTTCTGACAGAATTGTTTTACTACAAAGGATCTAGAAAGGAGGTGCAGGGAAGACAAATCACAGGCAGCACAAGCAATTAGTGACTTATTTATGTCACACTAAGGCTCCAGTTCATGAATGACATCCTGAAAGAATATAGGAGCCAAACTCAGCCTTACACCCACTTAACTGTTTAGCTGGATAGCCTGGTACATCCCAAACTTCCAATTCATTTCTGCAGTTTTCCGTTTCCAAAACTCATGCATGATCCCAAGTCCATAAAGAAGATTGACAGGATATCAAGAGTACTTTGAAAGACACACATGCTCTTTCTAAAATAGAGAATCTCGTCCTAAGATTCATTTTTATATTCTGGCTGCAAAACTCTGTATTTGGAAAAAAAAGGATGTGCCATAACCAGCAAGCTATTACTGTTATGAGTAATAACCACTCACTCTGCTTTCACATGGATGTTTGTGCATTTTATGCTGAAGACCTGCACTAACACCATGAAAGATAACTTCCCAAATCAGAAAAAGTAACTACTGGATCTGTACCTGCTGTATTTAGCTGCTCTGTGGGTCACCACTGCGAGGCTCTGGCCATGCAGAAGGACACCACACCTGCATTTTAAGCAAACAGCAACATTTCTCCTGAGCTTATCCCTGCAGTGATGGCAACTTCAACCTCCCAAACCCAGCCCTTACTCAGCCACATCTCTCACAATGAAGCTGAGGGCTCAAACTGTAGGTTCACACTGAAACACAACAAGGGGGCTCAGCCTGGAGACAGGATGCCAGAACCCAGGAGGGTCTTGTGCATCTGCTGGACCACTTGAATTCAACTACCAAGAGTCCTTCCATCTCAATGCCTCTTTCCACTCTTGAGGCAGAAAACTCTGTGAAGCTTCCCTAAAACCATTGAGAAAGAATTAAAGAACAGCTTTCTGGCACTCTCTGAACCACAGCACACATTTCAGACCCTAGGGACACACAGTCAGTGCAGATATAATAACTAGGCTGTGGCTTCAGAGCATGGCTCGTCAAACCCCAACTACAACAGCACAGGTTCCAATTACCAACCTTAAGTTAATGAATGCAAGAAGGGGCAACCTTTTAACAAGATAATTTTTGCCACAACTACACATTAAATAAGGAAAAGGTTGTTATAAATTAGTCCACTTTATCAGCTGGCAGAAGAATTTGCCACAGCTGCAAAACTGATTCTTGCTTAGCCTGCAAAACCCCAGTGATGGCTGGCAATAAAGGGAAAAGAAAACCCGGGGATTTTTGTTCTGATCTTCTTCAGCACTCAACCTGCAATAAAAAGTGCTGTTTATGCTAAAGAGTCAGAAATAACCAGAATCTGACCCCACTCAAACTGCATTTTCATTCCTAAATTGATATGTTGTTATGCAATATCCTTCAGTGCTTTTAGCTGACCACGTCTTCGAAATCTACACCTTCATTAGCAATTTAAAACTGTCAGGAGTCCACAAATAATGGAGCTGTTGGAGCTGACACACACGTTTTGGGGGGGGGGGGGGGGGGGGGAACAAACCACCAGAAAAAAAACAAGACTCCCTATAATTAGGGGGTTGATGAAAATTTACTTAAACATGGAGCAAATGGACAGCCTTGTATTACCAGAGACTAAATATCATATTCTTTCTCAGTTGCATGCTCAGCATAGCAGCAACTAAGTACTACGTAACAAAAACTTCGTGTTTTAAGAATGGAAAAAGTTTCCCAGTTCTCTCCTTTTGCAAAACCTTCCAGAAGGACCCAGTGAAGCAAAAGGAGAACATGAGTGTGAAGACTCTTCAAAGTGAAATGTTTTCTAAGCTTCCTATGAAAACTCCTTCAGAAGTCCTTTTGCAGTCCTCCACTTTGATTCAGGAACACGCTGTCAGTCTTAGCTAAAAATTATAAAGCAGCTTTTTTAAAAGAAAAAAGTAACAATACCCACAGGTGATGAGGCCGAGATTTTCACTTTATGCTCAGGGCAACCTTCAGCAACATCTCTCAGCTATAAACAATGAGTTCCTCTGACAGGAAGAATTGCACCATCACCACACACCCTCAGACAACTCTTAACTTGCAGCTCCTGCTGTGAGTTTGGGAGGTGGAAAGGGGAATTCACAAAAACAAACCCCAAAAGAGTGACCATGAATGGGCTGTACAAGCATGGCCTGGAGCAGTGAAGCACCTCTCAGTGCCTGCACTAAGGCAGGATGCTCTGATACCCCATCTCCTCAAGGCTGCAGACACTGGAACACTGGGACACTGACTGATGAGAACTTCACAGCTTCTCCAGAAGAGCAAAGCAAATCATAATGAAAAAACACAGTGGTGTGATGCATTTTTGGATGCTTCCCAGAGTTCCTGCACAACCATAACCACCTTCTGTCAAGTACAAGCTCACTAAGGGTGCACCACAGTGCATGGTAGCCAGAGCTAACCATGACCTGCCTGGGCAGGAATCCTTTTGAGTCACTGCCTTCACAGGTAGATGACCAATTAAAGCCACTTCTGTTTAAATAATAAAAAGCCACTGTCCCACCCATGTTCCACAGAAGCAACAAGAAGAAACCAGGTTTGAGAAAAAGGAGTCACTGCTTAGATAGTCTTTTTGGGGAAAAACTACTTTAATGTAGTAACACAGCTATTTACTAAGTAGAAACCAACTCACATCTGATTAAAGACACATTTTTCTCTCTCCACCCCTTCTTTTCACCCTCAGGAACAGGAAACATGACAAACCTACAGAACAAAAACCAGATGAGCTAAAAAATCCTGTTCCATTGGCTTTGCACCAGCATTTTGCCTGTGGTTCTGCTGAACACTGCATCTTTCACTGACAGCCACTGACTTTTCCCTAGGCCCACAATAATACTTTATTAATCAAATAATCATATTCAAATTGACTTAACCAGTTCTGTAAACTAAGTAAACCAGCTGAGAACACCTGACACTAAAGTACTGATGCATAAAGACCAGAAATTAACTTTTTGTCCTTGAGGTTATAAGCTTTGAACCCTCCACAAGTAATCTGCATTATTCTGTTTTGCTACAAATAAGCCCTCTAGCTTTTTTATTTTTTGTGCTACTCTTATTGGATTTTATGTAATTATTTTTTCTCCTAACCCCCAGCTAGGAGAGAGGGGAAAAACCCCCTGCTCACAATCATACTGCACTCTTGTCTGTACCTGTACAAAGTCAGAGGGCTGTGACTAAGGACTCCACCAGCAGTGAAGTATCATTGAGTAACAAACACAGGCTGTGCCCATTGTCCAAAAAGGCTTCTCTACATTTGCACTTTCAGGATGCACTGTTTAATGCTACTCAGGAAACGTGTTTCCAGCAGTGGTTTCTAATTAAACACATCTTCCAAAGAGTGGAAGTGGCAGGAACTACAAAGCCATACTTTGTACCAACATTTACACCACTCCAGAGCCTCTCATAGAGCCAAACCAGATTCCTGCTCAAAAATATTCCAAAAAAATCTTTCATTTTACTTGTAGCTTGTATGAAGTTGTTCAACTCACAAGGTTTCTAAATTTAAACGCCATGAAGTCATCGGCTGAACGCGATGACGGGAGAGCTGCTCTGCACCAGCAGCCAGGATTGTCAGAGCCAGAGGCCATGTGGGCTCCTGCCAGCACTGGCCACTGTGGCCACCGGGCACATCTGCAGAACAGCCAGTCCAGGCTCTAACTGCTGCCTCAGGAAGCTCCTAAACTGCTGGACCCTGGCAGAGAAGCTCAGGGAAGCAATGCTACTTGTTTGCTCTTCTCTCATGGTTTTATTGCTTGTTTTACTGCCTGTCTGTTGCTTTCCCTTTTAGGGATGGCTTTACATACTGCCACCACCCAGGAAAAAGGTGGGGGAGGATAAGAGGGAGGGAAGATAAATGATGACAAATGACTGCAGGGATCAGTAAAAAGAAAGGTGGCAGAGGTCGGTAATTATGACCAGAGAACCAGAAGGAGACCCCAAACCCCATCCTGGAGCATCCATCACTCCACAAAGGCATCCAAGAACCACAGGATACTGCTCAAGAGTGCAACAAGCAGAGCTCCTGCTTTATTCCCTCCTTCAGTTGTTGCTACCAGTCAGCTCAGCCAAGACCAGGTGAAGGGCTTGTAACTTAGGGCCTCAGACAAGGGCTAGACTAATAAAAAGTTGATGGGACCAGTACAACCAAAACCTCCTGAGAAGGATCACAGCAGGAAAGACCTCTCAGCTATAGCAATCGGAACACATCTGTGCACCACTTACATTGTTCAACTTCTCACCTTTGAAATTAATAAATAATTGAAATTTCAGGATGCTTAGACTCCAAAACACCTGGACACCAGGTACTGGTTGGAATGAACGCTATGGTTTGGAAGTGAAGTTATTATGAGATGTGTCACTTGCACGCACATCCACAGCCCATCATGAATTACCCAGGATCAGGAGTAACTCTTTGTCATTGAGCAGGGAGACTCTCTAGGTCCTTAAGTCATGCTAAAAGAGATTAGTTTTACAAGTATACATTACAAGGACATACTTGCAAGAAAGAGGGTAAAAACTGGCAGCCTGTACATCTTGATTAGTTGCACTCACACCCACTTTCACCTTCTTGCTTCTGAGCACACTACAGCTCTGTCCTCTGCTGTTCAACAACACTGGCTCTGAATTCAATATTCCAGTCAATTAAAAAAAACATTTACCCACCTACAGCTTCAGCTGGAGATCTCAAGAGCACTTTGCTAAGATGAATACTGACCTGCTCAGTGTTACGCAGGTTAAACACCGTTTTATAGGCACACAGCTCAGCCCTGTTTACATGAAAAATTCAACTGACCTTTGTGGCTCCGTAAAGCTACATTGCTAGTGCAGCCCCTGTGCAGACCATTTATTTAAGTGGATCTCCGTGCTCAGGTTGTATCAACCAGAGAAAGATATAGAAAAATAATCTCCCCCCTAGAGCCTTAGATCTGCATAGATATCACCTCTACAAGCACCCAGAACAAAGTGAATGAAAACTGAGCCCTTGAGGAAGTGGGAACAGAAGTGGAAGGTGGAGCACAGAAAACCACACAAGCCATCAAGGCCACATGTTCCTGATAGCATTGACCCTTACTGACTTAAATGAAAAGTCACAAATTTAGTATTTGCCTAAATGTCCTCTTGGCCTTCTGCTGAACAACGGCAATGACAGAACTGTGGGGCCTACAATCTCCCCTCAGTTAACATCCAGGTAAAAAAAAAAAAAAAAAACATTATTTTTTTCTTCTCCTGATCCTTCAGCACCTATCAAGCTCATTAGTTTCAGCCTCTTCCTTAAACTAGCTATTGAAGGCTACTTTAGAACAGCTTGAACCAACGTGCCTCTTCTACCCTAATTTGCACTGAAATCTCATTTGCTCCACATCAACTCCTCACTTGCTCAACATCAGCTCCACACAGCAATTCTTCTTAAGCATATACAGTCATATGCAGATCTATTCCATAATAGGGCACTGATTGCTGAGAACTGGGTGTTCTTTGGGAAAAAGCACACCACAAGCTGAGGATCCCACATTATGCCCAATGCAATCCTGGTGCACACTGGTGCCAGTTCCCTGTCTGCTTCAAACCCTTCACTACCAGGAGATTCACTCACTCTCAGGCTGTAACATCAACATTCATCTGTCCTTGTGCCACTCCATGCACTAAAATAGCTACCAGAGAACCAACTGGCCTCCAGCTTGGCTTCATGGGCACTGTTCCACTCTCTGCCTTGGTAATGGTTATTCCTCTAGCTATAGCTGGCCTCATGTTTGGTTTTTCCATCCCTGAGTTTATCATAGAATGGTTTGACTTGGGAGGAATCTTAAAGCTCATCAGATTCCACCTCTGCCAAGGGCAGGGACACCTTCCACCAGCCCAAGTTGCTCCAAGCTCCAATGTCCAACCTGGCCTTGGACACTGCCAGGGATCCAGGGCCTGCCCACCTTCACAGCCATGAATTTTTCCCGATATCACTGCCCACTGGCAGTGTGAAGCTGTTCCCCCATGTCCTGTCCCTCCATCTCTGTCCAAAGTCCCCCTCCAGCTCTCTTGGAGTCCCTTTAGGCACTGGAAGGGGCTCTGAGCTTTCCCTAGAGCCTTCTCCTCTCCAGGTGAGCAGCCCCAGCTCTCTCAGCCTTTCCTGCCAGCAGAGCTGCTCCATCCCTCTGCCCATCCTGGAGCCTCCTCTGGCCTGGCTCCAGCAGCTGCAGCTCCTCCCTGTGCTGGGCCAGGGCTGGGGCAGCTCTGCAGGTGGGCTCTCACCTGAGAGGAGGTGGCAAATCCCTGCCCTTGATCTGCTGCCCACAGAGCTTCGGATAAGCCCAGGATACAGGCACTGATCCCTGAATTTAAAACATTTCAGAAGAGGCTCTTGGGAAACTGATTAATAATTAGCTGTCTTGTAAATTAGAGAAATTGTATCAGAAGGGAACTTCAGACTGGGGGAGAATTTTGCTTTGCAGATTGTGTTAGTTTAGATCTGTGTATTGAATAATTTCTATCACTTCACAAAGCAGGTGGAAAAAAAGGCTACTCCTCTAATTCCACCACAGATATTTATAAACACATATTAAAGGACTAACAGATGTTTTCTGTAGTACATCTGGGATTAACAAGCAAAAATATGTAATCATACTGAGAGAAAAGGTAGCTGGCTCTTTAAATCCATCAGTCACAAGGAATTATGAATCATATTTAAGTATCAGATTTGCCAACAGAAGAGTCTGGACTAACCTTCTGCACACCAGAAATCACAGTTACACCCATTCTCACCCTGACTAGCAGATAAGGAGTCTCAGTCACTCGAAGAGAACAATCCCACTTCCAGTTACAGTGACCTCATTCCTCCTGCAACTCCTTCACCTCAGTAAATCCATCTGCACCCAGTTCTGCTTCGTGACGCAGCAGGCCACTCTAAGTGCTGATCTTTCCAGAGGAGCTCATCCAGTCAGGGTGCTAGCATACAATTTTGTGGTAGCTCTATTTTAAATCTCATTTGCTGGATTAAAATAGTATGGAGTTAAAAGTAGTAATTATCAAACATCTGCACTTTCTCTAAAGCTGCAATGCTGTTTAACCAACACACGAGCTATAAAGTCACTGAATGGAGCCATTCCAGACTAGATGCAGAACAGTTCGGGTGAATTCCCAGAGCAGTAACGGATCCCATTCCTCAAGGTCATACTTTCAGCACTGGAGTTCAGCAGCACAAGCTTCTGAGTGATTCAGAAGGCACAACAGCAGGAAGTCCCATCCCAGGAAGCATTCAAGGCCAGGGTGGAAGGGCTCAGAGCAGGTGCAGGGTTTGGGCAGGAAGGTGTCCCTGCTCATGGCAGTGGAGTGGAACCAGAGCTTCAAGGTCTCTTTCAACCCAGCCCAGTCTGTGACTCATCATTATGCTGAGTGACTGCCTCATAAGGTACTGTCCTAACAAAATGACACTAAGTCCTCTTTTATTCATCATGTTTCCTTTGGTGTCCAGTAAAGCTGAAAGACACCAGTAAAATAGAACCCAGCAAGTCCTGAACAGAAGCACCACGGCCACGAGGGCCCTCGCTCCAGAGCAGCCTCACTGCCCACCTATGACGAGCAGGCTGGTTTGGCCACTGAGTATTTTTGTGATCTTAACTAATTCTCTGCGTAAGAAAGGTCATTTAGAAATCGAACAGTAACAACAGATGTAAATTCAAAGTAGGCCTGAAGTCCCACAAAAGTGTATTTCCAGCTCATAAACATTTCTACTTAATGTGGATTCCTTTGCAAGATCAGTTTCTGGGTCTTACAGTTGCAGAAAGAAGATATTCATGCTGCTGAAAAAAACACAAATTACTCTTCTATTACATCTTCCAGTTAAATTCATCAGACCGACAGAAACCCTACGAAGAAGCTGCACATTACAGTCTGTCCTTACACATATCAGCACAGAAATGCTGATGTTTCAAACCCTGAAAATCAATTGTGAGGAAAGTATTTACATTTGTATTTTAAAGCATCGATTTGAGCACAGGATTTCTAATCTCTGCCCACTGCGCTCCCCCCGGCCACCTTGTATAAACTTTAAATCTCCAATGCAGAGGCCTATTATTAGAGCCGGCTGAAAAAAAAAACGTAAAGAATGAAGGCACATTGTTTGTTATGGAAAAGGTTAGGGCAAAGCCTTTCTAAAAACAAAACCTACTAAACCTTTGTCTGTTTCTGCTGAGAAAAGTCAAAACATTTCTGTGATGTTTTAGAAACTGCTCCTTTGAAAATTATGAACAGTGACTCAACATCAAAGTATGTCCTTTTAAACAACATGTTTCGATTCAGAAGGGTGAAATAAGTACAACAAAACACTTAATGTGGCCTTAGTGCCCCGAGACAGAGCAAAGGCTGCACCTACTGTAAAATGAGCTGGGCTTTCACCTTCATCAACACAATCCTGCCTACAAACCAACCCAGGAACTGAAATAAACAACCCCAGAGCCTGGTGGAGCCAGCAGGACTGAGGAGTGCAGCCTCTCCCACCTCCCCAGTCCCAGTGCAGGAAAAACACAGGAAACCAGTAACCAGAGCACAAGCGACTGAAGCGCCCAGAAAACACCTTGTGCGCAACTCCCGTCCCAAAAACACAATAGACAAAGCCAAAAAAAGAGGAAGGGCAGCAAAGAGCTCCCAGACTAGTTCAATACAGATAGTCCAGACACGCCTGGAGTCACAACGCCGAAAGCTGGGCTGAGGCCGCGGTCACGGGGCTGGCAGCCCAGCGGGGCGAGGGGGCGATCGATGACCTCGCCAGGAGACACCTCCCGGGCACGGCTGGCCAGCCAAGGGACACAGGCAGGGAGCCGTGCCTTGAGCGCATCTCACTCTTTACTACACTTAACTGGAACGCACACTTTCCTGCAAACTTCGGCCTGAAAGATTTTAGGCGTTTTGAACTGGTAGGAGCAATGAATAACAGGCGGGTGCCCGCCCAGGGACCCCAGGGCCACAGGCAGCAGACACAGGGGCCGCACGTAACCCAGGAGCGGATGCGCTCTCTCTACTTTTTGTTGGGGAAAAGTAGCATGAAACTTTCTGTCAGCGAAGGAGAGGCTCTCTCGCGTTCCAGCACAGGAGGGGATTAGTGGTGGGTGTCAGAAAACGTGGCGGAGCCAGGCGGGGCCGCGGGGTGCTCCCGGCTGTCCGCGTCGGGGATCAGCAGCACGGCCGGGGCTGGAGGAGGGCTCGCTCCGGCTGCGCCACCCGGACAAACGGCGGGTCCGCAAGGCACGGAGCGCTCCCAGAGGGCTCCCGGCCGTGCCCGGCCCTGCCCGCAGCCGGGGAGCGGCGCCGGGGCGGCCCCGGCCGCGCGGGGAGGGGCCTGGACACCGCCCCGCCGCACCGAAACTTCGCCGGGAGCGGCTCGGCCGCGCTGCTCCCCCGGCAGAACGCGCTCGGCGGCCCCAAACACCTCGGGCCCACCCCGCTCCCACACAGGCCCCGCCGCTCGGGGCAGCGCAGCCTCCCCGGCCGGGCCCGGCTCCCTCCCCACGCGCGGCCCACTCCACTCCGCTCCGCTCCGCTCCCATCCTCCGCCCCCCGCCCCGGCCCCGCGGCAGCACGGTCCGTGCCCGGCGCCCAAAAGTTTCCAAGTGTGAGAGCCGCAACTTTACCGGGACAGAGCTGGGCTCGGATGGTGGCGGCCGCCCTGGCTGCGCTCGGCCCCGCCGCTTTGTCCCGTCCCGCGGAGGAAATGGGCTCTTCCGGCGCCTCCCCGCCCGGCCCGGCCGCTCTTCCCGGCACCGCCCGCCGCACCGCCCCCGCGCCCTGCCGGCGCCGCCCGCCCGCAGGTGAGGGACGGCGGGGACGGGACACGACGGGAGCCCCTCACCCCGGCAGGACGGGGGGGGCCCTCACCCCGGGCAGGGCACCCTAAAACCGCCCAGGCCCCGCAGCGGAGCCTGGCACAGCTCCCTGTTCCCCTCGGCCCCTCGCTCCCTGGGTCCACGGGCAGCCTCCCTTCACAGCCCTCCACTGGCCGGCCCCAGCCCAGGCTCTTAGGATGCCACTTTTGAGGCAGAATCAACAAATTCGACCTTAAAATCTGGCCTTGTCTTCCTAAGCGCAGCTAACCGAGGGTCTTTGGAGAGCGGGGAAGTGATATATGCAGGGGTTTGAAGGAAACAGAGAGAAAGTTATAGCTGGGTTCCCCCTGGGTTTGTGAATTGGTGTTTTGTTTTGAAAACCCGGATATTTTCACCCTCCTGAGAGCTGCTGCTTTTAGGAAAAGCCTTGTTTTCATCCAGATGTCTCTAATAACAAGACTACAGGTGAGAGGAAATCCCGGGGTACAAGTAGGGCCACAGGAGCCCCTCTAAGAAGAGAGGAAGGATTTGGGAACCCAGCCTTGACCTGCAGAGGCAGGTCTGCAGGTGGAGAAACTTGTCTTTATGCGGTAATTAGTTTCAAAGTTTTCTTTGAAAAGTCTCAGTGAGCCTGTTGTGAGAGAGAGTGATATTTTACCCTGCAACAAATTACTCTGGGACTTTCTGTGGTGTGTTTTGAGATGGTGTTTAATACAAATCTCTCCACAGAACTTACACTTATACTGGATTGTGAAGACAACTGGATAAATTGAATACATTTCATGACTCATTTGCCAGCAGTTCTGAGATACCTGAATCTAGACACTCCATTTTGTTATTAAGCAAAAAATTGAGAGATTGAGTAACCCATAAGGAAGATTTATTCAAGGTATGTAACTGAGTGAGGGGGTGGCCCGAGGTTAGTGTCACAGCACAGGTGACCACACCGTGGTCAGGACTGTGACTTTCCTCCAGATCCTGGTTCAATAGGATTTGCAGGGCTGTGTTTTCCATATTCCTACAAGCCTTTCCTGCAGGAACACTGTGTCCTGCAGGGAATTAGATTGCATTTTTCCTTCCTGCAGGTTTAATCCAAGAAAGGGATCCAAGACAAGGAAGTAAGCAGACTACTGTTGTTTTATAATCCAGTAAGAAAATAGGGATCAAGAGCCCAGCCTTGTCAGTGAGTGAAATTAGTCTAAAGAATGTGAGATCTGTAATTATGAAACTGACTGAGATACAGGTTATTAAAAAAAAATACAGGTCCTCAGTGCCTCAACAAACAGACTCTCCTATGGAAAGACATAGAAAACAGATTTTTTTTTAACTTCATTGTATTTCCTGCTTATAGCAAACCATTAATATTTGGTGTCAATTGCACCAGGGATCCAAACTACTCATTTCTGTCTGTAGCCTACTCTCAGTAAAAATGGAGTTTACACTTCAATAGCTTGCTTTCTTTCATTACTCGTTTTAATATCATGTCTTGGCCTCCTGTGGTGCCTTCCACATTCGTCAGTTCTGTGTGCCTCACATCCTTTCAGGACAAAATGTCAGATTTAAAAAAAAAAATCCTTTTTAAACCTACAGATTCAAAAGTAGAAGGCCTGGAGTTGTAGAGAATCACATGTTCTGCACTGCACCACTGAAAAGTCAAGGGAAAAGTAGGAGATCAGCTGCCAGCTCTGTTGGTTCGTGGAGTGAGTTAAAAGGCTCAGCAAACAAAACATAAAATTATGTAAAAATAGAGCCAGCTAGCTTGAGATTGGACTTTGTCTCTTAATTAACAGCTCTCTCTGAATCACAGCACTGGGCTCTGTCAACAAGACTAAAATGCAGGGGGTGTTCAGACAGGCACCCAGCAACAGTAGCTCACACCTCCCATCCAGTCCATGTCATTGGCGGCTTGAAATCTAATGCGTTTTCTGAAACGAGTTACAAGTCTGCTGCTTGACCTCAAATCTTCCTGTAACAGTGTTTGTGGTTTTGTAATCTCATTTTCCCGGTGTTTTTTAAAATGTTTTTCTTGCCCTTTTTCACTGGGTGAAAACGCAGGGTAAGCCAGGGGAGAGGACAGGGAGAGAGGCGAGGTGGTCGCGCCGATACCGGGGGAGGTTGTTGGTGTAGAATCGACAAAAGCTGCCGGTCACACCCGGTAAGGACGATCCAAGCGCTGCAGGGCTGGCGGCTGCGTGCTCCTGGCAGCCTGGCCCTGTTCCTCGGGTGTGTCCACAAGGGCAATCCCTGGCCAGGGCCACCTGGAGATGCCCTGTGGGTGTAGCCACCGCACGGGAGCTGCATTTTCCTGTAAATCCTGGGCTGGGTGTGTATAGGTAGGGGCTTGTTTATGTAGCACCTGCTAGAGCTCCACTGTCTGCCAGTCCCAGTGAACATGGGGTCTAAATAATATGCCTCACCTGGAGCTGGATTTTCTATTTTTGTAACCATGTTGCTGAAGGGAATTGTTGCTCCATCCATCCATTTGTGCTCCATTTCAAAATGTTTGTTTGGTCTCTGTGGTTTTGTGTTTTGTTTTGAGGGAATTTTTTAAGTGGTTTTGTTTTGTTATTTGTCAGAAGTAAGCACTGCACCTCTCAAAGACAGGACTGCTGGGGCAGGAGGTGGTGAGGGGATTGAGAGGGATGAGAGAATGAAGGAAATAAAAAAGAATGAGGAAAAGATAAAGAATATTGTAATGACAAGCTGAAGGTCCTGCTGGAGGGGCTGAATGGGCTGCAGGAACCAAGAGAGAGAGGAAAAACTCCAAATACTCTAAAGGAATCTCCAGGTTAACTAGCAGCGGTTGAGGCTCTCTGCAGGCTGATGTCACGCTGAACGGTGGGGACAGCCCCAGGGCAGCCACGCTGTGCCGCCAGCTGTGTGACTGCAAGCTGCAATGACCGGGCACAGCCCTGTCACCTCCTGTCCCTGGGCCGCCAGCAAAGGGCAGGAGAGGGCAGGGACTCGCAGCCTGTGAGCTTTGCTGTAGGGGTCACCCCAAAATGCAGCTTCCCTTGAAGACTGGGGGCTCTGATGAAGTCAGCAATGTAGGAAAGTGACAGAATGAGAGTCTGGCACCAGCTCCTAGAGGCTCTCCAGTGCTCATCTCAGCGTTCTATGCAGCTGGGAGGCATCACCATTCCTTTTCAGGGCTCAGACACATAAAGAACTAGGATTGTCTCACAATATCCAGCTAGGAATGAGCATGTGTACAGCCAGAAATCAAATTTTAGTGTCCTGGAGCAATTCAATGGACTCTGGAAATGCTGGTAGGTGGTGCTTCTGGGGGCACTGCAGGTACACAGCCTCACCTGTGACTATGACACCCGCCTTGGTGAAATAAGCCCCAGTCAGGAGGAGAAGGGATTTACCAGCACACCTGCAGCTACACTGGGGCTCCCTGGCACCGCTGGCAGCACAAGGATCAGACCTAGTTGATGCTGCAGTGCCTCTGGGGTCAGCACTGGTTTTCTTGGAGCTACAACACAGCCACCACTGTGCTCCTGGTGCCAGGGCTGTGCTCCCCATCATTGCCACCTTCTCCAGGGAAAACTGTCTGCTAGAAACATGCCCTGGTTCCTAATTAAGAAGCCACTGGATCCTAAGTGAAACACTCTCTTCCTGCACTATCAAATGCTCCTGGGCTCTCCAGAAAAAGAAGCAATCTATAGTGCCAGCATGGCCAGGAGCAAAGGGGCTGCGGCATGGAGCAGCATCCCCCTGCACGCACACTACAGCACATGCCTGTGCTGCCTGAAATAAACAGGCAGAAACTGTAATGAGGAGAAATTATGCCATCCCAAAAGGCTCAGCATGAACTGGGTTCACTGGTTGCTGTTCCTAGCCCAGTAGTTTGCATTCACCTCCAGGTTCGCACAGCCTTTGTGTAATAAACTGTCATAGCCCCGGAGAAAGGAACATTCAAAAAAGCGCCCCGAGGCAATGCATAGCAGGAGCCTGAGAATCCTCCTGCATGAGTCACTGACCTCCACACACTGCATCTATTTCAGCCTTTAATTAATAAGATTTTACATTTCTATGGCACTTTCCATCTGGAAAAATCCAAAAATGCTGTAAAGACTAAGGGGTGTACAGCACCATAGAAATGTGGTTCCTGTAGAGGTGGGACTGTGAGAGCTTAGCCAAGGGCACAGGGGAAAAAGGTTCTTCATTTTAAATGCAGCCTCTGTTATGTCACTGAGTTTTTCATCTCTGTGGACAACAGACAAAAAGATTTTAGTTTCTAAGGCATCGCTTGAGTAAATAACATTGTCTATTGCTTTTGTGATCCCGGGAGTATGCAGTGCAGAACAAGTACTGGCTGATTTTAATTTGGGGTGTTAAAGGGTCACCACCTAAACTATGAATTTATACCATCATTGGATTGAGGCTTTCCTGCCTCCTGATAATTTGTTCCCAAATGTTAGACACAAAGTAGAAGTCAGTGGAGGAAACAAATCCCACGCTGACAGCACCTTACCCTCGCGTGTTCCCTGAAAGCTCAGCAGGATCATGTGAGGCTTCAGCAAGGTCAAAACCAGCCCCAAGGAGCAAGTGGGGCAATGGAGAAAACCAGGAGGAAAAAGCCCTCCTGACCCAAGGTTGATACAGCCCCCGAGGGGAGCCAGGGCTTTGCTGAACCAGCACAAATCCCTGCATTTTTATTTCAAAACAAGTCCAATCAGTCTGCTCAGCAGATGAGCAGGGTCTGGCTTGCATGAGGGCAACCGAAAGGACTGTCAGCCACAGCTGGCATCCCTCTTACTAAGTACTTGGCCAAAATGGGCTGGGAGCACTTGACCACAAAGAGTTTTCAAAGCAACGTCAAATTTCTCTTTTCTCAGTGTGATTCTAAACTATTTTTATCTACCTCTTTCTGGAAGAGAGACACGGGCATTGCCACGACTAGTCATAAACTTTCATTACTTCCTGAGGAGAAATTGCAGGGAAATTACAGGCTAGTGCACTCTTTTTATGTCTCTCCTGCTCCGGGCGTGTCAGCACTGCTGCATTCCAGTCTACCCCCAACACATTCCTCCCTGCGAATCCTGTTCCCTCCCCGCCTGCTGATGGACATTAATGACCTCCCTCTGTAATTAACACATTGAGCACCGCTATCAGCACGAGATGAGTCCCCAGCGCCGGACAATCACATTGTCTGTGCGCAGGGTGGGATCAGTCCCGACTGCCCCTCCACCCCAGCGTGCCCCTTGGCACCTGAGCTGCACCCGCCCCCTTTGCCAGGTGAGCGCAGGGCAGCGGGGGCACACGGCTGCACCATTCCTGGTGTTCCCTTCCCTGTGGGAACCCCTGAACTCGCACATGCCATGCAGAGCTCCTCACTGCTCCTCCAGGCACGCAAAGCTGTGTGGAGAAACACCCGTAATCCTTCTCGTTTCAGCATCTACGAGGAAGTGTCAGTTATTAATTATCCCTTTGCCATAAAGACAACACCTACAAGCAGTTTCCATACTGTTGAAGGGTTAGGGAAACTGAGGCAGAGCAGATGCTCCAATCCCTGCAGCTCCTGCCCCAAGCTCATCTCCCTGCCATTCCCAGTCCCGAGTCCAAGCACTGTCTGCAGTGCACCAGAGCTCCCTGAGCCTGGAAAGCCCACATCCACGTGGCTTTTTAGGCATGGAAACTTCATCCAAAGGGAGGAATTCTGTCATCAAGGTGAAAAGTATTGCTACTGAAACGTGATCAAAGAGAGAGTTATCACCTTAAGTGTACTCAGGAGTTTCTGTTCCAGACAGAATTATCAACAAGAAACCAATCTTATAAGGTAGCTGCTATTGGTAGGGAAATAAAAGGAATACAGTTCTTACCAGACAGGCCTAAGTTGCTCCAAATTGCTGTCAGCTTGAAATATCTTGCTGGTAATTTTTTTCCAAATTCTTCTCCCTAAATTTGATTTGTTGCTGTACAGTGGATGATCTATTCTGCACAGCACCTCAAAGAGCATTCCTCTTGAATCAGGGTTGTCCTCTCCCTGATTGTTTGTGAGCTATCACTTCTGGGAGTTGGCAGCCTTTATGATAAAAAGGGACATCATTGCTTGAAAAGCAGACTTTTGTCTGAGGCTGTAGTGTCTGCTGCCCTTACAAATAGCAGCTGAGATTACTGGGAGGAAAGCCATCAAGGAAAAACACTTTTCCTCCCCATCTTTGAGCTTGTCCACATGGACTAGTGGCCACTCTGTGTGTCTGTACCCTGGGGCAGGGGAAGGATGGGGCAGCATTTTCTAACAAGATGTGAATAAATCCTTTCACCAGGATCCCTTTTAACCAGGATAAAATCCCACCTCCTGTGGTACTGTAGCAAAAGCAGGAACATCACACCCAGCAACTTTTTTCTGCTGATCTCTGCTCTTTCTTATGTGAGGGAGGAAGAGAGAACTCTGACTTATGAAGTATCCTGCTGGGTTCAGTGATGTCTCCTACACGGTGTGTCTGGGGCTTTCCCAGGCCTCTGAGCAATCACCCTGAGCTCTCCAGAGGATTTATTTCTGCACACTTGACACAGAGGCAGAAATGTGAAACTCCACCTCACCTCTGTCAGGATGCGTTCAGCCTGCCTGTGGGTAACAATGAGGAGTGCAGTAGCCTTGCCCTGGCTTTCTCTTTCAAGAATATAAATGTGTCTTCTCCTGTCCTTTCTCTGCTTAACCCACTCTGTCCAATGGTTTAAGCAAATTCAAGGAAATTCTAGTTTGGGGATGAGGAGCTGCCTTAGCTTATTTATGTGGTTTTGAGGTGTGGGCAGTACAGAGAGACTTGGCTTCCCAGAAATAAAAGTTCTCACTCATCTTGTATATATGGTCACATTAGATAAAAATAAGGAAGGTATATCTAGATCTTTCTGGGAATATATGGGCAATTTTAGCCTATTTCTGCTCTCCAGCTTGCTGGCAGTATCCATAGGTGACATTGCTGTGGGTAGGGCACTGCAGACACTATGTCAGGCACTTCAGGTCACCCCAAGAGTTCACGCTGCAGCTTGGACAGATCTTGTTACTATCCAGAGCATGGACAGAAATGGAGAATTGGGAGCTGGTGGAAGGATTTCACTCTACCCACGCAGGCACTGGAAAATTAATAATTGTTGCACATGCTCGAGAGCAGCTCAAAACACAGTGCTAGTTCAGCTGGCTGTAATTCTGCCACACAGTTTACTCTGACATCGCATCAGGGAAAGCTCCACTTAAGCAATTGTAACATCACTGAAAGGATGGAATTAAGAAAAAAGGAGAAGGAACATAAACCTCCCACTATTGTAATTTTCAGAAAGCAATAACAGGAAGAGCCAGTTAAAAGGCCTTGAGGCTCTGAGCTGTTATTCCTCCCTGGAAACCAGCCACGTAATACACAGAAAAACCCTGGACTGTGTGTGGGGGCTGCTCCGTGCCCACCACGGGGATGTGGGCTCATTCCTGGGGCACATGAGCCCATTCCCATGGGCAGGGACCTGCAGAGGGCTCCCTCCCCACCCCAGCTGTGGCCACCCTGGCCATTTCCTCTGCTGTGGGATGCCCTGGGCAGACAATCCTGCAGCTGCTCCAGGGCAGCATCTCCCAAGGGCCAGGGCTGGAACACCACTGTCTACCCGTGCACAGGTATTGCAGCAGGGCTGCTCAAGAACCAGCAACTTGTCCTCTTTGCAGGGGCAGGCTGAGCCTTTCCGAATGCAGGTGTCAACCAGGCAGGAGCAGCACAAATCAATCTCTCACTGCTTAAAAATATATCTGTATACCAGATCTGAACCCTTTCCTCCAGAGTCTCGTGGCAGAAATGGAGTTTTAAAATGCTCAATTATTTATAGCTGAAATGCTGGGGGAAAAAAATAACCTCATTTGTCGTGCTGGAGCAGAACGTGCTGGTCCCCATCACCCACTGCTTGCACAATGCCTGAGAGTCATGAGATCTGGACAGGGGAATGAGGAACAAGGAGCAAGAAGTGCCTGAAAGCAGTGTGCCAGTGCCCCAAAGCAGAGCCAGTTCACTCAGGGACATGGTCAAACCCAAATCATGACAAGCCTGAGGTGTCCCAACTGTTGCTTTCATGCCTGGGTGTTAATTGTCCCCAATTAGGTGGGGTGGGTGTTTCCTTAAGTACAGGCTTCTCCTGGCAGACCAGGGGAAGGGACAGGTTTTGTAGACCCACAGATGTTGTGTGGAAGGGGTGCTTTGGAGAATTAACAGCTTTTTAGGAGGGAACCTGTGTGAGTTCCTCCAAAGGAGGACTGTCTGCCTCAACTTGCTTTTGTTTTTCTCTCCCTGTGTTTTGGCAGAGCTGCTGCTTGCCAAGGGCCTGGCATGGGGAGTGGGCACTGCAGGTCCCTGCCTGGTGAAGGAACACACCAAAACCTGCAGTCACACATGACAGGAGGAGCAGCAAGAGGAGAGGAAAAGGAAAGCAAAAATCAGAGACCAGAGGATGTAAAGACATCAAATGTCACATGGCTTCTGGGTGGAGACTGGAAGAATTTTTCCATGGCTTTAGAACAGAATTGAATTATTACAGCTCTGTAGAGCCTTTCTCCCTTACTGAGTTCCTCACTGGTGCCCAGTGCTCATGGACAGGCAGGAAGGACAATGAGGTGGAGGGATGGTTTGGAGCCAAATTAAGTATTTGTGTGATTTTATCTAGGAGAGGACAACCACCCCTTCTCCCTGCTCCCTCCTGGCGAACGGACTTCATTCTCCCTGTCCTGGAGAACACGGGCGTCAGGAGGGCTCTGAAATCCTCGTGCCTTGCACTCAGCTTCTTTGTGGTGCATTGCACTGAACAATGCTTAAAAACCTCAGGGATGATGAGGAAAGTGCCTGTATCCATGGCAATGCTCTGCAGTCCTGGCCAGAGGACCTGGAGCCACCCACCCCTTGTCCTGTAGCAAGCAGGAACTGGTCCTGTCACTTGTATTGTCCAGGGGTAGAGGACACTTCCAGTCTGAAGGAAACAACTTCTGATAACTTGCAGCTCATCACCACCACCTGGATCACCAGCCTGGTGCCAACATCTCCCAGGTGTTAGAGATGAGTTTTGAGATGGTGGCTCTCACAATTAAGGGGTGAACATTATGTGTATGTTAAGAGAAGTTTGGTAGATGTATAATTATGTTACTGCAATGTGTGCTCTCCCTTGCATTGTTATCACCGGATGGCCTTGGTAGTCAGGGCATTTGGGGAGGGTTGTCTCGTTACTATGGCAACACCTGACCTCCAACCAAGGTGTAAGAAAGTGATCTCCAGCCCTGGACTTTAGGAGGGGCTAGAGGTATAAAAGGAGGAGCAACCATTTTGAAGATGAGCACGTGGCTGGTAGTCATGAGGGCTCTCAGCGCTGTGATTTTTCCTTATTTAGTCCTTTTGTTGTAGTTTTTGTTAAAGATTAATAAAATTTTAAAATGTGAGCAGTCATTTCTCACACAGGGATTAAGGACAAAGGTGCCATAAGAGGATCTGCATGAAAGGCCCTTTTGCTCAAGCTCTGAGACAAGCCTTGGCCTTGGGAGCATCATCTGTCTCTGAGGCCTCTGTTCCTTCTTGCACAGGAGATTTTGGGCCACATCATGCAGCAAAACCAGTAAAAGTTACAGCATTTGTCTGCTGAGGAACTGGTGGCTTGGCCTTCAATTAGGATAAAGCTGTTTAGTTCCTTTCCACCTCAGCACTACCTTCCTGCACAGCCCCGTTACTGAGGCTGGCACACAGAATGTTAGGGATTAATGAGACAGGTGATTAAATACAGTTCTGATTACATCCAATCCCAGGAGGATGGATGTGGAACTGCCCTGCTGTGAATTAAGTAATAAAGTGGGAAAAGGTAGAAAACATAGCGGGGCAGTGGTTCTATTTCATTAACACCCTCACGCCTGCCGGTGCTGGCACCTCTGCCCAGTGCAGGTGTGATTGCAATGTGATTTTGGGACCTCGGAGCCAGAGCCAGGGACAGGTGCTTGTGCAAGGACCAGCAGCACGATCAGGAGGGAGAAACGCGGCTATGCACTGAACTACTGCCACTTCTTCGTGCTGATATTCTGAATAAAAATCCCATCTGTGCCACACTTTTGCCCCCAGCACCTCCTCTGACACTGTAACTGATCCCTGGGGATGGTGCAACAGGTACCTTGTGGTGCACAGCAGCAGCACGTATGTTTAGGACAGGCAGATTCCAACAGTACCTCCATACCTTTGCAGAAGCTATCCAAAATCCTGTGGAAGTCTGGAAGTAGGGAGGTTGGGAAAAGCAATAGTAAAGACCTGCCAGTGAAAGCACTTCAAATCCATGGCTCTCAAAAGACAGTGGCAGCCACCTCCTTACAGATGTGAAAACCAAAGAAATTATTTGCCTTGTGTAACCCAGAAGTGCTGGGAATGCAGCAAGATCCCAGACCAGGGGAATCAGTCTCTGGACCATAAGTGAGTCCTCAGATGTCAGCACCAAAGGCTATAAAACCTGAGCCCTGCTGGCCAGCTGGCTGGTGCATCTGGGGATGTCTCAGTGCTGGCAGGTCTGACAGACAGTTCCCACTGCCCAGCCCCACACCCTCCGCTTCACTTTTATCCCTTCCAAGGATGAAAGCTTCCTGTGGGCACCACTAAGATCGCTGAGAGCAGGTAACTCCACGCCATCCATCTACCTGCAGGCAGGCACAGAACACAGGGGGAGCCCCCTCCGGGCAGGAGCTCTGAAACACATGCCTTTGTGCCCTCCAAAACCTCCTGCTGCGTGAAGCTGCCCCGTGTGCTGACCACAAAATGGCTGAGTGTTGACTGCACAGCCCCTGGAGTTCAAATTCCCATTTTTTGCCTGGCACTCCACACCCTCCTCCTGCTGCCAGCTCTAACGCAGTTACAGGGGAGCACTCAGCCCACTCAGGAGCAGAGCAGCTCACTTGTAAACTTCATATTACTTGAGGTTTGCTCAGAGTTCATGCCCCAGGTTGCAGTTAGATGGAGTGAAGCAGTCCCAAGTGCTTCTGATGGATATAAAAAGGATATGCAATCAGACGTGCACTTAAGCAAGTATATTACCAAGTTAAATGACTACAGTTTTACTAAGCTAATTAAAAATGGAACAAAGCGATGATCAGATTAAGGTCATAATTAATAACTCGATAGGTTCAAATTATCCAGTCACCCAATAAATTCTCCATGTAATCAGAGGGAGCCACAGCTGATAACTTGAGGGAATTTGTGTCCTACTCAGAGGTCTTCAGGAGGCAAGAGCTGCCTTTGGAGCAGTGCCCTCAGCTCACCGAGGTTATGTGCTAACCCTGCTGCCCAGGACACTTTCCCTGAGGCTTCCCTGTCTATTCCAGGTTGCCTCCTTCAAGGGAAGTGAGAGGACTCAGGAGGGGTGAGAGCCCCTCGGTGCCCACCTCCCAAGAAATCAGGGCAAGAGCCCCACCCACCAGCAGAGTGGTGTCTTGCCATGGTTTATCCCCAGTTTTTAGCAGGGATGATGCTTTCTAAGGAGCCTAGCATTTGGTTTGTGCTATATTTACACTTGGTGGTTCAAGACCCTCTTTTTGGGTGCTCTCCAAGTGGTTGAGCTCTGACATCCCCCACCAGCTGATGCCAGGCCCTTGGGTACCCAGCTGATAGAGACAGAGAGGCTGCCCAGCACCTCCCTGAAACTGCCTCAGCTCCTCATTAGCTCTTGGAAATGCCCAGCGTGCTGCTCTCCATGCTGGGATTTGGACTCTTTCCATCCTCAATGCCCAGGATTTGGCCAAGTTAATGTTTTAAGAGGGTTTTTTGTCTTCTTGTTGCTCAGAGCCTGGAACAGCTGTAAGAGTAGGAGAGTTTGCCAATTATATGATCCTATTGTTAATTATCTTAACTATGAGTGCACTGCTAGGTGACATCTCCACTGGAGGTTTGTGCTGCAGCATTCAGGTCCTGAATCCCTGGGGTTGCACATGGAGACTCATCCAGACCCTTTCTGGGGCTCAAAGCAGTGGGGAACGAACCCTGAGAGGTGCAGGGAGAGCTCCATCACCCAAAAGATTTCCCAAAGCAGGAGGGAAAGAGCTGGGAGATGGGGATGCTGCGGGTGCTGGGGACACCGTTGTGCCAGGGTTCCCTGGAGCTGAGCCTGGGGATGCACCCAGCACCCCAGGGGATTTCTGATGGATTCAGGGAAAATTGGAAAGGTCCCCTCTGGTTCTCCTCCACCCACAGCCCTGAGGCAGCTCGGGCTGGTTCCCTCCCCTCCCAGACTGTTTCATAGCCTGAAGCTGCTGTTTACAAAAAGCAAATGTTTTACCGTTGGCTAATCCGCCTTGTTTGCAAAAGCCCTGAAGGCTCATTTTAATTGCAAGTAAATGATTCTTAACGATATAAATCAGAGCCAGGGAGTGTTTGTGATATCTTGCACTGTAACCAGGAGTCAAGAAATGAATTAGTCTCAAATTGAAAAGGGAAAGGTTTCCATCTGAAATTGGGCAAATATGAGGCTTCATCAAGGAAAGATAATCACTTGGCGGGATAATAATGAGGCTTCAGCTTATCAGTTTTGCATGGAGAATCCTTAATACGCCTGTAGCATGGTTTGCTGCCGTGAGCAGTGTGAGAGACAGCTCAATAAGAAAGGTAATGGAGAGAGAAGAGCCGCAGCAGCCCCCAGCTACTCCCTGGCCCAGAGGCTCAGACCCACCTGCCTTCAAAGAAGAAAGTCAGGAAAATAGAAACAGATCACACAGGTGGCAAAGTGTCTGGCTGGGCAGCAAGGCTCTGCTTTGGAGGGTCCCCCTCTTGCTCTGCCAGCATGGCCCCAAACAGGGCTCCCAGCTCGCTCCCTACCAGGACCCTGCCCAAGCTGGGACCAGCAGGAGTTTTTCTCTTGGTCTCAGTTCCAGCTGGATTAGCCCCAGACTGTGGATGTGCAAAAGCTTGGGGACATGAGGCAGCTGAGGTCTGGCAGGTTTGGGGGTGCTGTTCCCTGTCCCATTCCTCTCTGGGAGGTTCCCCAAGTGCGAGGGATGGGTTCAGACTTGCAGACACTCAGCATCCCCTTCCCTTCCTCTACCAGCGAGGACCCTCAGCTAGGACAGCACAGGGCAGCTCTTTGGGAAGGAGCTGGCACAGCTGGGATATTCCCAAGGGCAATGGAGGTTCCCCAAAGGGGACAGTGATCCCCAAGGCCATCCTGGCCCAGAGGCTGGGCAGGAAGCAGGCACCAGCAGGATCTGCAATGGGAGAGTTGTCACAGCAGAGCTGTTGGACCTGCTGGCCAAAGGGCTCCTGTGTCCTGCTTGCTGTGCCCAAATGGCAGCCGGTAATGTGTGTACAATTAGCAGCGGGCTGTAATTGCTGTCTGTAACCTCTTGGGCTGTTGGGAGGATAAACCCAGCTCAGAGAGCCCGGCGCTGTGCCAGGCTCTGGGTTTGCAGCCAGGAGGGCTGTGCCAGAGCCGAGCTGTGCCCTGACCCCCCTCCTCAGAGCCCAGCACAAACACAGCTCCCCTGGAGCATCCCCCAGGCCGGGCCGGGTCCTGACCCCGGAGAAGGGGCAGAGGCCGGGGCAGGAGTGGGTGCAGCTGCTGCTGAGCAAAGCTGTGGGTTCATTACCAACCTCTTCAAAACCAGAGCTTAAAAATATCCCCCGCTTGCAGGGGCTGGCTCAGCTGCACGGCTGGTCCTCATCTCCCTCTCGGGATATAAATAGGCAGCACTGAATAGCAACGCTGGCCCAGCGCTTTTCACGGGGCTGCTGCACAGGAGGGGACAGTGGCACCAGCCCCGTGGGTGGCTGGGGACGTGGGCTGAGCAGCCTGGCCACATCCCACCGAGTTGGGCTGTGGCTTCAGGTGTCACAACAGAAGCTGCTTACAGCTCAAAGCAAAATGTAATGAAGAGAGCAGCCAGCAAAAGAGTGGTGCAGTTTTGGGATGAGGATGAAGGAGGAGAACTGTCCCTGCTGGCTGGGGTCTGCAAACTCCTCCTGGCCCCCCTGGGACATACCCTGGGGACAGTCCTGGCAATGGGAGCTGCTTCTGAACAAGCTTGGCTTTTCTTTCACAAGGTTTCAAAGTCTTTTAGGGGAAATGGGTGATTTTGTGATGAATTTTGTGGCAAAATTACAAATTTGCCATTTGTGAAAGAGGAGTCTCTTGCATTATGGTCCTTTGGTGGCACTGGATGAAGATGTTCCATCATGTGTCCTCCAGAAAACCCTGATATCAGAGCAGGAGGAGTACCCAGGAGAGAAGGAAATAAATGCCAAAATAAAAGAAAAAATATCACTTTTCATTTTTTGGATTCTAATAAAAGCCTGGTATTTAATAATGAAGGAGAGTCAGATGCCCAGATATGCTCTTATTAAATGAAAGGTGCAAATGTCTTTGCTTAATCCACAGTGCAACTCTCAGACTAAACACAGGGCAAAAGATCTTAACACCTCTTCTGAACAAGTGGATGCTCTTGTTATTCTCCAGTGCAGCTGCAGCTTCTCTGTTCAGGAAGCTCCTCAACTGCTTCATTACAGTCTCCCCCAGACTAATCCCTCTGTCCTGCCAGGAATTCATCATTGCTCTCCACATTTCTAGAAGATGATCCATTACACAAAGGGAAGTGAAGGAAAAGCTCAGATGAAGCCAGTCCTGTCGTGGCCTTGGAAGCAAATTATTCACAGTGCCACCAGGAGAGGCCATGAAATAACCCTGGGTGCTCAGTGGGCTGAGCCAAGCAGGAGAAAAAATTCATGCCCAGAATCAAGGTGAAGAGTTTCTTGGTTGTATGGGCAATGAAGTCTCTTCTGGAAAAGGGCTGGGAAAATCTGCCACAAAGTGAGAAACCCCTCATAGCTCCATCACTGGTTTTTGCAGGCTGGGGCTTGGCTGCAGGGAGCCATCAGTGATGGCTGTGGTGGCACACGGCCACACTGGAGGGTGCTGCTGCAGCTGGGTGTGCCTTTCACCTGGTGTCCCTCCAGGTCAGTGTCTCTTGTTGTGTCACCACACGGAGGTTGGGGACAGCCTCCATGGGCTGATCTCTGCAGCCCTCAGGATTCCCACAGCTGCATGGGGGCCTGGATGTTTGATGTTGCTTTGTCTCCTATTCCTTTCCACCAACAGCAGAAATCTGCTCTGTGTCCTCCTCGATTTGGAGGGGAAGGACATTTAATCACCCATGTTTCCTCCACTGAAAGGGTCTGTCGTTCCAGCACCTGGGCTAGAGAGAAGGGGATGCTCTGAGCCAGCTGCCTGCCCCAATGGCCTAGGAGTTGTCATAAACACTTGCAGCCACCCCTGTCATGTTGGCCATGTTACTCACACTCTTAAAAAGTAATTTTCTATGGAAAATGCTCATCTCATAACCATGACGATAAGGGAAGCTCAGTTTTGGGCATCCCTGCTAGAGATGGCAGAATCAGTGCCCAGACTGGGAAAGGGTGTCCCAGGGTACTACACTGGGAACAGCCACTAGCCCCTCCAAGGGCAGAGATGGCCTTTGCCTCTGTCCCCAAGCCAGAAAAAGCTGTGGCTCAGTGTGATTTCATGAGTCATCCCCAGCATGAGTCACTGCTCCCTGGGCTATCATTTGTTGGGAATGGGCTCTTGCTGGTTCCTCTCCAGCAGACAGGGCAGGGTGGGAGCCAGAGCAGGGCAAGGGGACACTGCAGCCACCCTCCAGAGCAGACACCTCTCTTCCCAACTAAGGCACTGGGCCAAAATCAGCCCTGCCAGAGTGACTCTTCTTTGACTATCCAGTTGCTCTTGGGGAACTGGAAATGTTGGTGACACTCCCCTTATAAGCAGATTATTTCTGCTGGGAGCTGGGCTCTTTGCCTGCCCACAATCGGTCACTAATCACACCTTTTGGCCAGTTCACTTGGGGTTTATCAGTCTGGGCCTCACCTTTATCAGATCTCAGCCCTGCTGGGCTGATGAGCTTATCTTATGCTTCTCAGGCTCCCTGGAAGATCCCTGCCACTTATTTAAACTGTGCTGAAATTATGCCAGGCTTGGTGAAACTGCCTCTCCTGGAAATCCCTGCAGCTCCATGAGGTGCTCCCAGCTCAGTGCACAAACTGGAGGGAGCAGCACTCAGAAGCCTCGTGCCCACTGTGCCACAGCCCTGGGGGGATCCATCCCAGCAAAACCTGCTCCCGGGGCATGCAGGGTCTTCACAGAGGTTCAGGGACTGGTACAGCTGCTGCAAGGGGCAGTGGGAGAGGAGAAAGCTGCTCCTGCAGCCCAGGCTGCTCTGTGCACAGTCCTCATGTGCACAAACACTCTGTGTAGGACCCAGAGCTATCATTCCTCTTGCTGTGCCCCAAGTGATGCTCTCGGTGCCCTCAGTGACAAGGTGATGCCCTGGGTGATGCTCCTTGTCCCTGGGTCCTCAGCAGGGTGAGGTGAGGCCCTGTTTCATGGATGACCATCGAGGAGGTGGAGGAGGAGCTGCACCTCAGCCCTGGCTGCAGACCTCTTCCCATCCAGGGTCACAGTGAAGGCACCAGCCCCACATCACCCCTGGGAGAGCCTTGTCCATGGAAGCCCTGGCAGTGCCAGTCAGGAGCTGCCATTTATTTTGCTGGCTCAGCAAGATACCAGTGGCTCCCAGCACTGCATCTTCCCTCAGTGGGGTGAAAATGACTCTGGAGCCCGGCAAGCAGGTCCAGCAAGAGCTGGAGCTCTGCTTTGCACCCCGGAGCCTCTGGAAGTCCCACATCCTCAGGTGGCTCCAGTGGGCTGTAGGAAACCGGTGGCTGTGTTCACCCTGCCTCAATGTCTCACATGAGAAACAGAGACGAAAAGACCTTGGAACATGGCCAGGGAGCTGGGAAAATGGATGGGCTGTTTGAGAAGCACCTCAGAGAGCAATGCTGAGTGCCACGGAGCAGCCCAGGAGGAGATCCATACCTTGGGCTACGCAGATCAGTGCAAACCCAAGCACGGAATGATTCTGTCCTGCACCCTTCACTTAGGGCCAGTCCCTGTGGCACTCAGGCAGAGCAGCGTGCAGGAAAGGCTGGATCTCACCTCACCTGGGTCTTTTTTAGCTTGGCTATGTCTGTCTCTGTGACTGAAGAAATCCTTTTAGGTAGAAGAACATGTGGCTTCAGTGGGGGCATCCTCACAGCCAAGCCAGGACTGGATACACACAGGATGTTCCCTCTGCTGCTGGTGCCAGCCACACTGTGGGATGCAAGGGTTAAACAAACCCTGCCCAGTTTATTATCTTAACTCAAAATAAGCTTTTTCACAGAAAGCAGCTGGGTATGTGGAGTGAAACTCATCACTCCAGGGATGCTCAGTGCTGCTGAAGCCAGTTTCAGGAGCAAATATGTATTTTAATGTATTTCTTTTTATGAAGCAGAAAAGTGATGTGGCTGGATGGTGGAGAACCTACCTGAGCTAATGGCCCAGCTGGAGCTTTTCCAAGCAGTCTGTTTAAGGAAATGGATAGTTTGGGGCTTAACTCAGGCTTTAAATGCTTTTAAATAGATCTGTGCTGTTTTCCTGCTGTCCCTGTCCCTGTCCCTGCCACGATGAAGGAGATGGGTTCTGCTGGGCTGGCTCATGCTTGGGTGGGAGAAGCCCAGAAGAGGCTGAAGTGGACCTGGCAGAGGGCTTGCTCCTCTGAGCAGTGTGTGATGCACAGTGGTGGAAAAGCCACCAGCTCCTGGCCCATGTTTGCCCGCAGGGAAATTACTGTCCCTGCCAGGCAGAGACCAACCAGCTTGTCATCCTCTCTGAGTGCCTGGAGTGGGACTTTGGGCTCTACAAGATGTTTTGAGACCCCACTGTGGCTTCCCAGGAGCTCTGAGCCTCCAGTCGAAGGAGGGAGCAGCATGCCAGTGACCCAGAGTCATAATTAACCTTTTCATTTGGGTACTGCTACAGCCAGGCCAGTCCATGAACTGTGTGATATTCTGCCAGGTCTGACACACGTTGGGAGGTTGTTCAAATGCCCGCAACTCCTGTTGGAGCTGGAGAAGTTCCTTCTCTCTCAGCTGGAGAAAAGCCTGTCACCAGCCCAGATGCCTGATCCCAGGCTCCAGCTTGCCATTTCCTCTCCTGTGATCCTGCCCAGACCTCTTGCCTCCTGCAATGACTCCTTGTTCCTGAGCAGCTCAGGGCAGCTCCTCGCTTGATCGCCTGAGTGCAGTCGACAGCTCTGAGTCAGCAGAGCTCTGCGCCCACGCTGGCCTTGGACTGAGGCACAGAGCACTGGCCAGCCACGTGCCTGAGCTTTTCAGGACAGTGCTGGGCATTTGCTTGGAGAAATCTCTCCAAACGTCATGGAAAAGGTGAATTTTGGAGCTGTGCTTACACATGTTAACATGGGGCCAAAATCTGGGTGGGCTCTGGACTTAGACCCACAAGAATGAGAGCAAGGTTTAGTTTGATGGGGAGAGCAGTGCCCAGGGGATTCCTGGATGGAGCTGGTTGCACATGGTGGGAACAGCTACCATTTCCCCATGGAAGAGAGCCCTGTGCAGGCACCAGAGTCAGCAGTGCTCCATGTGTCCTGTGAGGTGGCTTTTGGTGACATGACATGAACTTTGAGCCTCAGCACTGATCTGATCACAGAGATGGGAGATGAAGGTGCTGCCTTAGAGAAAGCAGTTCTTCAGCTAAATTCCCCTGCAGGGAAACGTCCAAACAGCTTCACAACCTTTTCAGCCGCATGACAGGCTTGAAAATAAAATTCCAGTAATGGATTTAGGGGAGCGTGCCTTTGTCCGGCGGGATGGTGAAGCAGCCTGTGCTGGGATCAGCTCCCTGACTCATGCTCTGATGTGGCTTCTAATTATCTCTGGCTCAGGATCGGCTTCTCCTGCTGTGCTGGGAATGAAGGAGGCAGGATGAAAGGCCCTGGCCATATGCCAGGTGGGCTGGGGACGCAGGGGAAACTCCCCAGTACCCTCATGGAGCCCTGGACAGTGGCTGGGTTCCCCCTTCTCCTTGGTGTGAGCTGTGCATATTCACCACTAGTCCACAGACCAGCTCAGAAACTCATTGAAAAATAGAGTATTTTGTATGTATTTCTAGATTATAGAAACATTATATCAGAGAATCATAGACTGGTTTGGGTTGGAAGGGAACTTAACGCTCAGCTCATTCCATCCCTGGCATGGCAGGGACACCTCCCACTACGCCAGGCTGCTCCAAGCCCCATCCAACCTGGCCTTGGGTATTTCCAGGGACCCAGGGAAAGCCACAGTTTCTCTGGGCACCCTGTGCCAGGGCCTGCCCACCCCCCCAGGGAAGAGCTAAAGATGGATATATGTTTCTATATAATCAATATATTTCCATATAATCAATATATTTCTATATAACCTATATATTTCTATAGAAATGTATAATGATAGACATGTCTATCTATATATTTCTAGAGAAAAATAATATATAATCTATATGTAGAGGAAAACCCTGTTGCTTATCACGATGTGCCTTCAAGCCTTGACACCCTTCCAGCAGCAGCTGCAGCCACAGGGACATGCACGCTGTGCCTGCTCCTGCTGCCCGCCCTGGGCTTCCCACAGCCTCAGAGCCATTATCAGGTTTCTTGGTGTGCCCTTAGGGTCAGGGGCTCTGGGGGGCTGACATCCAGCCCATCCTCACCATCCCCATCCTTCATCCCTCCCTACCCCAGCAGGCATCTTCTGGGAGCAGGGACATGGTGGGAGCAGGGACATGGTGGGAGCAGGGACATGGTGGGAACAGGGACATTGTGGGAGCAAGGGATATTGCGGGAGCAGGGACATTGTGGGAGCAGGGACATTGCAGGGACAGGGACATGGTGGGAGCAGGGACATGGTGGGAACAGGGACATTGTGGGAACAGGGACATGGTGGGAACAGGGACATTGTGGGAACAGGGACATTGTGGGAGCAGGGACATTGTGGGAGCAGGGACATTGTGGACTGTCTCACTTTCCCTTGGTGGCCACAGGGCAGATGCTGGCCATGGCCAGCGCACGGCCCAGCTGTGGGGCTGGGTAGCCCTGCGCTGGCTGCGTGGTTCCGGGGACAGCAGCAATGCCAGAGGGCTTTCCCAGCCCGGACAAGGCTGCCGCAGGGCACCGCGGGGCCCTGGGCACCGGTGGCGCTCTGCCACAGGCACCGGCGGGGCCGGAGCTGCGGGGGCGGCCCCAGCCCCGGGCCGGGCGGGAGGAGCAGCTCCTGCGCTCCATCCATGGCACACACCGGGGCTGGAACGGGAAATCGCTCTTTAATGCCTGCAGAGCTTGCTGATTACTGAGCTCAGGGCGGCACACTCTGCTGGCACCTCGCAGGGCTGGGAATAAATACAGGAGACGGCTCTGGAAGGGGCTCTGGAGGGGGCTCTTCACGTGCGGGGGTTTCGTCCCGTGGGCTCCCAGGCTGTGCTGGGCTTTGTGCCCTTCCTGTGTACATTAAACATTAGCTGAATTTGCTGTTTTGGGGCCGGGGGTGCTGAGTTATTGCCTAGCACGGGGCATTGGCTCCTTCTCCCCTGCACTCCAGGAAGTCCCTTTGCTAGAGCCGCACCTCCCCTCTCCTCCCAGTTCTGCAGGAAGGTGGGACACGGTGATGGGGACACCATTCCTAACCCTCCCCAAACACCCAGAGGTGCCCTGGTGCCACCAGACCCCATCGATGACCAGCAGCGATGGCTCAGTACAGGCAGGAACACTTGCAATAACACTGCCAAGATGCAGTCTTATTATTAGTATTAGTATTTTTATTTTTTCTACAGGCACCTCAGAGCCCTCCTGGGTGGTTACCAGAACAAGCTGTGAGCAGGACAAGCCTGGCTGGATGTACAGGAAGAGTCACTGAGGAAAGGTCCTGCTGGGTCCCCTCCCGCCAGGGCCACCCCTGCAGAGGGTGACAAGCCCAAGCCAAGCCCTCAGTGCACCGCAGGACGGGAGCTGGGCCTGGGCAGTCGCTGCCTTTACAGGCTGAGAGGCAGCTGCTCCGCCCCAGAAGGCTGGCCCAGAGCCAAGGCCATTCCCCAGCGTCCCCAGGGAGGCGCTGCCCCTCAGGTGCTGCCTCTGGCTCCTTCCCGCATGCAGCAGTGGGCCATGGACACTCCTTGGTCCTGGCTGACCAAAGCCTGAGCCACGCTCTGATGGGCACTGGACCAAACTCACAGTGCCCACATTTCACCCAGCCAAAATACATAAGTGCTGCTGCTCAAATGCATTGGGGATGCTCCAGGTCCCTGCTGGACATCAGGTTTGAGGGGGTTATTTAAGAGAAAAAGCCGTGTTTTGCTGGTGAAGGCAGAAAGAACAATTTTTGTCTCTTCTCTATAAATCTAAGTTCCACTTGCTCCCAAGTTGACCCAGTAATTGTAATTCTAAATTAAATGTAAATGTATTGGCTGCTGGTAAAGGTCATTCCACATAAAATGGCTATGTTTGCCTCTCCTTCAGATGCATGAATACTAAACATGTATAATTCACAGGATCATTAGCAGATAAAGATGTTTCCCACCTCTGCTCCCTAATCCTCACACAAACCCATTTTATACGTCAGTGGGCAAAAAGAAAACTGTTCACTCTTATTTAATGCTTGTAGATCGGGTTGTCTGCTGTGAAAAAATACAAGTGCTCAGCATTCATCAGGATCCAGCCCACTGGAAATTAAATCCATGTCTTAGAGGAGGCACAATGACCACAGGATGTCCTTCAGGGCTCTGTGCAATTGAGTCCCCCACTCTGCCAGTTCCTCACCTTGGCTTGAAAAGGGTGAGCTTGGGTCAAGGTCTGTGAAACCTCCTCCAAACCTCCTCTCAGGGGAATTAGGGAATGCAGGTCTAATAAGGACCCAGGTAGAAAGCACTGATTATCTCTGGAGCTCCTTGGGGTGAGCTGGGTCACATTGTGCCTGCTCAGGGAGCTCCTAAAACTGGGCAATAACAAGCAGGTGGAGCAGAGCTTCAAAGCTGATGAGGACTTTTCCACCACCGAGTGCTGAAGAAGGAAAACTAGGAGTCATCGCCTGGTGATGGCAGGAGGTGGCCAGGCAGTTTCTCTGCACAGACTAAGGCAGTAATTCACAGCATCCTCAAGTCACTGAGCCTCTTGTTGTCTTGAGAATGCCACAATTTTCTCAGCTGTGATAAAATTGCTCAAGATTTAGGATTTTCTCCACTCTTTGTTGACTGATTGCAAACAATCCGCCACAATCTGCTGGAGCTGCCATGCTCTGGAGGCAGAGTGAGGCAGAGTGAGCCAATGGCACAGCTTTGCTCTCAAGGCCCTGCTGGTGGTTCCTGAGCCAGGTGAGGGTTTTGCAGCCACCCCCTACCCCCATCCCCATCTGTAGGGGATTGCCCTCGGTGGGAGGCTGAGTACCAGATCCACTGCCTGGCCCTGGCACAGGGATGAGGAGGGTCTGTCTCACCTGCAAGCAGCTGAGCCAGCTCTGTGCTCTCAGGGCAGCTGAGATTCACCCCTGGCAGTTTTGGGGTCCCCTCTTCCATCCCCACCAGATGCTCGCTTCAGGAATGTGCTGTCCTGGAAAAGCACAGGTTTTGTGACAGCAGAGGTTGTCAGCTCAGCATCCTTGAAGACAGCCCCAAACCACCCCAAATTTGGCTGCAGTTGGACACAGGATAGATAAGCTCCAGCTGTTCCCTCTCATCTGAGGCACTTCTCAGGGAGCAGCAGGGGTTGGGATCTCAGCAGGGGTTGGGATCTCAGCAGGGGTTGGGATGCTCTGTGGGTTTCTGTCCTCCCCATCACAGGAATTGTTCCTGGGGCTGAGCAGAGCGTGCTGCCCACAGGTTTATTCATCAGCAGCCTCGAGCACAGTGCAGTAATACTGGGAGGAGTGGGAAACCAGCCAGAACCATCAGTATGGAACCATGCAGGAGGTGAGGCTAGAGACACAAACACCCCCAGCACAGGGCTGCAGTGCCCCAGGGATCAGTCAATAACCCAGGACGCAGGGCTGGGATCATCCCACAGGTCTGAGGGTTTGGGCTTCAGGGGGCTTCCAGCTGTGGGCAGAGGGCTGGGGGCACGCAGGGGTGGTGCACAGAGGCAGCAGCAGGTTTCAGTGCCCTGGAGGCTCTCCCTGAGCCACTGCTGCTCACCCAGGCCTGGCCGTGCCTGTCCCAAGGGTGATGCAGGTCCTTCCTCTGTGCTCTGAGGAAAAGCCAAGCCTTGGTGACTCTCAGGGTGACCGAGATGCCCGGGGTGCTGCTCAGAGGGGTGAGGTGCCTGCTGTTGATGAGTGAGGGTTCCCTGGAGCAGTCAGAGCACAGGTGGTGCAGTCCCTGGCCAGGGAGATGTTCTCCCTGCCCTGGAAGCATCTCCCCAAATGCTCAGGGAGGCTTGCAGGACCTGGGCACGGCTCCCAGGGGCTGCTGGGCTGCTCATGCCTCCTGTCCTTCAGCTGGCTGGGAGGTTTGCAGCAAGGAGAGAGCTGGCAGGCCCTTCCTGGAAGGTGCTCATTCATGCATTGACATGTTTATTTGCATACAGACATTTTAGGCTTTTTGTTGTTGGCTGACTTATTGTACGAGTTCTCAAAGCTGTGATATTGAATTATAAATTGAGACAGTGTATCCATGAAAGATTGCTCTTTGACTATAGGCAGCACTATCAAATATGACAGTCACAATAAATGCATGCTTTAAAGCCAAGCTAAATATGCTCTGCTATCCAAGATGTGCAAATCAAGCAAGTAGAAAAATAACCATAATATTTTTTTTTTCCACAAACAAATCCCAAACCTTGGGTGATGATTTTGTTTAGCTTTATGTCTTGGCTCCTTGGCAAAATAGTCAGGCAGCAGATAATGAAATGACCTACTTTTGCTTTCTTTGTTCATGACAACACATAAATTAAGAATTATGCCCTTTCAAATTATACTTATCGTTTTTGCAGAAATTAGAGTGTAATTTCTGCTGCAGGTTGGAGGTGAGGGAGAGGGAGGTGGTTCAGCCTCTGTGGGGTTCCCCTGTGCTGTGCCCACTCCCAGGAGCAGCAGCTGAGCATCCCAGCGGTCCTGGGCTGGTCCCACCACCAGCAGGGTCCTCTCCTCTCCTCTCCTGGCTGCTCTGACTCATTTGTGCTCACCTCGGAGGCCTGGAGGCTGAGCAGTGACACTCGGCTGAGGATTTAACCAGCACCCCGGGTCTCACTGAACGCTGCCGTGAAAGTTGCCACAATCGGGCATCGCTGGGAGGGAGCGCTCCCCTCCCTCTGCAGGGGAATTGTTTTGCCTCCCCCTGCATGCCATGCGTAGGGTGCTGTAATGCTGCCTGACTGGGTGACAGCAAAATAATGTTTGCCTTAATTGAATTTCAGATCGGGAGCGTGGGCTGCAGCCCGCGGGGCTGGGGGGCTCTGGTGCTCCTTTGGGGTGGGGGATCCGGACTCCCCACGAGGCCGGAGGCGATGCTGAGGGACAGAGGAATTATTTGTTCAAGTGAGTGGTGTGTGTCTGGCCATCCTTGCCTCAGGACCGGATGGCTGGGTCACGGCAAGGTTGTTCAGCAAGGCTGTGTCATTTCCTGAGGATGCCAGCAGCAGGAAGAAGGATGGAGCGTGCCCGGGGGTGATGCTGGCCAGCCCCAGGTGGGCTGCGGAGCTGGCAGAACTTCTGTCCACCCCAAACACCTCAGACAGATTTAATAGTCTACAAAATCCATTATGAAACCCAAGGATGTATTTCCACAAACAAGAGGCTGAATTTAGCACTTGGAGCTCTCGGTTCCCGGGCCCTGCAGGCGCGGTACAAACACGGGCGTGGCAGTGGCAGTGGCAGTCCCGGTTCCAGCCGTGATCCCCTCCATGAGCCCACCCAGGCCCCCTTCCAGAGGTGATTCCTGGGATCCAGAGGTGACAGCAGTGATGAGTCTTCATCCCTGGCTGAGCCCAGCAGGATCCAGGGGCAAGGTGTAGATGATGTACCATCACACAGCCCTGTGAGATAGCCAGGGCACCCTAAACACATCCCTGACCCCCTGCAGCCCCCCAGCTCCACGGGCAGTGATTCCTCTCCCACAGAAGCTCCCTCCCAGCTTGCAAGTGCTGGGCGAGCTGCATCACCCCCGGCAGGGTTCTGTGGGCTCCCTGCCCTGGCAGAGCTCTCCTGCATCTGTGAGGATGCTGCTGGCCTGCACCGAGGCCTGGATCTGGCCCAGAAGGGGGCTGTGCCTCAGATCCTGGGGCACCGGTGCAGCAGGAGCTTGAGAGGTGCTTACACAGCCTCTCCTTGTGCTCTCATTCCCAGCGAGCTGCAGGTGAATTCCCAGAGCTCCCAACTCTGGCAGAAGGGTTTGAGGGTTACAGTGTGATGGGTTGATTTGAGGATCAGAGGGTGACGGGCTGGGCTGCCCAAGCCCTCTGTGTGCAGGGGATGAGTGGTGCTGGGGAGCAGAAAAAGACTCACCACAGACCCCAAGCCACACAGTATCCTGTGCTGATTCCCAAATGTGTCCATCACTGAGGGGCTGAGTTTACTGCAGGAGTTTGGGGGTGCTGTGCCTGGCTCAGCCTGACTCAGGCTCCTGTGCCATGTGGGAAGGTGGAGGCTTCATTGTGCTGGAGCAGCCTTGGGATGCTGCATGTGCAGCAGAGACCCTGGCCGTGGGGTGGGTGAGCATGGCTGGCAGTGGTGACCCCACTCTGCTGGGTGCTCTCTGTCACCTCCCCAGCACTTTGCATCAGCCCCCTTGGTGCTGCTGGAGCTTTCCAGACTGTCCTGCAGTGCTGGTCTGGGTCCAGTGGCCCTGAAAGTGGTTGCTCTGCTCCCTCTCCAGGCTGGCTCCTGTCTCTTGCTGGTTTTGAGCAGTGGCTGGCAGGAGCACTTGTGCTTCTTCCTTCCAGCCTGTTGTTTCCAGGTTCAGTGAGTAATTCCCGATGAGCTGTGATTTCTAAAATTAAATCCTTAGGATTATGAATAAGAGGGCTGAATTAATATTCCTGCAGTGTGTGCTGTGTTAAATCCCTCTGGGATGTCTCACCTGATGGCTGTGCCTCCCTTGCAGGCCTGGCCCTCCTGCCACTGGTCCAGTGCTGCTGTGGCCAGGCAGAGCAGGATGGAGCTGCTTGGTGCAGACCTGGACCCAGCTGAGAGTGGATGTGCGGGCCACAGCTGCTCTCCATGCTGATCTCATATTTGAAAATATCTTATTTAGGTCAGATTTCTTTTTTTCCAGGCAGATCTTCTGCCAGTCTTTGTTTAATCTGAGCTGTCTAATTGGGGCCCCCAAATTGGGTTGAACATGCTGTTAGTCTCATTGAAGAGCTCTGGCCTCATGGGTTGGGTTTTTTCTTTTCCCTTTTTTCAGAGGATTGATTTTCCTGCAGTGATTCCTCCCCACTGAAGTTCCCATCACTGCAAAGTTCAGGTTCCTCTTTGTTCTAATTATCGCTGTCTCCACACAAAGTGAAAGAGGCAAATGCTCTGCTCTATTTTAGGTGTAACTGAGATGATAGTCCTGCACAGCTGGGAAGGCTGCAGGATGCTCCTGCTCAAAGGATCATCTTTCCTTGAGCAGAATCAAAGGAGCAGCCAGTCTTGGGAGCGCCTCAGGAAAGGCCATGTCTACCTGGCTAGGCTGTCCTCAGCAGGGAGCAGCATTCCTGTCCCCTGGCCAAGGCAGCAGCTTTCCCTCCCCTGTGGAGAAACTGGAATTTTTATCATCCCTGAAGTGCCCCGTGGATGCTCCTTGTCCTCCCATGATAGGGGAGCAGATGCCCCATCCCTGGTGACAGTCAAGGCCAGCTTGGATGGAGCTCTGCTCAGCCTGGTCTGGTGAAAGGTGTCCCTGCCCATGGCATGATGATGATCACATGGATGAGCTTTAGAGGTCCCTTTTAATCCAAACCATTCTGTGATAGGAAAAGGAGCCCTCCCATGGGCTGCTCCAGGGTTGCTCTCCCTCAGGATGAAGAGTGGTACTCCAGTAAGGAGACCTTCTACTGCCTTCAGTTATTCCTAATTCCTCAGGAAAGTCCACAGAGAATCGGGGCTGTTTCTCCCACCAGTCTGCCACAATTCTGTTTGCCATCAGCACAGCAGGTAGCAGGAGTGATGCCAGCCCAGCTGCCCTGGCTGCAGGTGAGGCCCTGCTGTGCCCTCCTGGGGCTGTGCAGCTCTGCCTCTCCACACCCACTCTTAGCTCTGCCCATGGATCCCACCAGCCCTACCGGTGACATTCCTGGGGGCAAATGGCCCTGACAGCCAGGAGAGGGTCTGTTGAGTGGCACTGACACCGTGGGCATATCCTCACCCCCCAGAGGGACAGGATGTTGCTCTGGAGAAGGGAAAAGAATAGGGTTGATGGTCCAGCTAGCACAGCAGGCTGTGGGCAGCCCCTGCACCCCCAGGAAGCACCTCCAGGGGCTCAGCCAGACCTGAAGCTGCTCAGACTGCTGCCATCCCCATTATATTGGCTCTTCTAGCCCATGCTGGGCAAGCTGCACATGGGACATGGGATAAAATCCATCCCTGTGTGATTACCTGGGATTTCCCCTCTCCAGCTGAGGCCTGAGCAGAGGGCTGTGTAATTCCAAGAGAAGCTAAGTTTGAGTCATGCAGCCGTGAGCAGATGAAGTTACTGAGCCCCCTGAGCTCAGTGGCATTTCTCAGGTGAACTGCTCTTTTACTGCTCAGATTAACTGTTGATGAAAAGGATGTTTTTTGAGAAGGCTTCTCCTGACAAAATATTTGAAAGCGTTTTAAAATAGTTTGCATGGAAACATGGAAAATTCAGGTTGGAAGGAGCCGTGGGGATCATCTGTTGTGCCCTCCCTGCCAAAAGCAAACTCAACCTGAGCCATATCCAGCTTTGATTCTATACCTTATTTTTACATTTTTTAGTGCAAATCTGATGAAAATTTTCATCTTGGTGCAACCTTCAAAATCTCTGTCAAAACAGTTCAACTGAGACTTCTGTTGAAAGTAGCTGAAAAGGTTGGCATGGAAAGAAACATTTCCAAATTAAATGTTTACTGACCCCCTCTGGATCCTTTCAGTTCTTTTTATTTTTCTATCTGGTTTTGCGCAGGAAAATTTTGTAAGATCTTCAGATCTGGAGGTGGGAATGGGATGTGGCTGAGCCAGCTTCGTTCTCCCTCCCACATGAGAGGCTTGGGCTGTGCTGAGCCCTTTTGGGAGCTCTGGCAGGGACTGCTTGGGGACAGTGGCAAAAATGGCCACAAATCCTGCAGATTTGTATCAGACATGGGCTTGATTAAAAATTAATGAATGAGTTTAAACCTTCTTGCTGTGCGTGGTGAGGATGGGACTTCCAAAGGCAGTGTGCATAGAAAGGATCTGTATTTTATTACTCTCATCCTGGGTTCTTTTCCCCCTTGTTACTAATCTCATTATGTTTAAGACTATAAATTTAGGTTGGCACAAATCTGTATTGCTAAAATATTTTACCTTGAGTTCTTGGAAGCTCTCTCCATCTGTGAGGATAATACTAAGTATTAATTAACCAGCTAATCCTAGGCAGTGCTTGGAAAACATAAAACATGACAAAGAAGCAAGTCCAAAGTGCAATTTCATTCTTCTCCAAGCAAACCTGTCCTTTTGCCAGGGAAGAAGGCTTTGGGGCCTCTTTTTGCTTTGAGAACAGCATTCAGCTTGCTGAATCTGCTCAAAGCTTCAAAGCACTTTTTGAATCAGAAAGGGAGATTGAAGGGTGGCCAGGACAGTGTGAGCATGTGGGGTATCCCAAGGGACAGCAGCAGCTGTTTCTCTGTCCCTGCCAGGGCAGCACATCCAGCAGGCAAAGGGATGGAGCAGGACTGGGTCCTGTGCCCTGGCCCAGGGGCTCATTTTTGCCCCCTGATACTTGTGACAGTTTCTGGCTCCTCTTGGTGTGTTGCAATCAAAAAGCTCACATTTAGCAACAAACCTGCTCCCCTGTCATCTGAGGCCTTGTCTTTGTGGCCCAGAGAAGCCCCTCTGAGGAGTGTCCCAGGTCAGGGTGAGGATTCAGGTGTGGAGCAGGCTCCAAAGGGAGTGCAGGTAAATATGGCAGGGCTTTGTGTGGATGCCTGGCAGCCTCCCTTCAGCCTGGCACCAGTACCATGTCCTCTGCCATGTCCTGAGGTCACTGGGATGTGTCTCAGGAGTGTGGGGCAGGTGAATGTTAGGGAGAAAATGAGGAGTTTGGGGGTCTGGCTGGGCCTGGGGATAGAGCAGGGCTGGGGAAAGGTCTGTGCAGCAGGAGCTGGGATTCTGTGGCTTGGTGTGCCAGACATTGTGCATCTGGCTGGGGATCAGGGGCATCCTGAAAAGTCATAGCAGGTTTACCCCTACATCTCCTGGGTGTTTTGGAAAATCCTGCCTCTGGTGCTCACATTGCCACAGCCTCTGCAGAGCCTTGGCTCTGTTTGCCTCCAGACAATGCCAAGTGAAATTATTATCTCCTAATATGATCTGGAGGTGCCATGAGCAGGTTCACTGGGTTCCCAGTGTGTATTCGCAGCTGCTACTCTGGTCCCTCCTGTGTCTGTCTGCTCAGAGGAGCTGGGCACGCTGCTGTGGGCATGAGCAGAGCCAGCACTGGTGCCTTGCACCCCTTCAGCCTCAGCTCTGGTTGTTTTACTTCAGAGGAGCCTGTGCAAAGCCTTGTGTTGCTCAGAGTGGGGAAGCTGAGCTCGTGGCTCTCTGTGAATTGCTCTGCACACACAGCGGGGGCAGTGGCAGCCTGCAGCTGGGAGGTGGTGAGGGAAGTGCAGCCCTGTCACCACTGCAGAGAGCTGGCACAGCCCTGGCACAGCCCTGGCACAGCCCTGCAGCACCCCTCTGCCTCCTGCTCCCACTGTGGCTGCTGTTTGCAAAAGCACCTCTGCCCAGCCATGCATCAGGGGTTTATGGGGTCGCTGGGCTGGACCCTGCAGGGAGGTGAAGTCAGGAGCAAGGGCTGGACAGGAGCAAGGGCTGGACAGGACACAGGAAGCTCACCCCTGAGGTGGTGGAGCTGGTGTCTCACAGAGGAAATGGTGCTGGAGAGAGCACAAAACCAATGGGACTGTTCTGCATCCATCCCAACACTCCATCCTGGTAGCCAAGTGATTTTTAACACTTTTCTCATAGCAGCACGACAGTGCTGTGCATCAGGGAAGGGCAGCAGGTTCCCGTGGGTCGGGTCTGAAGGAGCCTGTGGGCACGAGCATCCTTTCCCTGCCATCCAAGGCCAGGGCTGTGTGTCCTGCCCAACATATCCCGTGTCCTGGAGGAGCTGTGGAGTGTCCTCTGTGTGCACTTTCCAGGTAACTCAGGGCCAATTTCGCTGTGTTCAGTAGGGGTTAAGGAAAGTCAATCCATTTCCATGTGGCATTTTCCATTGGGGAAACAAACTCTGGAGCTGAGGGCTGATAAATCGCATTGGAGATCATCCTGTCCATGGTGTGGACACTTGCACTGTGTCCAGTCCTGCAGGGGAGGCCTGGGGAAGCTGTGTGTGCCTCCAGAGCACAGCCATGGCCAAGCCAGTGCCATCCCTCTGAATCCCAGAATCCAGAGTGAGTCAGGCTGAGGGGCCACAGGGGCTCACCTGGTGCCACCTCCCTGCTCCAGCAGGGCCATCCCAGAGCTCAGGGCACAGCAGGCTGTGCTCACAGCTCTGCAGTGTCCCCAGGCAGGGACACCCCACAGCCTCTGCACCATCTGCTCAGGGCTGGCACTGCCAGGGCAGCAGTTCTGCCTCCTGGGCAGGGGCAGCTCCTGGGCTCAGCCCTGCCCGTGGCTCTGGGACTGGGACACTCTGGGACACACTGGGACACTCTGGGACAGACTGGGACACACTCGGACACCCAGGGCTGAGGGACATCTGCCCTTCAGGGGGGACTTCGTTCTGCTGCAGTCACAGCAGAACTGCAAGTGTTGACACCATTCCCGACTTCAAATCAAACTCCCACACTCACTCCTGCCTTCAGAGCTGTTTTTCTTCACTGTTTTCAACTCTGGAGAGCTCTGAGTGTAAATTAGGATGTAGAGGGTGATAAACTGAGGTTGGGGACAGAGATGTGATGCAGACTGTGGGGTTTTGTGGTCACCACAACGTACAGCAAGGCAGGACACCTGTCCCCAGCCCCAGCCCACCTTCCCAGCAGCCTCTCTCCAGGCAGTGCATCCCCCCACCCAGTGAGACCAGCTCAGACAGTGGAGCTGCTCTCCATTGCAGGAACCCACTGTTGGAATGGGGTGATCTGTAAGGTCCCTTCCAACCCAAACTATTCTGTGTTTCTGTGATTCCTACAACAGCCTGTGTGCTTCAAACAGTGCTCTGTTGATCTTGAATCGGTGTTAGGATTTGAAAAACCTGCACTGCTCTTTGAAAAACCCAGATCAAAAGCAATATGTTAAGTATCTCCAGCCAGGTGCAGCAGGGAGCAGGGAAGGTGCTGCTCAGCAGCACAAACCAGAGGGTTGTGATGCATGAGGTCAATTTTGGCTCTGGACACAGAAAGCAGAAAATCAAAGAGTGTGAGGAATTGAAAAGGCGATCTGAGGCCAAGTGTTACCTCTGTGCCAGCAGTTATAAAGCAAGGCATTGTTTCATACAATGCTGTGTGAGGAGGGACTCTCTGACTGAACGACATTCCTGACCTTGCAGGGATCCAGGACCTTCCTTTCCTGGTGTTCTTGGAGCAAGGCTGGGTCCCCACCCACAGTGGGACCAGCTTCTCTTCCTCCTCTCTCCGTCCTTCATGTTCAGATTTGGCAAGTGGCATCTGCTGGGAATTCCTGATAGCCCAGGATAGTCCTGCTCTTCCTGCCTGGCGCTCTGCAGAGTCACTCCTGCCCACTGACAGGCAAGGCCAATCCCAGCAACAAATGTCCTGGGAAAGCTGCTGCTTTCAACCCTCACACTGGCTTTAGACAGCAAATAAACAAAGGAAGCAGAGATGGAGCCCCTGCAAAGAGCAGTATCCCCTTGGAGGCTCTTGGAGGAGAAGCCCTTGGGGTTGTGGCTGCTGTCCCTGCCCAGCCGTGTGTCCTGGGCCTCTGAGGGGGCAGCAGTGGCCATGGCTGGTGTGGCTCCCACTGCTGCGAGCCTCGTGCTCGGTTTTGTTGTGAGTCAGGGCAGGTGCAGGGCTGGTGTGAGTGCTCTGAGCTCTGTGCTGCTCTGATGTGATGTGCCACATCTGTCCTGCTCACAGGGCAGGCATGGCCCCTGCTAGACAAGGTAGAACAGGACCTGCAAGTCCTCCTGGCACAGCCACCTCGCACCAGCTGGAGGTACTTTTGTTGCAGGGCTTGTGCCAGTTCTCTCTGAGATATCAACTGGAAACACTTTTTTCTGTTCTAAATGCATAAGGATTTCTGCCAGTATTGTAATGTCACATGGAAATCTGCTTCTGCATACATACCTCTTATTACTGGAGTAGCAAATGATCCTAATGGGGACTTGGCCAAACCTCTCCAGCTTGAAGGATCGATGCAAAATTTGAATGTTTGCTTCCTCAAAGCCTATAAAGAAACAAATTTCACCTGTAGCACATCCCAGCCTTGAAAATCCCTTCTCAAAGGTGGCTGGGTAGCCCAGGCAAAGCATCTCCTCACCACAGCAATGCCTGCACCTCCTCACAGCCCTGGGCTGTTTGGTCCTCAGCTCTGCTCTGACCTTGGTCTGTCTGTATGTCCTGGCTGAGCAATTTCAGCTCTGCCAGTCCAGTGCTGAGCTAACCAGGGGGGTTCCCAATCCCAGGGCAGGTGCTGCCTGTGGGGCATCCCTGGGCTGAGAGGTGTGACGTGGTTATGGGATCCCACCAAGGCAGGGTGGGGTCCTGTGCAGCCTGATCTGGTGGTGCCATCCCTGTCCCTGGCAGGGGGCTGGAACTGGGTGTGCTTTAAGGTGCCTTCCAGCCCAAAACATTCTGTGACCCCTGCTGGCAGATGGGAACAGAAAACTGGCACCTTACACATGGCAAAACACAGTGGTGTCAAGGCACCATAACCAGCCCAAATGGGCCATGGGCAGGCACTGCACTGCCTGCAGCAGGATGGGCCTGCAGGAGCTGCTTCTGCTGGCCCAGGCACGGGGCTGGCTCCTGCCTGCCCTCAAACACTGCCCCAGCTCCCTGAGGTGAGACCAGGATTGAGCCTGTGCTGCCCACATTCCCTGAGGAGCTGCCTCAGATCAGTTTAAAGATACTTGTGAAGTCCTCACCCTGCTGCAGGCAAAGACTAAACTCCTGTTGCCTTCAAAGGCGGGATGGTTTCCCACTGAGCCTGTATCTCCCATCCCCTCCTCCTCAGATCCTGCTCCTGGACCTCTAGATATCCTTCTCTTTTAACTCGACTTGATTTGTGAAGTCTGGAGCTATATTTGGGTTGGAATAAGCTGTGTTTGCCCCCTAACATCATTTGCTGAGCAATTTGGAGCTGGGTTTTGCATCACTTGTCAAGCGGCTGTGTCCCACGGCGGTGCCGTGTTGGGTGTGCTGTCTCAGGAGCTGCTCTGGAGCAGGAGTCTCTGAAGGCATCTGTGCCCTCTGGGCTCTTTTCTTCTAGGTTTTAAATTTGCTCCAACTTGGAGAAAAAAATCAAAACATTTCACACCCTGGAGGGGCATAAAGTTCTGCCCTGGCTCTGTGGGCTGTGAGAGTCTGGGGGATCTGTTCCAAGGGCAGTCCTAACCCCGCCTGGTTTCCAGCTTAACTGATCAAGATCCCTGTGGAGCTTCCCAGTTTTGACAAATCACTAATTCCTACCAGAAAACTGTTTAGCTCTGAATTTTCCTGACTCCTGGTAATGTATCTAGACTGTAGGAAACATCTAAGAAATGCATTCTCCCTTCTTCCTTGGGTCACAAAGACAACTGTGCACGAGCCAGGGATGCTGGGCTGCCTCTGAGGAAATACAGCTTGTTCCTCTGGCATTAGTTTGAATTTACATAGTGTCCCTGAAATCAGAATCTCAAACATTATCCTTAATTATCATTAAGTTCTTCTCTGCTGCTTCATGCTTTCGCTCAGCTTCACAAAATTCTGATAATTCCAGCATTTCCCCATCCTTCCAGCTTTAATTTGCAGCCCATCACAACGCTGGTTAGGAGAATCAATCTCCAAGTTCATTACCTCAAGCTCTTTCCCGATATGTTCTCCTGTAGTTTGGATAGATTGTGGTGTTCTTCCTTCAGATCTTTATTTTTCTCTTCTGTGGCTGATTGAAACAAATTACCCTGGGTGAGGAACACAAGGCTGATGCTGCATCCTCAGCATGGAACATCCCAGTGCTGGCTCCAGCGGGTGCAGTGACGCCAACAGAGAAAGGTTGGTCACTTAAATGTCAGGTTGTGACATTCATTGGATCTCAGAATGCTTTGCATTGGGTGGGACCTGAAACTCAACTTTTTCCACCCCTTGCCATGTCAGGCACACTTTCCACTATCCCAGGCCACTCCAAGTCCTGTCCAACCTGGCCTTGGACACTGCCAGGGATCCAGGGGCAGCCACAGCTGCTCTGGGCACCCTGTGCCAGGGCCTGCCCACCCTCACAGGGAACAATTCCTAATTCCCAATATCCCATCCAGCCCTGCCCTCTGGCAGTGGGAGCTATTCCCTGTGTCCTGTCCCTCCATCCCTTGTCCCAGGTCCCTCTCCAGCTCTCCTGGAGCCCTTTTAGGCACTGGAAGGGGCTCTGAGGTCTCCTTGGAGCCTTCTCTCCCCCAATATCAGAGTTTGTCATTGCAGTTCCTTGAGGGAGTTGGTATTTGTGCAGCTGTGAGCCAGGGTGTGCCCAGGGTGTGTGCAGGACTCTCCTCCCGGTTCCAGGTGTTCGTGGGGCTGCTGTGGCCTCGGGTGATGGGAGAGATGGGCAATGCCAGGAAAACAGGGCACAGCTCCTCATTCCCTCTGCCCTTCAGAGCACAGCAAGGGCAGCCTGTGCAGTACAGAGCTGTAGCTGCACGGCAAGAGGGGCTGTGTCTGGCCAGTCCTCCCGCCTGGCGCTGGCCATAAATCACCTCCCAACACTCCCTGTAAAAGCTGAGGCTTTTCTTTGTTGCCTCAGCATCCCCAGTGGGCACTAACCAGGCTCTGCCTGCACTCACACCAGCTCTTCAGTAGCTATTCAGAGGGGTTGTGTTTAGCAAGGTTCATACCAGCTGTTTGGGCACGACATTTGACTGTACCTGTCCCAGCCCCGGGAATCTCGTTGCTCCTCATGCCGCAGCCGCTCCGTTCTGCCCGGGAGCCAGCGGGTCCTGCTGCTGCTGCCCTGTGGGTGTTTGTTGGATTTTCCTGCTGACAGAGCCAGGCTCACTGCTGGAATCATGGCTTTTTATCAGTGCTTTGGTTTGTCCTGGGGACCAGGAGCACCTCGTGTCCCACGGCTGTGGCAGGAGGTGAGGGATGAACCCATGGGTCATGTTCAACACCAATGAAAAGCTGTCCATAACCACAAACAATTATTTCTTTTAGGTGTGTTGGCTTTCCACTAGAAAAAGAAGGAAAAACATCTTAAGGGCTTAAAACATGAAGTCTCAAGTGAAGTATTTGTTTTAACACCACCCCCTTATCCCTGTTCCCTTCAAGCAAAGTGAGCTTTCATAACCTTGTTTGGCCACAGTCCGAGTGGCCTTGAGGGCAGCAATAGCTGTCATTTTGGGGGCAGAAAGAGAAAAAATTAGCCAATATGTGCTGGAGAAATTGGTGCTGTTCTTCTTCTCAATGTCTGATCCAGTTTCCCTGAGGACAAAGACCAGAACAAGGCAGAAGGGGAAGGAGCAGCGTCCTTGCAGCCTGGAGAGCCCTGTTCCCATTCCTCACAGGGTGGCAGCAGCAGCAGCCTCTTCCCCTGGGGCTCTGTACACCCAGGAAGGCTTTAGGAAACATTTGGGTACTGGGGCACTGCTCCCCAGGACAGGCCTCTGACCTCGGTGCCCTCTCTGCATCCGTGGCGGACAACATCACTCCGCAGCCTGCCTCTGCTGAAATGTCGAAATTCAGACAAACCAGTAATTTTTCTGCAGAGTGCAAAGTCCCAGTGGACCAACCACAAAACCTGCAGTAAAGGACACATCCTCCTGGCCCTCTTATTTGTGTCTGCAGTGTCCCTGGCTCTCATTAGTGGGGATTTATTCCTGCAGATCCAGTGGGATGCCTGCCTGGGCTGTGAGCAGCCTGTGCTGCCCCTGTCCTTCACAGTGGCTCTATCGGCTCTGCCTGTCCCAGCACCCCTGCCCTCCAGGGAGCTGCCTCAGTGCTGCTTCCAAGCTGGGCAAGAAATCAGATTTGCAGCCCAATCCCTGCTCCCTACTTAATTTGGATGCAGGAAAAGCAGGACAACAAACCACAGTTACACAGTAGCTGTGCTGGGTGTGACCCCACCGTGCCCATGGCCACTCCTGCCTCTGGCACTGTCCTTTCCTGCTTCCCTGTGGGGTTATTTCCCTGCAGAGCAGCTTAAGACACCTGCAGGTCCCATCCTGCGGGCACGTCCATGGGATGACTCCCCACAGGTGCCGCGTGCCCAAGGTTATTGCAGCTGAGAACCGGGCTGGCCGCACCGAAGGCTCCCAGATATTTGTTTGCTTTCCTCCATTCCTCCTGTTGACTTTGCAGGAGCAATATGTGCACGCAGGGACCTGCATACAGATGTCCCCGTGTGGCTGGCAGCTGAATCACGCCTCTCCTCCTATTTTTTCTTCAAACCCGGCCCCCGCTGACATTGAATTAAGGGCTTTTATTATCACTTGTGCGGGGATTTTTCTTTGCCCGTGCCTGTGCAGCCACGGCCAAGCGCTGCCATCCCGGCTGCCCCGCTATTAATAGCTGCTTTTACCTTTCATGTGTGAGGCCCAGCACTTTTATTGCAGCTCTTTGGATGCACTTCAGGTGTTTCCAATTCTCCCAGCAATGTCTTCTCCTCGTTGAAATTCTTCCTGCCTATTTTTACTTCTTTTTATCTCAAATCCTTTTTTCCCCCCCAGAAATGATCCTGCCAGAGGATGATTTTGTTGGTTGTACTGCTCTTGCATTTTAGACTTCTCAAGGACTAATGAACTTTATTAGATTATAATGAACTTATTACTCAGTGCTGCTGACCCGCTTTTGAAAGAACTTGAAATATTATTTGGAACAGGCCTGTTGAGGGACTGTATTTTTTTTTTTCAGAGCAGTGTGGGTATATTAACTAATCAGAGGCACATTTTTTTTGCTATATATTAATTATCTAAGATTCACGTGAAATAGAATTGGTCTGCACTGACGGAGAGCCAGGGAGTGGGGATTGGGCTGCTCCATCCTCCAAGTGGGTTTGAGGAGCTGTTCCATGATGGATTATTGGGTTCCCATCTCTTGCATCTCTCCAGGGCATCATTGTCCCTCCTGTCCTTGAGTCTCATCCTCTCCAGTTTTTGGACTCCAGCTCCCACCCTCACAGCCAAGGGATGCTCTAGGTGAAAGCCCAGGGGGTCTTGCACTCTCATGCTGGCTCTGGGAGTGCTTTAATGTCCATTGGATTTGGGGTGTCCCCAGCTGAGCTTGAGGCTGGGTGGGTGAGTGTGGCTCTGGGGAGGAGTGGTCAGTGGGTAGGAATGGATGGGCAGGAACTTTGGGATGAATCTCCAGAGAGACCTCACAGCTCTTCCAGTGCCTAAAGGGTCTCCAAGAGAGCTGGGAGGGGGATCTGGGACAAGGGATGGAGGGACAGGACACAGGGAATGGCTTCCCACTGCCAGAGAGCAGGGATGGATGGGATATTGGGAATTAGGAATTGTTCCCTGTGAGGGTGGGCAGGCCCTGGCACAGGGTGCCCAGAGCAGCTGTGGCTGCCCCTGGATCCCTGGCAGTGCCCAAGGCCAGGCTGGACAGGACTTGAAGTGGCCTGGAATAGTGGAAAGTGTCCCTGCCACTGGCAGGGGTGGAATGGGATGTGCTTTAAGGTCTCTTCCCCCCCAAACCATTCTGTGATAAACTCAGGGCTGCCACTTGGTGACTTCCAGCAATGCCACATCCATCAGTGGCAGTACCAGTGCTGTTAAATCCCACATCATGAGATCTGGAGCATGAGCTCCACCTTTCTGTTGTGTGGATCTGTTAAGTACCTTTTCCTCCCTCCCAACCCTCCTCCCTTGCATGTTTCCAAGTTTCCCCTGGAGCTGGTGGCTCCCTGCCGTGACTCCACACCAGCCCTGCAGCGTGGCCGGGGGTGGGGGCAGCGTTCCTCCAGCCCTGCTGGAACTCCGGGCTGGGAGCAGGAAGGTTCTGAGTGCAGGGGGATGTGTGTGCAGTGCATGGATGAGCCAGGCGTTGGCAGGGCACCGGTTCACTCCAAATCAATTTTCACCTGTCTGCAGCCTGAGCTGCCGGCTCGGAGGAGAAGAGGGAGTGTGCAGGGGAGACAGGGCTGGGGGAAGAGCCTCTCCATGCCAGCCAGCACTAAGGACTGGGCTGCAGCCCTGCATGGGGAGGCAGGAAAGGGAAACAGCCAGAGATGAGGAGGGAGAGAGGGAAGACAGGTGCTGGCGTGAATCCCCAGCCACTGAGCTAAAGGAGAAAAGCATGGTCAGGAAAGAAAAGTGCTCCTTACTGCATCACATCAGGGTGAGATCCCATAGGAAAGGCAGGAAAGATGCCCAAAATGTGCCTTCTCTGGAGGACTTGGCTGGTGGGTGGCAGCTGAGATTGCTTGATGTCCCCCAGGAGCCCACAGGTGGCCCCAAAAATGTCACTGAGTGAGGGTACTGCTCCAGGACGGGGCTGTGGGACACCCACCTGCTGCACAGCAAATCCACGGAAGCACCTTCTCACCCCATGGCATTGACATCTGTGGGGCTGGGGACAGCATCTGTGGGACATTGGGGATGTGTGGGCAAGCAGGGGGTGAGAGATGCTGCCAGGAGCAGGGGACACCTACAGACCTTCCCTCCCTTTCCCCTGCAGTGGTACCCAAACCCTGAGCCTTGCTCCTGTGCACAAAGCCACCCCTTTCTGGGAAAGCAGCAAAGGCTGCAGTGGAGTGGCACAGCCCATGGGACACGTGGGACATGTGGGACATGTAGGGCAAGGCCAGGAGCATGGAAATAAGGATCAATCACCCTGACTTCGGGATTCAGGTGCTCTTGGGATGAGGACAGACTCTTGGCATCTCTGCCTCCCCCCATGAATGTGGTGCCCCCCCTGCTCTGGCTGCAGGAGCAGTTCTCTCCTAGAAGTGCCCCCATGTTGTGCTGGGAATGTTTTCCCTGCTGCTGCCCTGGGAGATGCAGAGCTGTGACATGGGGTGGGTGCAGGGCTGGCCGTGGGGCCACAGCACAGGGGATGAAGTCCTCAGCTCTTGGCAGACAGGAGCTGCTGCAGGGCAGTGGTGACAGGAGATCCTTGTGCTGTATGGGGAGACAGTCCCTACAAACTGCCCTGTCCCAGTCTGTGTTGAGGCCAGGGTGGACACCAGGCTGCTCTGGGTGGGGTCCACTGTGCTGTGACCCTTCACTGCCTCAGACCCATTGAGCTGAAGTGTCCTTGCTGACCGATTCCAAGGCACAACAAGGCACTCTGTGACTTTTCTTCCCCTCTAGCAAGCTTTGCTGGGGACCCCACCAAGTTTGGGGGTCATAAATCCAAGAAATGGGATTTTTGTTTTTCATTTAGCTGGTAAAGTTAGAACAAGATGATCAAAAAGCCCCCTGTGGGCACCAGCTGAGAACCATCAGGAGGGTCTCACCCTTGGCAAAGACAACTCAGGACATTGCAATGTTGCCCTGGCAGGATGTCTTTGGGAACTGCAGGGGTAGAACACTTGTGAGGAGAGTGAGCAGAGTCCTGGGCAGTGTCTGTGCCCGCAGCAGCCCTGAGCTGGTCCCTGGCTGCTGGGTTTGGATTAGCCAAGGCACAATGCAATAAACAGCTCTGGCAATCCCTGACAGCACCGCACAGATAACAGTGACCTTTTCTTCTGCAATTATCTCTTCTCATAAAAACTGCATGCTGACTTTAATAAAACAGAGAAGGGAACTGATGGTTTCATATATGCTGCCATACAGGAGCCTAATCTGTGCCTCCAGAGCCAGGGAGAGCTGGGACGCTCTGGGCGCTGTGGGGAGGCGGCGCTGCCCCAGCCTGGCTGCGCGGGGTGAGGTGGTGCTGCCTTCCCACACCCTGCTGCTCATCTGGGTGTGCGGAGATGGCAGCTGGGCTGGTGGTTCCAGCAGCCTCCACAAACAGCAGAAACATTTTTTGTTTCAATCCAAGCTGTGGTTTGGCCATCCCTTGACTCCAGGAGCAGGGAATTCAGCTGGGATACAAGAGCCCGAGATGCTTTAATGGCATTGTCAGCAGGTCTGCTCAGAGAAGTGAGGAAATGGGAAGGAATTCCTGGGATGTCTGTGTGCCTGCCCCGACTCCCAGCAAGCCACGTTCGTGTTGTGGTTCCCAGGCTGTGCCCTGGGTGCAGCTGGATCCCTCCCCGTGGTGCCCAGCACATCCTGCTGCCATCGCAGGCTGCCGATAAACACCGAGATCTACGTGACCCCTGGCTGTAAAGTGAAGGGGAAGAATTAGCACTCGGCCACTCAGAAATTATGGGGCATCGTAAAAGCAGCCCCCCGCCGCGCTGCTGCCGAGCTCCGGGCAGGGAAGGATACTGCCGGGAGGGTTTGCCGCCTCTTCCCAGCTGCGAGCTGCTGGAGAAGGATTTGTGGCCAAACTGGTGCCCGTTAAAGGGATGGGGAGACAGCTCTGGACCACAGAGAAGGAGCAGAGAAAGGGGCCGGGCTGCGGGACGGCTCCATCCCCCCCGCAGCTGCTTCTGTCGCCTCTCGCTCGCGTCCTTTGGAGGAAGCAGCTCTGACTTACAGCGTGTCCTGCTTGTCCCTTGGTGTCACACCGTGCTGTTACTGAACCTGAGACCTCTGTCCCCTGTGAGTGGGCTCTTCAGACACGCTGGCTAATGTTGGGTTGCACTGGGCAAGACCTGGATTGGATATTAGGAACAATTTTTTCACTGTGAGGGTGACCAGGCACTGAACAGGCTGACCAGGGCAGCAGTGGAGTCACTAGCCCTGAGTGGAATATGGCACCTGGGGACATGGTTTAGTGGTGACCATGGCAGTGCTGGGGGAATAGTTGGACATGATGGCCCTGGAGGGCCTTTTGAATCTTCCATGACCCTGTGATCACTCGTGCAGCCAACAGCTTTCTCTTCCTTTCTCTCCATGCCTGACGCTGTGACTGTGCAGGGGATATCGGGGTCCTGCCCATGGCCAGCAGTGCTGTGCATCAGGGTGACATCTGCACCAGGACTTCCCCAAAACAGCCATGACCTTGTCCCAGGAAGGGGCAGGCAGCAGAGCCAACCTCTGGGGCAGGAGGAGCCCCATGCTGCTGGATGTGCACTTATGGCTGGAGATCGCTGGCAATTATGATAATGGCTGGGATATCCAGAGCTGACATCTTCCTCCGGGATGATGAATATGCTGTCTGAGTCCTGTTCATTTTTAATTCCAAACTTCAACGCCGGCTAATCCCGGGCTCCGGGTGCTCAATGCTAATGAGCGGCACGGTGCCTGACTCCCATACTTAACAGCAAAGCAACTCCCAGGATCAAGGGGGTTAAGTATTGAAATTGTCTCATACATTAAATAATTAGTAGACAAACAGACTGACTTCTCAAGCCATCACCAGCCCCATCTGTTCTCTGTGTGTTTGCTCCCTCTCTTTGCTTGATCGGATAATTGGGTAGGGCTTCACCGAGAGGCATTTGCCTTGATTTGGGCCTTTGTGGTGTGTCAGGAGGGGAAATGTGGTGCTGAGGCTCTGACTGAGGCTGCCTGTGAAGCTGGAGTCACACTGCAGGTGGGTGATACCAGGGATGGCTGGTGTGGGCTCTTGGGTCTGGGCTGAGGGGAGAGACAAACAGGTAAATGATGCAAGGGACATGGCTGGGCTCAGTCTGAGTCTTGCTGAAAGGAGGTGTGAGCCCAAAACTCTGTGTAGGGGCGTACCTGTGCATGGCTGTGTGTGGAGGGAGACAGAGAGGGCAGAAACAAGGGAGAAATAATCACAGAATCATGGAATATCCTGAGCTGGAAGGGACCCACAAGGATCATTGAAATCCAGCTCCTGGCCCTGCACAGACCCCCCAACAATCCCCCCTGTGCATCCCTGGCAGCGCTGTCCAAAGGCTCCTGGAGCTCTGGCAGCCTCGGGCCGTGCCCATTCCCTGGGCAGCCTGGGCAGTGCCAGCACCCTCTGGGGGGAGAACCTTCTCCCAAAATCCAGCCTGAGCCCTCCCTGGCCCAGCTCCACCCATTCCAGGGCTGCTGTCCCTGTCCCAGGAGCAGAGCTTGGTGTCTGATGTTCTTCAGCCCAGCGTGCACTGAAACTGTGAAACACAAACTCTGTGGCCCACCCAGAGGGGAACGCTCCAAAACCTCATTTACTGCACTGAAATGTTTTTGTAAATGTTTCAAATGGGTGTTTGAAAGCTTTTATTCTTTTATTTCCTTTTCAATGCTAATGCTTGAAGGTTTCCTGTAATTGCTTCCCTGTTTTTACTGCTCTGTGGCTTTTGTGAAATATTTTTGTTTTAACTACAATATTGATTTAGATACAATGCTAAGAAGACCCCTGAAAAAAGGTAAATGAAAAGCAATTACTAGAGAGTGCTTTAATGGAAAGGAGCCCCACATGGGGAATCAGCCCAGACCTCAGCAGTTATTATTATTTATAGGACCCTGGGAAGGAGCACTTGGCCGGGCTGGCATGGAGAGTTATGGATGGGTAAGGCTGGTTCCATCAATAACACAGCCAGGCCTGTGCCCAGGCAGGGTCTGCCATGGTCACCCAGCTCTGCCCAGCTCCAGCATGGGAGAAGGGTGTCCATCCTCCTCCTCTGCACAGCTGGAGCAGCACTCCCACCCCAAAGCAGCCCAAGGACTTGGTGAAGCATTGGCTTTGGCAAAGCATGGAGGGTGCCAGCCCGTGGGAGGTCAGGAAGGGGCTCTAAGGGCAGAGCACCCAGGTTAGTTCTGCCCAAGGGGATTTGAGCTGGAAGCCACTCCAGTGTTCTTTTGTGGTGTATTCTGTTTTGGGTTTTTATTGGAAAGGCTCTCCCAGAAGGCTGTTACCATGACAGATCCCTATTCAGCTGGAATATTGTGAGGTTGATGAGGGCTGGGGAAGAAAGGCAGGCCTTGGGAGAGGAATGTTATTTTGTCAGGGCGATAAAAGAGCTGAACCCCAGGTGTGCCATAAAGAGAAACTTGACTTTTACCTAAAACACACCAGACATATTGCTGGAAAACCTCGATTAAGGATTTTAAAAGGTGAAAACCTTTCATCCAATTGACTCCTGAGGAAGTTCCTTGACACTGAGTAGATAAATAGAGGCTTTTGCCCTTAGCTGTTCTAGCATGAAAGGGGAGTCTCAGGAATGCTCACCAGATTAATGAGACAGAGGACTCATAAATATGTCAGAAAAACACAATAGTTGGAGATTAAATAGATGTCTCCTTGGGATGCACATTCATATTCTCGAGGCTGGGGGTTTGCCAGGGGCCAGCATTCCCAGGGAGGGCTGAGCCCTGGCCAGCTGTGCCAGGCAGGGTGCCAGGCTCAGCCAGCAGGAAGGAGCTCATCACCTGAGCAAGGCTCCACCTCTGCTTGGCCAGGGCGGGCACAGGAGGTGGCAGGGACATGGGTGAGTGGTGGGCTTGGCAGTGCTGGGTTAAGGGTTGGACTTGATTATCCTAAAGTTCTTTTATAACCTGAAGGATTCCACGGTTCTGTGGCCTTTGCTGCCCCTCCCGGATGGCAGGGCTCAGCCGTACCACATCTCCAGGGTGCTGTACAGCTGGGTTTCACATCTGTTGTAAAAATCCCCTCTTTGGGGTGTGTAGATTGGGATGTTCAGGGTTTGCCAAGGTGGGAGCAAGTCCAGGCTGCAGAAGGAAGAGCAGCAGCTCCCTTGGTGTGTTCCCAAAACCCAGAGTGGGCAGCAGCACCCACTGTCGGGGTCAGGCCTCCTGCACAGACACCTCTTACAGGAGATCTCCCAGAGGCTGGAAAACAGATCTGCTGCTGCTCCTGCACTGCCCCAGGCATCTCTGCAGAGCCTGGCAGGGCTGTGGGGTGCCCTGCTTGAAACCGGGGGAGGTGGAGAGGCGTGGGGTGAAGGGGGAGCAGGGCAGAGTGCCCTCCGTGCTCGCTCGGGGAACGCTCACAGAGAGGCTGCTTTCCTGGCCAAAAAGATGGGTTTGTTCTCCTAGCTCTGTCCCTCAGAGGAAAACCCTGCTGTGGGTGGGTGATCCCCACAGTGACAACTCCCCTGGGCTGCTCCTGGGAGCTCTTGAGAACCATTTGCCCCAGGGGTTGGAAGCTCTGGTGTTCAGGCTGGGAAAGGGAGGTAAGGAGCTGCCCTGGCCTCCACAGCCATCCCTCCTGTGGCTGCCCCCAGCCCCAGCCATTCCTTGCTGGCAGATGCCCATGGGCTTGTTCCAGGGGCAATCCTGCCTGCTGTGCGCAGCCCCTCCTGCCTGCTCATCCCCCAGAAGCCCCCCAGCACTGGGAGCAGGGCGCAGCAGCAGCCTCAGAAATACTAAATCAGGGCTGCTGGGGGAAAATCAATCCTAAAATGCTGTGTGTGTGCCGTGGCAGGGAACTGACGGGTGGACAGTGAAGCGGAGCCGGGAGTGCAGCATCCCAGGGAGCAGCCCCACACCAGGGCTGCACCAGGCCCTGCCACGGCCACCCAGGGGTTGCACCGGCTGTTTCATGGTGCCAGGGTGGGTTTGGAACAGCAGGCTGAAGGTGCTGCTCACTGCTGGCCTGAGGACTGTGAGCATCTCAGCTCCTGTCTCCAGGAGGATCAGCACGGAGAGGTGGCTCTGACCTGGTGTTCACCCTCCTGCCAGCCTCTGCGTGCTCCAGGGATTTTGGGGAAACTCCCTGTGGATGTCAAGTCACGGCAAAGTAAAACAAGTGCCTCCAGCAGTGGCTGTGGGCCTCTCCAGGGGCAGGGGATCAGTCAGAGGGGATGTGGATGAGCTCTGGGCACAGGGAAAAGCTGTAGCAAAGGGAGCTGGGCACAGGCTCCTGAGGGCGGGGGGAGCTCATCCCCAGTGGAAACAGCCCTGTGTGTGGGTGTTTAATAGGACTGTTGCATGGAGTGGCACTGCATTAATCACCATGGGAACACAGAGCAGTAAACAGTCTGAAATCATCCCAGAAAATATCACTGCCAGCGCTCACATCGGCCCTAATGTGAATTAACAAGCAAGCTGGCAGTGACTCAGTGCAGCAGAAAGCACAGCCAGGGCACCACAGAGCTCCCCCAAAGGGCAATCCCAGTGTGGCAGTCGGGGATGGAGACCCAGAGAACCCAAACCACGGTTTCCTTGGGGTCATCCCACACAGGCATCCCTGCCCACGGGCAGCCTGGGCAAGGCTTGAGTGGAGCAGCTGGAAATACCCAGGGCAGAGCATCCCCTTCAGGGATGAGGACAGAGCCTCGGGGCTGTGACAGGACCTGCCACTGAGCTGCTCGCATGGCCTTGTCCCCCCAGTGCCACTCATCATCACTCGGCCTCTCTGGTTCAGCAATTCCACAGGATTGTTGGTCCTTCTCAGCACAGTGGCTGAACTGGCAGCACTGGGAGTTCAGCCCGAGGCAGGGCTTCTCCAGCCTCTGCATCCAGCAGCAGCCACCAAGGGCTGCCCTGTAAAACTTCCTTCCTGGCACGCCTGGGTGTCACCCTCAGCTGCAGCTGGGTCACAGCCACGGGCTGCTGCTCTCCCAGCCATGGTCCAACAAGGCACTGCCTCCCTGGCACATGTCCTGAGCATGGGTCCCCAGGGGGTCCCTGAGCATCCTGTCCCCAGCCACCGGCAGGACCAGCAGCACGTCCAGCACAGGAGTGCTGCTGGGCCCCAGAGCCACCTCCCCCGGGGATGCCTCCAAGGCTGAGATGTCAGCCTTGGCAGAAAGTTCTGCACAGGCTCAGGGGCTTTTGGGGTGTCCTGGAGCCCCTGTGGCAGCTTCACCAAGGCAGTGCTTCTTTTCCTATCCTTCAAACATCTCTCCTGAGGCCAACACCCACTCTGGTGCCTACATGGAGCTCATATCCCAGAAATTCTGGCAAAGAAGAGATGCTGGGGCTGGCAGGGAGTGAGGTACCAGGCATGGAGACCTCTGTGTCGGGCGGGAGGTTGTAAATCTAATTTCCTACCTAATAAAGGTACCAAAAAGGAATCCCTCCCTTCTGGGTTCATCTACCTGGCACCTGAGCTCTCTCTCAGCCCCACCTGGGATCTCAGGTGGCAGGTATTTGGGTTCTCAGGGCTGCCTGGAGGATGGGTGCTGCAAGGGCTGCCCCTTGAGCTGGACCACAAACATTTTGCTTTTCCTGCTCCATTTAACCCCTCCTGATGCAATAGCTGCACGTGCTGATTTGCCTGGCTCCATCCTGCTGTGCTCTCTGCCTCTGTGGCCTGGAAGGTGTTGTACAAATATTTGCAATACAGTCATGATACCTGTGCAGCACTTGTGTTTTGGGATGGCAGAGGGACTTCTCCTGTAGTTTAGGATCTTTTCAGACCAGTTCCAGTGTGGAAGCAGGGTGGCACCTGCTGCATCCCTCCCGTGGGTGGTGCTCACCCCAAACAAGGGAGGGGAACACCTACAAGGTGCTGGCAGATGCTGCCACCCTGCTGGGCCCATCCTGATGTCAGCCTGTGTTAGTCATCGTCATGGAAACGAGGAGCTGGTGATGAACAACACAAACCATCCCCAGAAAGCAGCAGCACAGGCTGCCTGCAGAGACGTGACTCAGGGTCAGGACAGACCTCCCTGGAAAAGAGCCCAGCAGCTTCCTGGAAGTGCCAAGGGACAAGCAAGAAAGAACGGTGACCTCAGTGGTCACCTTGTTGTGAACAGCTCACCTGGGCATGGCCTGGGAGTCACCAGTGAGCCCCAAGACCACGTCACTGCTCCCCACGGGGGCCAGCCCAGCGTGGTGACCACAGAAGGGACCCAGAGCCAGCTTTGGCCAAGCTGAGCAGCAGAAAAGCAGCAAACAAAGCCCTGCACGGGCTGTGCTGCACTGTCATTCCCAGAGGGATGTGCCTGGGTCCCTGCAGCCACCACTGGCCCCAGGAGCCTGCTGTGCCACCAGCCAACCTCAGAGCCTCAGCAGTGGGGCAAACCCAACCTCTTTGGATCACCTGCAGCCCCCGAGAGGTGAAACCCCACGAAAGGTCCTTCAAGGGCAGAGGGACACATCGTCAGCGAGCGGAGGGCCAGCAACGCCTGTCCCCATCAGGGTGCCAGGGACAGGGATGGGTGGGGAACACTGCCTGGACCCAGACTCAGGGCTGGCAGAAACGGAGTTTTGGCTTTGAGTTGTTTTGCCTTGATTTAGCAAGTGGAGATGGAGTGAGGGAAACCTCTGGACAGCTCTGCCAGGACAGAAGGGCCCATGGAGATGGTGTCATCCTCACCTCCATCAGGATTTAAAACCTTTTTCTTGTTTTCAACATTTTAGAAACCTCCTGGTTTCCTGATGTCTTCAGGAAGGACATATTCCCTGTCAGGAACCCTATTCTGTACCACGGCCAGGAGCTGTTTTTGTCTGCTTCGTGTCCCAGGCTTTGTGTCCAAGGAAAGGTTTCTTTCAGAAAGCCTTTTTCCACATCAGTTTTTGGTATTTGTTTTTTCATTAAGACCCAAATCTCCTGCTTGTCCTCCTTAACTTTTACTGAGTTTCTTTGTGTTGTCATTTCAGAGGCAGTTCCAAGGTTAAAGCAAACTCCTCACGCTGCAGTGACTGCAGCTCTCCAGGGGAAGGTTAAAGGATGCAAATTGTTGACAGAGGGCTTTTCAATTTAGCATGCAAAGATCTGATGGTTGAAAGGTGAAGTTAGACAAATCCTGGGGAACAGGATGGGTGATCAGCAATTGGAGCTGTTTGCCAGGGCTCCTGATGGATTCCCCTTCACCTGTGATTTTAAAATGAAGATTGGGTGCTTTTCTAAATGATGTGGTCACGTTCAGAAAGCATTAATTTGGGGAAATGCTTCAGAGGAGCTCAGACTGGTCCTACCCACGAAGCCATGCACACTGAATCCTTCCTGTGGTTTTCCATATCTCCTGTGGTGTCCCTAAGGGACCCAGACCACTTCAGCCCCACTCTGTCTCCCACTGCCTTGACCCAGGGCTGCTGTCACCACAGTGAGACAACCATGGAGCCATCCCTGCTACTGCCTCTCCCAGCCCCTCCTGCCTCTCACAGCTCCATCCTGCATCTTACAGCTCCATCCTGCATCTTACAGCTTCATGCTGCCACTCCTAGCCCCTCCTGCCACTCCTAGCCCCTCCTGCCTCTCCCAGCCCCTCCTGCCTCTCCCAGCTCCATCCTGCCTCTCCCAGCTCCTCTCTGGTGCCCATTGTTGCCAAAGCTTCTGGCAAAGCCACCTCTGCTGGGCAAGGGGAGAATTTTGGACCCCGCCATTCTCACCAGCAGAGTCTCACCTGTGCCTGTCCCCAGCAACTCCTCCAGCTCCAAATCATGGATGGCAACTCTGCTCTGGTCCCTCTCTTGGTCTGATCCTGCTTTCCCTCCAGTGGCACTGCCAGCAGCCACTCCAGCTTTCCCCTGGGGGTGTTGCTGTGTGGGAGCTCGGTGCAGAGCATTTTGGCCGGCAGCCACCTCCTCCCTGCTCTCACACTCGGAGCTTACACGGGACCCAGGGAGTTTTTATGTTGTTTTATTGCTCAGTGTTTGCAATGCAGTCTCTGGAATGCCTGTCCCCTTGCCTGCTCTGAAGCTCAGATATTCCTCCTGGGTTCATTTAAATTGTTTGCCTTGCTCTTTCATTGCTTTTCTTTTTCTGCTGGAATTCAGTGCCCGGCTCTCAGATCTTGCAAGCAGCATCCAGGCCTCCATCCTTCCAGCAGTGCCTGTCCTGCTGCCCCCAGGCCACCCTGCCCAGCTCAGCGCCACCCTGCCAGGGATAAATGTGCTCCTCCTAGATTTTCATTTCTGTTTTTGTCTTTTCTACCTGCTGATGGTTCTCTCTCTGAGTTCTTAGCCCTAGTGAGCACTGGTTCTCCATGCTTGAAAATCAGTGGGGCAACCAGCATCTACCAACCAGCATCACTATTAACTGCAGTTATTTATCAGCAATAATTGCAATCTTTTGTGCCTTGGACACAACATGGGCACCATCTCCCAGCCACTTCAGCCTCTCTGCAGGTGTGTCCCAGCTGAGCACTGACAAATGATCCTGTGGGAAATGCAATAGCCGGGAGTGAGGGTCTCTCTCTAGTTCTTCATTCTCTTGCATTTATTTAATGTAAAGCTGTGTCTTTCCTGATGCTCAAACCAACCACTGTGCCCACTTCTTGGGCATTCAGATCCAAGAGATCTGAGATCCTTGTTTTGTGCTGTGTGCATGGAAATAAAATATGAATGTCTCTTGTTTAATAGTCTAAAAGTCTTTCTCGCTCTGCAAAAGCCCAGAATCCCCAAATCCATTTTCATTTATAACATTATGAGTAATTCTACTGGCAGCAGCTTTTCCTTGCCATATATATTTATTAGAGGGAGAATTTCCCCATCCTGAAATGATGTTCTTGCTTGGATCAAATAGCTTTTTAACTCCAGCTCTGTGTTTAACCCTTTTGTTGCTTTCCATGTGCTGTTTTATCCCATGCTACGCAGAGCAGAGTGTTCCTCTCAGAGGAGAGGACACTTGGAATACACAAAACAGCCTCAGCAGCACTCAGAAAACAAAACTGTAGCAGTTTTAGAAAAAACTGTGCCATTTTTTCAAGATTAGGAAGCCACAGGGACCAGCATCCTTCTCCCCAAAGAGCAGAGATCTGCCCATGCCCAACTGATGACCATCAAGTTGTCATTTGGGCATTGCCATGTGCCCACAGATACTCTGGGCTCAGCTGGGGACACAGGTGGGTGTCCCAGCCCAGCTAAGGGGACTCTGCAGGGCAGGTGGAAGGCATTTCTGATCTTTCATGGGCCTCAGCATGGTGGTGGTGGCAGAACTGCTCACAGCTCCTCCTCCACGTGGTGGTAATTGCACAAAAGTTCAGAGCTCCCAGGACCTGGTTTTATACAGAGGGGCCCCCTTGAAGGAGGGGATTCCCCCTGTTTCCTGCTAAAATATTCCTGTGGCATCTATTCTGGGAATGAGGGAAGGAGAGGGAGAGAAGTGAGCACTGCCCAACGGAGGAGGGCGAGCCACAAGCAGGACACAGACCTCAGAAATCCTGGTGCTCTCCGGTTGTTCCTGGTGGCAGGGGCACCATCTCCTCAGGAGCAGGGGATTTGTCAGTGTGTCGATGACAAATGGCTCTCGCTTGAGTAGAAAAATGGTTTATTGATTAGCTGGCAGAGGTGCCCGCAGGGACTGAGCCGCTACCGACCGGCGCCGTGCTGCAGCCACGCTCTGCCGGGCAGGCAGGACCTGCCTGCGCCTGGCCTCTCCTTCCCGTGGCCCTGGTCCTGCACAACAGAAACAGGGGCTTGGGAGCTTGTCCTGCTCCTTTCTCTGCTCCCTTCTGGGGCTAAGCAGGGTTTCACTGTCCCCTGGCTTCCAGGGGCTCTCGGTGACGATCCCCCCTGTGCAGCAGGACCATCTGCTTGGGCTGTTTCCTGGCAGTCAGGTCTCAGCTTTCCCATATTTCTCATTCCTGTGTCCCCCATCTGAGCCCAGCTCCAGCAGAGCACTCAAAAACCGTTTTTAAGCAGGGAGCAGTGTTCTTGAGCATGGCTGCTCTGTTCCAGCCAGGTGGTTTTGGATGCTGTAGCCTGGGAAGCCCACACAGTTATCCAAACTGCCTGGGAACTTTGCAATTTTCAAGGCTTTCTCCCTTCTCAGAGCTTCATTGCTGAAAAACAGCACAGTTACTTTGTTTTGGTTTTTTTTTCATGTTCATCCTCTGTGTGTCTACCCACAGCACACCTTGAGCAAGCTGAGCATAATTAATCACAGTCTGCTTCCCCATGTTCGCATGGGATTCCTAATCCACAGTAAATCCTTTGGGGAACAGATGCAATTATGAAAGAAATGCTTATTAAAAAGAATGATATGTGCCATAAAAAAGTGTCAGGACAATTGTCCTTTAGTTGTTTGTCATGTTGCCAGCTGTGATACACACTCCTGGTGCCACGTCCCAGCTGTCCCTGTCCCCTGGACGTGCTGGGTTCCATGTGCAGCTGCACCGAGCCCTTGGATTTCAGCTGTCCCCCTTCTCTCCCATCCTGGGGGCTCCTATCCTGAGCTCACCCAGCAAAATCCTGTCACAGCCATGGACCTCCAGTAGCAAACGCTGTCAGGATCTCTCCTGACTGAAATGGATGATGAGCTGTTTGGAATTAATATCTTCTGCACGTGTCAATGTGACCAACCCGTGAGGGAGAAGTGTCTGACAGTGATTTGTAGGTTTGACTGACATGGCAGAGGACAGACCACGGCAACTGAGCTGCTTCCATCATTTTTTGTCTGGCAAGGAGTGAAAAAGGAGGTTACAATCTAAATCCATGTGTTGTGACCATGATCAGCACTCCTGTGGCAGAGGAGTCTGAGGAAATGAGGACTGTGGGGTTGTGCTCTTGGATTTGGCCAGTCCTTTTTTAGGTTTAACCCTTCCCCTGTAGGACTGGGGAAGTGCTGCCAGACCACCTTCGTAGAGATTTTGAAGGAGCAGCCAGACAAGCACTGCCAAAGAGATCTCCAGGAGAGCTCTTTGATAGCATGGTTGGGAAGCTTTTGGCTGAGGCCAAGTGATTCATGTGCCTGGGATGGTGTCAGATGAGAGAGAAACAGAAGCAGAGGAAAAGAAATGATTTTTCTCTGTGTTAGGAATGGCCAGGCTTGCCACAAGCTCTAGAGAACAAGGGGAGTTGGGACCTACTGGAAAACTGGGGCAGATGAGTGAATATTTCACATTGTGAGGCTGCTGACCTGTGTTTAATCATGTTTAGGATGTAAAAGTCTCTGGGATCATCAAGTCCAACCATGCCCCCCTGCACTGCCAAGGCCATCACTAAACTGTGTCCCCCAGTGCCACATGCACACAGCTTTTGAATCCCTCCAGGGCTGGGGACTCCACCACTGCCTTGGGCAGCTGTGCCAGCCCTGTCGGGGAAGAATTTTTTCCTAAAATCCAAAGGCCTAGAGGTGAACCAAATCTTTTTGTGTACAAATAGAATCCTCCAAATCTGAGGAGACAGGACAGGAGCTGTAGCAGGGGCTGTGTCTGCTCAGCTCCAGCCCATCACTGACCTTTGGGAGAGGAGGAAATTCTGGAAGAACTGAAATCCAGGTCACATTCCCAAAGTGTGAGCAGGAAGGGATGGAACCAGGGAGCTCAGGGTTTGAGGTGCTGCGCAATCAGCAGGGACTATGAAGGGCAATAAGGATCAGTTGCAGAGAAGTAAAGCATTTTGGAAGTGGCCAAAACCAGAATTTTATCCTTGGGTAGTCAAGGAATGGGCAGAAGCCATCTGGGCTGTTACAGCGCTCCAGGAGATTGGCAGAGGCAAAGGTAAAATCTGTATTTACAGAGGGGAGAAAGAAGGAGGCTTGGAGAATTGTTGTTAACATTCTAACTTGACTGTTTTGAACTCAAGTCCCACAAAAATACAATTTCTAAATTATATTTCTTAATGAAAATTTAAGAAAAGATCCTTCTCAAAAGAAAAGGTTAATCTGATTTCCCTGTGTGACGAGACTAAATATTCTGGACTGAGAAGAAGCCAGGGGTGCTGGCTGCCTTGGCTTTGCTAGGAATTTGCTGTGTTTCCCGTGAAATTCCTCTTAGCAAGGTTGGTGAGCAGGTCTCCACACAACTGCTGTGGGAGAGGTGCAAAACATGGCTGGAAACCAGACAAGAGAAATCAATAACTGGCTGTCAAATAAAAGGATGGATTGAGTGACTTTCTGCAGGAATCCATCCTCAGTCTAATATGAGTCAGTGTTCTCCCTAACGATCCCAATGATGGAATATTCGCTGCTCAGGCCACAGAGCTCCTGGATGGGAATTAGTGCTGTAACTGCAGAAAAGGCGATTTCCAGCCACGGAGGAGAAAGGACAATTAAGCACTGGATAGTTTTGCCTGGGGAGGGCTTTGGAGTTTCTATCACTAGAAATGTTTAAGAAGAGTTCGGAGAAACATCTCCTGGATTAATGGACAGGTGACCCTCCCCTGGGGCAGGGCCAACACTTGAGGTCCTTCCCAGCCCTATTTTCTGTGGTTCTGCAAAATTCCAAAAGCAGCATCACATCTCTAATGACTTTTAAGGGGAAGTATGAAAAACACCACAAAAATCTGGAAATACGTGACGACTTTGAAAAAAAAGCACTGCATTTTGTTTACTAAGATCTTAGTATATTAACCCAGATTTCCAAACAAGTGGTATCAATGGAGTAGCCTGGCTTCCAGGAGCTACTGGAGCTCCTGCTGGCTTCCTCCACCCTGCCTTTGGAAAGCCTGGCTTGGGAAGGTCTCACTGCAGCGGACAAGTATTGGATTTCTAAAATAGGAATATGAACAAGGGTATTTGTACGAAATGGGAATGAATTTATTTTTTCCCATCGGTTCCTCTGGCACAGACAGCTGGGCATTTGGAGTGATGGTGTTTGAAATGCAAAATGCACCTCATTGGAGAGTTGTTCCACGCAATTCATCTGCAGAGTGAGCTCTTGGTGCCTGTTTGCCATGTGCAGCCCCAGCCCAGCGCCGGCGGGCTCGGGCTGAGCAGCAGGACAAGGATGGCAGTGTCACACATTCCAATCCCCACTGCAGCCCACACTGCTCAGAGCAAGATGACTTGCAAACATCCAACAGGAATGAGGAAGATGAATCGTATGCAAGGTCAGGCGCAATGCCAGGAAGCCGAGAGAGGCAAGAGCAGTTAATTGCTTTAGATTCCAACAGCCCCAAAACGTGCCCTGTGTGCAGACATCCCTTCACCGCACAGCACTGGACCTCACTGTCCAAGCCAGCAAATAAAACAGGCAATGGAGGTGCTTGTCGTGATTTTTAATGTCAAAATTAGATTCATGGATGCCTTATGGTCTCTGTAATTACTAGACATCACTCATCATTTTTCCCAGCTCAAGGGATACTCTGTTATTGACCTCACTGGGAAGATATAAATACATTACTGAATGGAAATATCACCATTTACTGTTGTGGAAAGGTCTACACCATAGCTCAAAGGACTCTGAAATCTTTATCTCAGTGTACCTACAGCAGAGGAGAATGCCTGATACTGCTGATACGATGCCAAACCGCAGCTACTGAGGTCTTATCTTAAGGAGAAAAACCTATTAGAGGTTATTAAAGGAGAGCAGCAACAGCAAACCACAAACTCAAAGTAATTTACTACAGTCAAACAGCTGAAAATCCTTGCCAGGCCAGCACAGAGCTGCCAGGGATGGAGTGGCCAGAGGCCATGGTGGCCTCACTGGGCCCAGGCTGGTGGGGCCACAGGATCTCCTTGAAGCATGTCAGAATCACAGAGAGCCACAGAAGATGGAAGAATTCCACCCCCTGGACGTGATGAGGACTGAGAGCAGGGGGAGGCCAGGCAGGTGTGGCATTGTGTGAGTCACTGTGGTGCTGAGGGGTTCTTGTGGAGCTGTGTCTGGAGCACCGTGCTGGACACTGGGCTCTGTGGGTCACCTGGGAGGGAGGAGTTGCTCCGCAGCTCATATTTGTCACTCCAGAGCCTGTGATGGGACACTCCTGGTGCCTCCCTGCCGGTGGCAGCCCCATGGGTCTGGTAGGAGGCACAGGAGGAGCTGTGGCCTCTGGGAACCTGGCAGAATGGGAGGAGGGAGAAGGGATGTGCTGGCAGGCACTCATTTCACTCAGATTGGGGGGGTTTATGGTGTTTTAGGATGGAACAAACCATTGCTGTGCCCTGTGCAAGGGCTGTGCTCTGAGTGAGCACCTGTGGTGTGGGGAACTATAAATTGATTTGCCTGGGCTTAGGGCAGGGCACCAAGGGGGGACCCCCAGGTGTGGCAGGGCTCAGCCACGTCCCCAGGGACCAGGCTGCGAGGGAGAGGAGCAGGACAGCCCAGGAGAGGGCTCCGGGGCCGGGCTCCCTCTTCCATCCCTGCTGGACCTCGAAGGATGGACACCAGCCAGAGCCCGGTCAAGCCTGCATCCCGTGGAGAGAGCGAGCTGCAAATTACAGTTCCTCTGCCTGCAAGGGCTCATTATTGCTTATTGAGCTAGGCAGGTTTCTCTGCTTTCTATTTTGGGCCCAGCTCCCCTTGTATTTATTTACAATCAGTAGAGCAGCTGGTAGACACTGGCATTGAAGAAAATTGCTGTGAAAAGCAGGAAATTGGCTTCTCACCTTATGAGGGGGGCTGAATCTGCCCTGAGGGACCCAGCCCTGCAGTCTGCCCCACATCCCCAGCTCCATGGCTTGTCCTGGTCCCTGTCACCAGATTTCAGGTCTCACAGGTGTGCCTGAAACAACCTCCAGTGCTGGCTTGAGGAATCCTGGCAGCAAATCTGCTTCAGGTGGTCAGTGCTGCATCTCATCCCAGAACACGTGTCAGCAACCACAGCGTTTGCTCACACATGTCTTTGAAAGGTACCAAAAGGCTTTTAGCAGTGCAGTTATCATCAGGGACTCCCTTTGAGAGGCTGGAGGAGTGGGGAAAGCCTCCCCAGAGGCCTGTGAGCTGCACGGCCCCATGTTCTGTGTGGTTCTGGGCTCTCCTGTGCTACCAGGCACCCACACCCAGCCAGGCATTGCTGCTCCTGAAGTCATCCCAGTTTCCAGGCTGGGAGATGGGAAAGCTGCTGTGCTGGTGTGGCACCTCCCAAAAACAGGCCCTCAGATTTGGGAATGGATCACTTGTCTGGCCTCTCTGTGCCAGGGGTGCTGAGCCCTCCAGCAAAGCCTAGCTCTGACAGCTCAGCGTGGCTCTGACAGTCCCCAGTCAAACCAGTCCCTCAGAAGAGGAAAAACTGGTGAGTGCCTGTGCATCCTGTAACCACCATGGCAGTGTCTGTAAGTGGTCCAACTTATTAAAGTTCAGGCACCAAGGGAAAGGATGACCTTTTGCATTTTGCCCAGAGCAGGCAAAGGGAATGTAATTATAATTTCATGTAATTCATCTCCTGACACTGTGTAACAGCTGAACTTGGTCAAGGCAGGGATGAGGGAAGGTCAGGAGGAGGGGAGCTCCCCAGCAGCCAGCTGAGACAGCCTCCCCCGGGCAGAGCCACCCAGTCCTGCACGGCTCAGCTGCAACCACGAGAGTCCCCAGCCTGGCCTGGGGGCAGATGGAGCCTCTCCTCCTCACAGCAGGCTGCCAGGGCTATTAGCTCAAAGGTGCTGCGATCACAGGCCAGCAGGTAAACAACTTCCCAGCCCACGGGAGCATCTGCTGTGGCTGGGACCATGTGCCCTTCCCTTCCCTTCCCTTCCCTTCCCTTCCCTTCCCTTCCCTTCCCTTCCCTTCCCTTCGTTTTTTGGGTTGTGCTTTTGGGATCACACCATACCCAAAACCTCTCTCTGGCAGTGAGGACAGGTGAGGGGTTGTGCCCCTTCAAATCCCAGAGCGGAGGAAGGAGCAAACCATCCAAACCCAACCCCGTGGCTCTACCCTTAAATAAAGCTTTTCTGCTGTCCAAACATGCTGTACCTGAAACCCACACGCTGCCAGCCTCCTGTTAATTAGTTCCTTGTTAATTTGCTCTGCTGTCCCTGGACTGGAGTGCTTCCCTGAGGTCCATAGGGGATGGAGGATGGACCAGCATTCTCACAGCCCTTCAGGGTGGGCACCAAAGCCATGGTGCCACCGTGCATGGTCAGGACTGGCAGGAGGTGTCTGCAGGGCGCTTGATTAACAGCGCAGGCACCATGTTTGCAGAAACAACATTACACCTATTTAAAAGCTGGTGCCACCTGAAATCTATTTCTCATCCCTGACTGATTAAATTCTGCTAGCTGGAGATTTTATCCCAGAGAAATCCTTCAGGAAGCTCTAATAGCAGAGTCAATCTTTATAACATCAGGCACAATAAAAGAGTCCTCGTTTTGCCGGAGGTTTTATCTGCAGGTGCATGGCTCCCTGTGCCTGCCAGCCCCGTTACCAACCCTGCACCTAACAGGAGTCATTAAATATTTATTTAAGAGGTTTTCATTCCTGAATGGTGAAATAGAAACCAGCAATCATTAAATGGGTTTGTTAAGATAAACAGCTTGGAGGAGAGAGCACAGTGCTGCCTAGCCCAGGGCACTGGGCAGTGGGATGCAAGCTGGGGCTGGTTGCTCTTTGCTTTTCTGCTGCTCCCGGGGAGATCCCAAGGCAGCATTGGATAAATTAACCATGGGGTTTAATTACTGGATGAACGTGGGTGATGCAGAGCCCAAAGGAGCTGTGACATGGGCACCTGGCACCCAGCACTTGCAGTCTGACAGCCATGGTGTGCCAGGGCTGTTGGCCATGGGAGAAAGCAGCAGGGATACTGGTTAGGGAGTTTTTGTCATCAAATTTGTGGCACTCTGGACTCTCAAAGCCCAGAAAAATGCCCCAGCTACCACAACAGAAATCCCTGCATCAGCATCAGGCTGCTTGGGCAGCGCTGCTCTTCCACAAAGGCTCCAGCAGTGAAAATAATCTCATCAGTACCAGCCTCCAGCTCACCTCCCACCTCACCCCGTGTGCCTGCTGTGGGTCTGTCACAACAGTCATCCTAAAGCCCTCAGTAAATGTCTTTTTCATATTAAAAATGACCCTGACCTCAGCTCGATGAGAGATTTGCCAGCATTTCCCACCCTGCGCATGCTCTGGGTTTGCCTTCCTGATGGCAGGGCAGGACACCCCCTTTAGGCTCTCCAGTGCCTGCATTGAAAGGTGTTTCATGGTTTCACCACCGCTTTTAAAAGACCCTTCTGGGCTGCTCTCCCCCAGCTGTCCTGTGCCAGCAGCTGTGGTGTTCAGCAGACTGCGTGGGTGAAATGGGCTGTGCCACAGCTCTGGGGTTTGGTAGCTTTGGTGCTGTTGAGGGAATTGGTTTGCAGCAGGAGGTTGGGAAGTGGGCACCCCCTCCTTTCTGCTGAGTTTCACCCCGGTCTCACTGACCCACGGAAAGCTGGCTGCTGCTGGGGTAGGGACACCAGGAGCCAGCCCCAGGCTGCTTCTACACCCGAGCCCTTTGAAATGCAGAGCCAGAAACTAGTGCTTCTCATCTTGCTGCTGAGCTGATTTGCCTTTCCAAATCTATCCCAACACTTATGGCTTTCATCAGGAATTTTTCTTCATTTGAGCATGTTAGAGGTGAGAGCACAGCAATTGAAACAACGCGGCTCTCCCACCCGTGGATGGATATTATTCTCACTCTGTTATTTTGTAGCATTAACAAAAAGAAAGCGTCTGAGGTATTTTTGAAGCACAGAGTTTCCAGCATGGCAGAAGGGATGCAGGAGTTCTTTTGGTGGATGCAATTTAATTGTGCCACAAAGCACCACAGAGCCGAGCTGTCGTCCCCGCACTGCCGCCGTCCTGGGCTCGCTGCAGAGCTCAGGCACACCGGCCCCTTTACCACCCTCCACACTCCTTGTCCTGCTTGAAGCTCTCCAACCCCTTCCTTGCCACATTTTAGAAAACAGTCTGCCAATTACCCTCGATCTGCATCAACCTGAGAGCCTCTGTGTCCCGCAGAGATGATCCATGTCCCTGTGGGTGTTTGACCCCAGCTGTGGCCACCGCAGCCACAGCAATTTGGGGGGCCGAGTCCCATGCAGGTGGGACTTTGCAGCCCCTCCTGAGCTGGCCCAAATGTCTCTGTGCTGTAGGAGCCAGGCCCCCTTGTCCCAGCAAAATCTCATTCCCTGTCATGGCCCATGAAGACCCCAAAGCCCATTTGGCCTCCAGCAGGACCGGCCATGCTGGCACGAGGGATGAGCCTGCTGGAATCAAAGGGCACTTTGAATGCCACGGAGCATTTACATTCAAAATTCTCCAAAAGGTTTGGGATTTATCTCCATGCTGGGAGGGAGCCTTATTAGTGGCTTTTGGGTACACTGCTCCTGAATAATGAGGACAATCCTGTCTCGGGAAGATAAATCCCAAAATAATGATGCCATTGTCTTTCCTTATTATAACTCCCCGTCAGCCCCTCATTTAACTGCTGGTTTACCCAAAGATGGTGACTGGCTGGTTTAGCACAGGAAGATAAAACAATGCTTTTTAATTGCCACCCAGTCTAAAATTAGGCCTTTCTTTGGCTAATGAGCCACAGCGCAGCCCTTTGGGGAGCACAGTTTGAGCAAGGCCAGCTCCAGCTCCTGCTCCTCATGGCTGTGCTGGATCTGCTTCTCCACATCCTGCAGGACATCACCTAACCCTCCAGAGCAGTGCATGCTCTGCTCCAATCCCTCCTTTTCTCCATCTGCCTGCTTTGCACAGGAATACTGTGGAAAGGTTTCTTCAGCTTTGCAAAGTCTCCTACAATTACCACATGAAAAAGAGTGGCTGAAACTAACTGAGGACAGAAATACTGCCTGGAAATAAATTTGGGAGAATATATTTCTGCTGTGACAGGTATGGGGAGTGCCAGAGCTGGACTAAACAGGCAGGAGGCTCGTGGGTCATTATGAGTTCGACTCAGTTACCAGGGGATGCAGAGGTAGACGGAGATGGATGTATTGTAAGAAGGTTTTCTGGAGATGATTTGAGCAATTTCAGCTTGCTGCCATGGTTGGGATCGACTTGAAAGTTTCCTAATGAATTTCTTTGTCAGGAGGAAATTGGGCTGTTGAGTAGAGGAATGTGCAGAATAGAAAAGCAGGGCTCTTTCTGTTGAAAATCCACTGGTGAAAAATGCAACTACAGCTAAAATTCCTGTATCTCTTGGTGTGGAGGCTCTGGAGGTGTCCCTGTGTCCGAGGGCAGGGTTTTGCAGGAGCTGCCCTGCTGCAGGCACAGGCAGGATGAGGTCATGGTGAGGACCTGGCAGCTCCTTAGAAGGAGAAGTTTGTCCTTGGGATGCAGGAGCAGCCTGGAGGCTCCTCCTGCTTCTTTTCCCCCCATAATGTGACACTCTATGAATATTGTAATGAATACAGTTATGCCCTGAAAAAAAAAGAAAACTCATTTATTTATGAGGTTATTTGATTTCCTCTGAAATGCCTCATCTAGCAGCCCCCTCCATTAGAAACCCTCTGAAGCCATGCAGGAAAAATACAAGGCTTATTATTTAAATTAATAAAGCAGCTGCAATTTTTTTCTGCATTTTAAAACATTACTATTGAAAATATTCTGCGATGGATCATTTTCCTGCGGTTTTCTTCCTGAATATTCCTAATTATGGCTATAATTAATTTTAACAAGTCATCCACCATCAATTCCATTGTAACTTGCAAGTGTCCTGCAGCTGACTTAAAAAAAAAAATTCAAAGCTTTGCCCTCCTCTGGCTGCCTCTATAATGAAACCTGGGATTACTTAAGGAATTGGCACTTGGCCCCAGCAATGCAAAATTGCCTGGTCCTCAGTCAGAGCTGCTGCTGTCCAGCTCATGATGGATGGCATCATTCAGAGCTTTTATAGGCCCAGCAAAAGAGGCCAATCTGTCCGAACTGATAAATCTCAGTCTTCTGCAATATTTCATGGTTCTACCAGACATATGTATGGAGCCAACGTGACGCTTCATTTTCCTGAGAAAACAGCTCCTCCAAGGCCAATAGCCAACACCAAAGTCCTTGGACAAACTCTGACCTCTGGAGAGGACAGTGGGAAGGTCTAGGTGGAGGATGGAAAAGAGGCTGGGAAGGTCTGGATGGGGGTTGGGAAGGTCTGGATGGAGGAGGTGGATGGAGAAACATGGATCAATGGCTGCTTTGGAGTCTCATCTCCCACACCACCAGACCTCCCTTATAAGAAGAGTCCAGCTGCTTGTGGACACCCAAGGGCGTGGCAGCCTCAGGGGGCACCTCAGACTGAACTTCACCATGTTGTTCTTGTAAGAGCAAGGAAAAAATTGAGCTACCAAAATACAGGGAATTTCAGAGCGGGGCTGGCAAGTGAGAAAACAAGCCAGGCCTTTCTTTAATTTCTGTATGAGTGTATTCCTGGCATTCCTCTCCCTTGATTTCCTTTGTCTTTGCAAATCCATCAGAGCTGGGCCACAAGGCTGGGGTTGGAGCAGCAGAATTTGGGGTGTGTTCATGCCTGCTCCCACAAATCCAGGCTTGGACTATTGCCACTGGATGGGAAAATGAATTTTTCCTGCTGGGCTGTTGCTGTGATTCTCTGTGACCCTTGTTAGATCCCCTGCCAGCTAAGCTGGGGCTGCCTTGAAAATTGAGAAAACACTGAAGTACAGTCAGGTTTTATCTGCTGGTGCTGCACTGCCGATTCACAGCCTGTGTTAGCAGAACACCATGCACAGCCAAAACGTTCCTGCATGCGTTCAAGTGATGTGCTGAGGTTTCTCTGCACCCCATGCCATCATCCAGGGGGAATGCTGCTCTCTCCTCTTGGGCTGGGCCTCTGACACCGGTGCCTTAGGGTGGCAACAGTCCCTGAAGGACAAATACCCGGGATAACATCAGGAAATCAGGAGTAAAAGGCCTAGAGCCATGATTTCTCTTTAAATGCTTGATTCCAAAGCCTTTGGTGCCTGCTTGGATGCCCATCCTGGTGGCAGCGTGCCTGGCTCCCAATTCCTGGCAAGAGCATGCCTTAGCATCCAGAGCAAGGAAAGCAGGCAGGGAGAGCATTAGAAGCATTCAATTGACTGCAAAGCCCATGAGGACATGAAATATGCCCTCTACATACACAGGGTTTAGTGACGATAGCACAATTGTGGGAAAAACAGCATTTCCTCTTTACTGCAGCTTGAAAGGGTGAAATCGAGGCTGACCAGCAGCCACTGCTTTATCCTCCAATTTACTGCTCTCACTCCCAGCCTGGCCCCGAGAGCCCGGCTCCCTTTGTACCATTTTTCTATTAGTGGGTTTTATTTGTGTCCAGAGCTTTGTACCTGCAGAGCCAAACCTGCCTTGGCTCCTGTCTGGGCACTGCTCCAAGCCCCGCTGAGCCTTGAGAGCTGCAGGACCTGGTGGGGTGGTGCTTGATGGTGGGACTAGGAATTCTGTCAGGGTACAGTGCCAGGAGCAGGGTAGAGCCGTGGGGGCTTTATATTGCACAGTCAGACAGGAATAACTTAAGGAAAGCCAATGGATCCAGCTGTGCCTCAGTTTCCCTCCTCATCCTGATTAACCCCCACAGGAGGCATCAGGTTGAGGAGGGGTGCAAGAGGCTCAGAGACCTCTTGCTCTGGCCTGGCCACCCATAAGGGACCCTGCCAGTCTAGGGGACCCTGGGGCACCTGGGGCAATCCTGATTTTCACACAACCTCTGCTTCCCAGCAGGCTCTGGTGAGATTTGCTGGAGGTGCCTGATCTATCTCTAAGCATTGTTTTCCACCTTCTGCCTGTCCTGGGGTCTTCTGCATCTTCCTCTGGCCTCATTCCCAGCCCTCCCAGACCCCAGAGAATAAACCCAGTTAAAGTTGCCCTGTGCTTGGCTGAAGACATTTAATCACTGTCTGGATGTGATGGAAATATGAGCTACTCCTGTGCCAGTCAGGACACGCTCCTCTTGCACAGACGAAGATGAGCAAGGAGCCATCCGAGCATGAAATAGTTGTCAGGCTTCCAGAGGGTCACAAGATATATGGATTATGAAGTAGAGACTCCCACAGATCTCAGATTATCAAACACAAAGACTGCAGAAGATTCCTCCAATGGCAGGAGTGCTGTTCTGAATTCAGAGCTGGGCTGGAGCACCAGTGCAGGGGCTGCTGGGGTCCACGGGGCTCTGCTCACTCAAGCTTTGAGTTCAGCCTAAATTCAGCTGTCCCTGCACAAAACTTAGTATCAGAATCACCTCATGCCTGTTTCTGTCTCCAGCTGAAGGGAACGGGCAGGCTTTGGGTATGGTTCTGCCCTGGGGAGCAGAGGCCACCCAAAGGTCAGAGCACTTGGAGGACTGGAGATTGGGATGAAATTGGACACTTTGGGAACAGGAATGAGCAGGATTGGCAGTGTTAGGTTCAGTGGGAGCCATCTCGTGGGTGTGGATGAAGTGCCTGTAGAACAGGCAGTCACCAAGGGAAACCTGTTGGAGTAGGGGAATCCCTGGGTGCCTGGCATTCGTGGAATGCTTCTGCTAGTGGCAGGACCCTGCTGTGCCCCTGAGCCCCTTCCCAGAGCCCCGGAGCTAAGGAGGAGTGAGCCACAACACCACAGGTGTTGGTGCTCAGAGGTGACAAGGCTCCCTGGGATTTTTCAGTGCCCTTGGCTCTGAGCTGCACTGTGCAAGAATCTTTTATTATGCCCCTTTCCCACAGCCTTTTCCAGGTCATAGGAGCTGCAGCTGAGGGTCACTCCCTGGTCTGTCTCAGTGCTGGTAGCAGTGTCTCAGCTGGGAGCACAGCCCTGGCCAGGAGTGCCATGGCATGGGCTCAGTGACCCAGGAGGTCCTTCCAGCCCCAGGTGAAACCCTGAGGTCACCTCAGGCTCTGCCTACTCCAGATTTCAGAGGAACAGCGCAAAGGCTGCCTGTGAGCCAAAGAGCCAACAGAGAGCTGCAAGCACCTCTCCCTCTCTGTGTTTCTGCTCTGCCTGTGGCACTCTCTCTATCCTTCCAGCCCCCCAACACTGAGGAGTTTCCCTGGTATATCCTTACAGAGCCCCAGTTCGGCTGCTCACTAGAGCCAGGCCTAGCAGGGAGCACAGCCGTGCACCACCTCAGCTCCGTGCACAACTGCTCATTCTGCCTTTCACCACCGCCCACCAGTTGTTCCTCCCCAAAGCCCAGGCTCAGCCCAATTTGAATTAATTGCAGGAGTCAGACGTCAGCTGCTTTTATGTAACGCTCCTGTGTAATTCCATCTCCTCGTTTCCGCTCCCCCACTAATTTATTCACTCCAGGTTTCTTTAAATCAGCCCGGCCTTTTTTTTCCTTCTTTTTTTTCCCTTTCCACAAGGTCTCTTTGTAAATCATGTTCCCAATCCAAGGACTTGGCACTCCCTAGGTAGCCAGGGTGAGTGGGAGCAAGCCCCAGAGGACTGGAACAGCAGGGCAAGCACCCTCTCATGGGTTTTGCTGTGCTGAGGCTGCCCATGATTCCCTCCTTCCCAAATTACTTCTATTTCAGTGTTTTCTTCTACGGCTTCAGCAAAGAGACAGGCTAGACTTTAAAAATTGCAGCATTAACATATGTAATTTTTTTTTATTCTTTCCACTGATAAATTGTGAAGATTTGAAGTACCGTTATTGTTCTCCAATAGAATAAGATGAAGAATTATCCTGTGCACTTATTGATCTTCAGTAGGTCCAATACTTAGAAAAACATCTCCCTGAGGAGAGGGGCTTGCCCTCTGTTTCCTCTCCCCAGCTGTGCTGAGAGGTGCTGGGATGTGCTGGGCTGGAGCCCACGGATGCAGCAGAGCTCACTGGCCCCACCAATGAGCCACCTGGGGGCCCATGGCTCTCTCAGCACTCCTTCTCACAGAAATGCCTCTTCATTTAGCTCTTGTGTTGACAGGGCTCAAATTAAGAGGCAATTGAGGCGGCTCTCAGAGTGAGAGATGTTCACGAGTCCTTCTGAGCAGGCAAAGGGGCTTGTAGAGAACCCAGCACCCCAATTCCTGCAGAGCTCAGGGGATAATTACCTCGGGCTTCATCTCCACATCAGGGTTAACCCCTCACTGCTTAATCCACCCTCATGTGCCAGCAAACATCCTTAGCACAGTTAGGCAGGGACTATCCATCACCATGCTGGAAGAGTCTCAGAGTGGGCTTGGTAATACCTGGGCCCTGCAAGAAGAGCTATGGAGGTATTAGGACCGAAAATCATCTTATTTGCTTATTGATTTCCAATAAAATCTAATAATTAGAAAAATAGCCCTGCCAACTTGGGTGTGCCGTGCATACAAAGGAAGGAGGCAAAATCCCTCGGGGGGGGGGGGGGGACAGGGCTTCCATAGCAGCCCTGCCATCCCTCTGGGTTAACAGACAAGTGTCCCTGCAGCTGGCAATAGCTCGTGTCCCAAGGGAGAGAGCAGAGAGCATCAGTGCCAGGAGCCTGGGATATCCCTGGGGCCAGGGAAGGGCTCTGTGAGGCAGGGACTGTCACAGCCAGGAGCCAGCACCGTGCTGTGGGTATGGGGCACCTGAGTGCCAGCGGTGACACTGCAAACCCCTGTGTGACCTCATCCCTGCCACCACCACCCACAGCCCCAGTTTGCACCAGTGGGGAGACGCAGCCGTGGAAAAGCTGGTGCTGTGGCTCTGAGCGTGTAGGGCCAGGCTGGGCCTGCAGTGACAGAAGTGTCACCTCAGCCAGCACCATCACAGGGCCATGGTGACGCTGCTGAGGATCAGCTGTGGCTCCTGTGCAGATAAACAAAGTATTTTTCTCTCTGCAGGTTCCTAATATAGTGCCTTCTACCCTCTGTAAATAGCACACTGGAAGAGTGGTTTGTCAAAAGCGGGTCTGGGGAATTACCTGAACTCAGCCTGTGTGATGAAAGGCTCTGAGCTGAGGGCCCCATCCTGCATGGGGGTGGGGAACTGGGGGATAGCAGCAGCACTGAAGTCAGAACACATTTGCTGCCCTTTCCTGCTGTTCTGCTGCCCAGACTCTGAGCAAAACACCCCCAAGGCGCTGATGTTCCAGTGCCAGGCACAGTGAGGGCTGTTACCCACAGCTTTGTAGGGGACTGTCAAAGTGATAGGGAGGTTTTTGCAAGTCAGCCTTTGATGTTTTGATGTTTTACCTTTGCTTCATGGAACTTTGGAACATTCTCATGCCAAAACACCTGATTGTTTGCTTTTCCCTGCTTCCCAACCTCCCTGATGCCTCCTCGAGACAGCTGCTCTGTTGCACCTCGTCTGTTATTGCATTTGCTCCTCTTCATACAAGCAAGAAAAGAAGCATTAATCACTGGAGTGCATTGCCCTTGCCAGGGATTTTGGGCAATTCCCAGAGCTGGCACCCCAGCACGTGTTAGCCCAGCCAGGGTAGGGCAAGGCACCACCCTTGGCTCCAGGAACCCCCTGCCCTGTCTAATGAGACAAAGAGATAAATCCCCATGGTGAGATAACACACAGAGAGGCTCCCAGTCCGTGGCTGTTGGCCATTCCCGTGGTGGTTTCACATGGCAGGACAAGCCACTTCTCACTCAGCACGTGTCACACTCAGTCTCAGCCACCTGTCCTGGCCCCTCGAGGCTCTCCCTTGTCCTTGGTATTTATCAGAGGAGTAATAACCAGGGAAGGAACTGGGAAGAGGCTCTACCCAGTGGGCAGGCTTGCTCTGGGGCAGCAGCAGAATTGCTGTAGAGAGACAGCTCTGCACACCAGGGGAGGGAGGTTCACTCTCATGTGGGGCTGGAACCATAACTCCATCTTGCCAGGGCTGCCCCATTAGCATTCTGCACCAGCCTGGCTTTCATAAGCTGGTCTGACTCTGTAAGATAAAAAGTAATAACACTGCCCTCCACTATTTATTAGCTGCCTTTGTGTCTCCCAGCAAAAGTCCTTCCCCCTCCCCGTGCTGAGCTGCTCCAAGATGTGATGTTGGTCTTCCACAGGCTCAGCAGCCACAGCTTCACCAGGTTCCAGGGAATCCATCTCCTGGCTCAGAAGTTGTATTCCAGAGATGACAGGCACTCGTTCAGCTCCTGCCCTGCCTTTCTGGATGCCCAGGGTGGTCTCATGCTCCTGGGACAATTCCCTGCACCTGGCAGGAGAAAACATGGCAACTGGGGTCTGCCTGGGCGAGGTCCCCACAAGGGCACTTGCCTTTTCCCCCCATTTCAGGGCTATTAAATTGTTGGATTTTAAACTATTTTGCCTCCAAACTCTAAAAGTACTACTTCAAACAAAGCATGTGCTCATTGTTCAAGTTGGGATGCTGGCACCTCTCTGTTCTTTGGGGTCCTGTGGATGTTTTTTTGGTAGATACGAATCCCTGGTGTCATGGCCAAGCTTTTCTGGGGTATTTTCTTCACCTTGGAGCTGTGCAGTGTTTCCCTCTCTGCACTCTGTCCAGATGAGGGACTCGAGCACCACTGTCCCTGCTCACCCATGATTGTGTTGACTGTATTGACTGAATAAATTACAGCTGAGCTTCAATATTGAAATTACTCAGACCTCTGGACAGCCAAGCTGAATCAATTAGTTTATTAGGGAGAGCCACAGCCAGCTGAGCAGCAGAGGGATGCTGCACCCTGGAAAAGGAGGCAAAGCAGCTGCCCTTCCTCAGAGATCACGTTTAAAGCAATCCTTGTGGGTTTGCCCTACACCAGATTGTTGTTTTAGCCCTGGTTCCCCAGACCTGGTGAGTATATGATTTAATCTGCTGTTGGCCAGCAGATTGAATCTGAGCTGGCTCCTTGGGCAGCTCTGCAGGAGCACACAGCATCCCCATGTTCTGCAGAGGGTGGGAAACATGCCAGGGGGACAGGAAACTCAGAGTCTTGGTGGCTGTGACTCACATGGATGATATTTGTAAGCCCAAAATAAAGATGTGGATAACAGCAGTAAAAATTTATCACCAGCTAATACAAAGATGTAGGATTGGGGTTAAAGTATGGATATGTGCTGTTGGCATGCTTCATCAAACACCCCGGGATTTCCATCAGGGAATGACTCTCCAACGTGTACGTGTTCATCTGGTTCACTGCAGCATGCCCTGGCTGTGACAATGGGAATTGACTCTTTCCAACTCTCTCCAGTTCCAGGTGTGTATCTGCCAGGAAACTCCAGGTAGGATTTTGGCTCTGTCTGGTGCACAGCCCATTCCAGCTTTAAATTCCTCCACCTTTCACCGTCACTGCTCTGGCTGAAGAAACAGCAGTGCTATTGCACATCCAGGAGTCCAGATGGAGATTTCCTGGATTTTTTTGGAGAAGCACCTGGAAGGATGATTATGCTGGGACATAGGTGGCAGGGGGTGGCATTGCCATAGCAATTGTCACCTGAGAAACAGAGAGGTACAGGCATGCCAGAGCAGCTGTGTTGTCTCTTTTTTCCTGAGTAGGTTGGCTCAGTTTGGCTTCCAGTCCTGGTGAGGAAACCCAGAGCAGAGCCCAAAAGCAGCCCCTGCTCTATGCCCCATCCTTAGCACAAGCCACCCCACAGCAGAGGGGTGGCCCATCAGGTGTCTCCTTTAGGTGTAGAAGAGGCTCAGGACCAAATGGAATGGGCTGGAACCAAGGGGATCAATCCCAAAATATAGAAGGTCCCACTGAGATCAGGGCTTCAGCTCCTTTCCAAGCTCAGCCTCCTCTTTGGACTAAAAAGCTTCTTTCCTCCTCCTGAAACTTCAAGGAGCAGAAACTTCCCAACCTCCTAAGCTGTCAACGTGTCTTGCTTAAATAAGATCTTTACAGGGATGCTCTTTGGATCCTTGCAGTTTTATTTATTTAGTTGGTTTAGTTTAAGATTAATCATAAATGGGGAAAGTGCCAGAGACATACAAAAGAGGTTCTAAATAATTCTGAATGATTGAGAGCACCATGATTAATGGGATCTGCTGATGCCATTTGGGTGGAAGCAGCCTTCCGAAAAATAGATTTATGTTAAATGGAAAAATACAATAATGTCATTCACAACAGGAGAAAACACAAAATGACAGAACCTGCCCTGCATGGCCATCACACAATTCAGCCTCACAATGAACCAAACTTAACTCCTCTAAGCTCACTGTGTCCCAATTCTAAATCCATTCATTAGATGTGATTATCTTCAGTCCTCCCCAAGTGTAATATATTCTTTCTTACAGAATTCACCATGCTTCATATCAGGCATGGTTTAATATTTCATACAGTTCATTAAGTAACATGTTCAGTTCACAATGCCTGACTCCTAATCCCATATTCATCCCTGTGAAAGCCCCAAGAAACAGAAAAAATGGGGGGGGGGGGGGGGTGTTGTGGAGAGACACAGGGGTGAAGCGAGATGGTTCTGTGAATGGACCCTGGTAATTAAAGGAATTTTGCCAAAGGAGAGGGAGTGAGGATGATCCTGGGCCCCTGCCTGTGGTGAGGCAGCCACAGGCCCTGGGGCAGCACAGCTTGGAAAAGCATGTCTGGATTTTCCTTCATCCTCATCACACTGAGCAGGGCTGTGATTGCTCCCTCCTGCCATGCTCCAGACATGAACCAGAGAGAGCTGCTGCTCGTCCCGTGCCCACCCCACAGATCTGATTAAAGCCATAAATCCTGCAAGCGAGCTGGGAATGGTGAACTGCCAGCCCCCAGCCTGCTCTGGGGCTCAGGGCAGTGAGGGCTTTTCATAAGCTCGGGGTAGGTTTAGTCACTGATTTTAGTTTGGGCTTTCCAGCTGAACCACCCTGAGTGAGCCGCATCCCCACAGGCCCTGCCGCCTCCATTCGCACACCAGCCCTGCAGCCCAGCTCCACCAGCCCCACAGGGCCTGCCGCCTCCATTCGCACACCGGCCCTGCTGCCTCCATTCGCACACCGGCCCTGCAGCCCAGCTCCACCAGCCCCACAGGCCCTGCCGCCTCCATTCGCACACCGGCCCTGCAGCCCAGCTCCACCAGCCCAGCTCCTTCTCAGTGCCACCCGGGGTGTCCTGCAGGGCACTGCTGCCACAGAGGGGACATGGGGCAGGGGGAGCACAGCAAATGTCCCTGCATACTCACAGGACTGTGCGCAGCAAGGAGCACACTCTCCCACAGGACCTTCCTCCACTTCAGAGCAGGACTCTGGCAGAAGGAGGTGAGGGGAGGTAATTTACTCCATGCACAAGAAACTTGTTTTGGTAGGAAAGACAGAGCCAGCAGTGGGTGGGAATTTCTGCCCTGCTCCAGAATATGGTGAAATACTGGAAATTTCTCCAAGGAGAGTGAATCAAGTCCCTGCATCCTTAAGGGCACTCTGTCTGATGGGCCAAGGCTTCTGTGCAGAGGAGTCTATTATTCCTTCACGTGATGAAAATTATTAATTTATACGTGGACAAAGTGACTTCACCATAATTTCTCATTAGCTGTGATTCCTCCTCAGTAGCCAGGAGATTCCAGAAAGGATCTGAGGAAGGAATAATGGGAATGGATGAAGGTGTCCCTGTGAGGAGCAGAACGAGCAGCCCTTGTCCCACTGCCCTGTGAGTGCGTGGACTCCGTGCTGGGACCAGACAATTCCCCAGCGAAAAATATCCCTGGCTGCCCCACGCACACCAAATAGAGATGTGTGTTCTATCCAGCCCTCCAGAGCTGGGAATGGCACCAGTGCTCCACAGGACTCCTCTGTCCCTGGCAGAGGGACCCTGGCAGTGCCTGAGCTTGGAAAGGAGGACCTTGGGGATGATTTACCCAAAGGCAGGGAACAGCAGAGTGCCCAAGCTGGGACTGTCCATCAGAGGGGTGATCAGAGGGGTGTTCTGGGGCATGGCTCTCACTGCTGCATCTCTCGTTTTCTCTCCAACACCTGCTTTCTCTAGCTGTGCACAAGTCAAGGCAAGGAGTGTCTCGTTCCTTGTGTCACATTCAGCAGAAGGGGGGCCTGTTTGAAGGCCTCCAGCTCCTGCTCCCTGGCAATCCCAGTGCTTCCTTAGGGCAGCTCCAACCTGCCAGCAGCAGATAAACCAAATCCTGCAAAAATTCTGCTTTCAGCTGTCCCCTCATACACGTTCATGCTCAGTACCTGTTCCTCCCCTGGCAAAAGGAACCTGTGTTCACTGATAATTCAGTGTGCTGGCACCAGCAGTGGCAATGCAGGTGGTGCTCCAGGGCTGTGACACCTGGCTGGGGACGAGACACCAGGTGTGGCCTCAGGGGCAATTTGTCCTCCTTTGCACAAATGTTCCCTCACTCTCATCCTTCTCTCTTTCTCCCCTTCGCCTCTCAGCCCCCTGCTGCCCCATCCCAAATGCCAGGAGCTGTTTGGTGTTGGGTCTCATCCTCCCAGTCTAGAAAGATGAATATTCCTCCACTGTCTGGTAGACCCAAGAGTCAGGGCTGGAAGAGGGTTTTGGACTTGGACATTTGATATGGGGGTGGATGGCTTTAGCCCCAAAATCTTTTGGGTTGTTTTTTTTTTTTTTTTTTTCCTTCCAGTGCAACATTCCTGCCTCCATCACTGGGCTGGATTTCTGTCTTTTTTCCTTTTCCTCCTCCCACCAGATTTGCATGCACAGAAGAATCACAAGAACAGAAGGTGAAGCTAGATCTTTCTCCCCTTTTTTTTAAATTTTATTTTGGCATCCACTGCCTGCTTTTTGCCAAACTGCTCCAGTTCCTCTTCCCCAGTGTGCATGCTGCCTGCCCAGCATGGGGGACATGCAGCGCCAGCAGTGCCAGGCATGGTGACCATCAATTCCCTGCAAGAGGAGGAGGTGGCAGAAACACCAACCCAAAAGCCAGGGGAACACCTGTGTGGGTTTGGATCACCCTCTGACGAGGAGCTGGTGCACCAGCAGCTGAGCTGAGGTCGCTGCTGTCTCTCAGTGGGTGGGAAGGGCTCATCACACGGGTGGAAGCCTTGGAGCTCCCCACCTGCATCCTCACTGCCTCTCCTAAATGCAGTCAGCATATTTCATCATCCTTCCCACCTTTCTTTGACGCCTTCCCAGCTTTACTACATACCTTTTCACCTGTGCAGTGCTCGGTGTGTGGGTGCACGGGGAATTCATCCAGTGGCAGCGTGATTGGGGCTGTTGAATTCTGTTCTTCTCTGAGTAATCCCTAACACTCAAGATACATTTTTTCTTTTATCTCTGCTGAGCAATGAGCTGATGTTTTCAGAGAACTATCTATTATAACCACGAGATCTTGTTCCTGAAAGTTAATAGTCAGCTCAGAGCCCATCATTTTATTTCTGAAGCTGGGGATGGCTTCTCCCACGTGCGCCACTATTTATCTGCACTGCATTTCTCCTGTCACTTTCTTGGCCAGTCACTCACTTCAAGGTCCTTCTGCAATTCCTCACGGTCACTCCTTGTCCTTAATACCCTAAGTAATTTGGAAGCATTAACAAAAAGCTCTCATTTCACTCTCCACTCCCTTCCTGTCCTAGGCAGCCTCCATATATGGTCTAGGAGAAATTTTGGGGAAACTCGCGGACCCACAGAAAAACTGTGCCCCATGGAAAGGGGTGGGAGAGAAGAACCCATGTGGCTGCCTGTGGTCCTGATGGCCATCAGCATCTGGAAGCAGTGGGGACAGGCTCCAGGCAACCCAAGTGACAGATATCTGCAGAGACAACTTGTTTTGATACATTACCCCCAAGATTCATCAGTAAATGGGACTGAAGAGCCTTTAATGACCATAAAGAGTGAAAAATTCCAGTGGAGGAATGGCCGTGGCTTTCCTACTCGAGCAGATGCTCATCAGAATTGGTACTCTCCAGGGAATTGCTCCAGAAGGTGGATGGAATAAAGTGATTCACAGTATTAAAAAAATAAAATAAAAAGAGAGACATCAGAGCTCCTGGAAGCTGTTCAGTTGGCACCGGGAAGGCTGCGAATAACAGACGCCCAAGGGAACCAATGTTTGAAGCCAAAGCAATTTGGGTAACAGGACAGGCTTGAGGGGAAAAAACCACACAGATTTTGGATTCTGCTGCACATCGATGCTAAAAAAGAAGCCACACATGTTGTGAATGTACAGTCCAGGAACACATTTTGTAGACACATTCCTAATGTGGCACGTGGTGTGCTCATTCCTATTATTGATAACAGTTAACTGCAGCTCCTCCTCCTGCTTTTCCCTGCTCAGCCATGGAAAACATGGGATCCAGATGCTGTTAAACAGCTTTAGAAATTTCCAGGTGAACATATACTAGCTGTTTTGAGGGTCTGCCTTGGATTTGCACGGTTTACAGTGCAGAGCAGCTGTGTGCAGGGAGGGATGGATCCATTTGTTTCCCATATTGGCACCTAAAAGGGAGGCCTGGAGAGGCACATTCCATCCAAGTAGCTCTGGCACTGGCTTTATTTGACCACTGAGGCCACGTAGCAAGAATGGCAGGATTCAATCTGACCAGAAGTACTTCTCTTAAAACGTCAGATGATGCCTTGAGCCCCCACAGAGCTGGGAGGATGTTTTCCTTCTGCAAACCAGAATCAAACCTCTCCATTCCCCCTTTATGTCACTTATAAGCCCAGGGGAATCCCTGGGAAGCTGGTGATAAATCAACTTTTCTTTAGGAGGAGAGGAAGAAGTGTTCTTCATCTTCCTCTCCCCAAGCCACAGTCTAGCCTCTGTGCTCTTCACATGTCTGTCTGTGTAAAGGGACAAGGGACATGTTACTGCTCCATGTCACAGCCATCTCAGCCAGGTCTGCAGAGCAACCTGGGCAAAAAATGGGGAAGTTCTGCACCTCTGAGCCACCCTTAGTGCTGCTTCTGCTGGGACTGCAGCAGGACAATGACTGACACCTGCCAGCCTCACATCATCCTTTATCACAAAATGGGCTGGCATGGAAGAGACCTTAAGAACCCCCCGTACCATGGGCAGGGACACCTTCCAGTGTCCCAGACCCAAGCCCTGTCCAGCCCGGCCTTGGACACTGCCAGGGATCCAGGGCCAGCCACAGCTGCTCTGGGCACCCTGGGCCAGGGCCTGCCCACCCTGCCAGGGAACAATTCCTGCCCAATATCCCATCCATCCCTGCCCTTTGGCAGTGGGAGCCATTCCCTGTGTCCTGCCCCTCCATGCCTTGTCCCCAGTCCCTCTCCAGCTCTCCTGGAGCCCCTTTAGGCCTTGCAAGGGCTCTGAGCTCTCCCTGGAGCCTTCTCCTCTCCAGGTGAGCACCCCCAGCTCTCCCAGCCTGGCTCCATGGCAGAGGGGCTCCATCCTGAAGCAGCTCCATGCCCTCTCTGGACTCTCTCCAGCAGCTAGAGGTCCTTCTGGTGTTGGGCATCCCAGAGCTGGAAGCAGCTCTGTGGGGGGAGGGTGGGGATCTCACCTGAGTGGAGCAGAGGAGGTCTGCTGTGATTTGTGACAGTGTTGGTCTCATTTGAGTGTAACATTTTCTTTCTGGCTGGTAATACAGTGACCTTTCCATATAAGACATCAGTTCTACCTGAAACTTCCAAAAACTTATTTTATTAAAGATGCTGGGGAAATTTACCAGGCTGGTAAAACAACTCCATCCACATCTACAATTGATATCCCAGCCCTGGGGGACGCAGGATGTCTCTGCCTGGAATGCAGATGGTCTGTCACTGTGAGGAAAGCCCCCAGGTGCTGCTGTAGCACCATTCCCCAGAGAGATCTGGCGCTGCTGCAGCTGCTGGTGAGCTGTTCATCCACACCCAGGTCTCCTGCAAACTGACCCCTGGGACTTCCCAGTCTCCTTGCTGGGGTCGTGTCCTTACGTTGTGGATACACGTCATTCTCATAGCACGTGTGGTGTTTCTCCTGGAATTTTCACAGACAAACATTTCCCTTTTCCCCAAATCCACACCAGTTTCCACCCAGGTCCTCTGCAGTACCACAGACCCTGGGCTTTGCTCTGCCAGTCAGCCTTGAAGGGCAACAAAAAGTCCCTTTCCACTCAGAGCCCAGAGACGTGCGGGTGATTTGCAGACTAAGCCCAATGTGTTTGGTGGTTCTGGTCCCCCAGAAGTGATGGACAGGCCGTTGGCCAGTGGGGTGGTGAGGCCACCCCAAGAAGCCCCTTGACTGGCCATGGCAAGGTTTTGTAAGTGGGATGATGATTTCCTGTGGGACTGGGGGAAGATGGAGTACAGTAACAGGGACAGAGCAACTGCAAGCTGAGTGTTCATGACAGATGGTGAAACCACCATCAGATTTCAGATTCTGCCCTAAATCTCCAGCTCCACCATTTTTCAGCACCCTGCGGAGGAGCCCCCCATCAGATGCCACCTGGGCCACCCATCTCCAGCAGCCATGGCCACATGGGGCAAACACCACTGTCCCAAAATGCTGTGGGAGGGCACCTGGGCACTTGGCTCATCCCAGGAGGGGGATGAGGATGGGGCCGGTGTGGGTGCCAGCGGGGGGACGGAAGCGTGGCTCACCCCCAGCCCCTGACTCACAGCGGTCCCCACGGGCTCTGTGTGACAGCACGGCTGCCTGCGGTCGTCTATGGCAACTGAACCACCTTGGAAGGCTGCACTGCTTGTGTGGGCTTGAAATTGTGGTTGGTTTTTTCCCTCTTAGAAAAGAAAAAAAAAAAAAGGCAATCTGATTTGTATGTAACTCCGAATAAATTCCTTGTTAACCTTTACAGCCATCTGGAGGGAGTCACTCCTCGCTGCAGGGCTGTGGGAGGGAGCGATGCCTCTGCTGGCAGATTTCACAGGGGGGGAGCTGGAAGCCCCTGCTGGGTGGGAGCCAAGAGCCCTGGAACACCCACTAGCCCCAGGGGCGAAGGATGCTGGGCTTTGGATGGCCTGGTTTGCTGGGAGCCACGGGCTGTGTCTGGCTGCCCCTTCCCTCCCAGTGTGGGGCACAGGAATGGGAACAGCCCCTCACTGCTTGTCTTGGGTGTGAGCAGAGAGGGGAACCCAGGCTGACACCATGCTGGGGGCCCCATTGATGTGAGGGTCATGCTGCCCCATTGCCACAGCTCTGCTGGAGACCTGAGCTCTGGGCTTTCCAGCTGGGGGTTGAGGGTTCAGGTTTGCTCCAGGTGCGGAGTCCCCCATGGCATGAGGAAAGAGTTGGATCAGAGCTGAAGGTCCATCTATTCCCACACCCACAGAGCTCGATTCAACCACAGGCTTCTCCCTCCCAGATCCTTGAGCAGTCCCTGGTAAATCTGCTCTGAACCTGCAGAGAATTCCTTCTCCTCCAAATGCTTCCTTGGAGTCTCCTCTTGACAGGCACTGAGTCTCACAGTCCTTACCTGTGTCTGACAGTCCTCACCTGTGTCAGACAATCCTCACCTGTGTCTGGCAATCCTTACCTGGGTCTGACAGTCCTTACCTGCACCTCAGACGGCCCTGCCTGTCCCCTGGAAGTGCTGACTGGCAGGAGGGATGAGCAGAGGGGGCAGGGGATGCTGCCACCCCTCTGGCAGCCCCATGGCAGACCACGGACAATGGGATCAATTGCAGTTTCTGCAGATGAGAGAGAGAAGGGGCAGCACCAGCCAGATAAACAAAATGCAACTTTATTTTCTTTCTTTCTCTGCTCCTTTTAAAATGTATAAATATTTTGAAAGCTCTCCAAAGGGAGGGGAAAAACACCAAATTGTACATGAGTGACTCAATGCAGTGTCACTGTGTTCATTAAGAAAGAAGGAAATCAAGTCATTACCGGGCTGAATAAAGAAGAATCTTTTGGTTGACTAAGAGAGGGGAATGCACTTGCAACGGGTGGGATAAAACAGGAGCATGGCTGCTTTCCAGCCCTGCTGAGCTCTGTCTGAAGGTCTTAATTATGAGCAGCTAAAAAAAAAAAAAAAAAAAAAAGACTACAAGAAAAGGAATTTACAACACAAAAGAAATAAATTGGATCTCAGATGCCTCTATACATATTTAATCATTGGGATGCTGATGAAGAGGAATCTTTAATATGAGCTGCCTTTATCCAGCTTTGCTTGCCGAGGGCTCTGGGGGAGGCAGCGTGCCCAGCTGCTGGTGGATTTGGCCAGTGCAAGGGATGCCACCAAGGTGCATGGTTGCAAACTGGCAGCCAGGGAGGAGAAAAACCCGACCTTTGGGTCTGGGAGCTTGGCTGGAACTACGGCATGATCAGAGACCTCCTTGGAGAGCTCTCCAAGTTTGATGGCTTGGCCTTCAGAGACACCAAAGATCAGCAAGGCTCTGGCTGGTTCCATGGAAAATCCTGGCTCAGCCTCTGCCACTGTGGAGCATGAGGGACGATCGCAGCCCTCGATCCTTTTAAAGCCAATTCTCTCTTATTTTTAAGCCAGTCTCACTAAACCCTCTCTAAAGTAATTTAATTCATTTCACCATCTTAGCTCTGATAACCACAAAGATTATTCATCTTTACCCCATGGCAAGTTCCGGCTCTCCTGAACCTTCTCCCCCTTTATTGATCTCCCACAACCTCTGGGGCAAACATTTCCACTGCATCTTTTCAGGGCTGGGTTTAGATTTTATCTCTCTCCTTGTGTTTGTGTTTGCATGGACCATCCTCATTAATTAGGATGTCTTGTTGGACACAGTGTAGTCTTCAGGGAGTTCCCCCAGTGATTTGTTTACAGATGTCAGGTTAGCAATAAATTGGGAGAAATAATTGACCTTTCCTGTAAGACTTTGCTAATCCTGTTTCTTCTTAACTGTTTCCAATTTTTAGTGTGCAGTGGTGTTTTTCTTAATCAATTGTTCAGACTGTGAGAACATTACAGGAGATGCGATCAGGAACACGCCGTGGTGATGCAATTTTAATGATTCATTCTTGCTTCCTCATTAATTCATTGCATTTCATATTTCTTCAAGTGCTGACTTTGGAAGTTTTCAAGACTTTAAGTAGTTTTTCTGTTTGATTTTTTTTTTCTTTTAACAATTAGAGTGGACTTCTTGGCATGAGTTGTGTGGCTGCAACAGGCTGTGGGCAGGATCCACTTGCTGGAATGATGCAGGCGTGGAGCAGGGAGCTCATCCCAGTCTCAGGACCTGGCGTGCCAAAGCAGATTCCAGCTCGAATGCAAGGAGAAGAGTCAGCAGAACATTTCTATTAAAAACTGTTACTTTTAAACAAGTTAATTTCCCCCATGAATCAAGCTGCTGTAAGGAGAAATCCCGTGTGGCAATCTAAGTATAATTGTGATATTCTCATTAGAAGTGCTCAGACTGAATCGCTTTCATTTTTAATTTTTTTTTTTTTTAAAGGGAATTCAAACTTTTGGAAGTTAAATGACTTGGAAGAGATCCAGCTTTTGATTTAAGGGAAATTGTTCTGTTGTTATTCTGCATTCCAGAAATGGTAAAAACATTTCAGGTTTTGAAAACAAAACCTGGGGAATTGGAACGTTTTATTTCATGCAAAATAAAACTATGGGGCTTTTCCACGTCAATTATTTCAGGGGAGTGATAACATCCCTGATAAAGCAGCTGCACTAGCACCTAATGCTGCTATTAATATGCAAGTGTGGGTCCTCATTCTGATGCCTGACAGTGAGCAAAACAGCAATGAAGTGTTCTGCAAGGAAATCCTTTCTAATCACCTCATCAGAAATTCAGAGATTATTCTAAACTGATCGGTTACAGTCAGTTCCGAGCAGGAGCAGCGGCGGTGACGGGAGCCAGGCGGGCCCTGGGCGCCGGGGCAGCTGTGCCGGGATCAGGCACTCGGAGCCTCACCTGCCTCTCTCGGGCTCTTCTGCCGCCTTCAGAGCCCTGTCAGGCCCGCAGTTCATAAATTACACCTTCATTAGTACAAGCTGTTATCTTGTTTCACACGTACTTGTCAATTGAAGGCAAGGTTGCAAATGAGGCGTTATCTCCTGGCTGTAATTGCCGCAGGGATGCTCTGCCTCAGCCCTCAGCCCTTCCCGGCGGGAGAAGGCACCGGGATCGGGAGGTCCCCCGAAGGGACGGGGATGGGGAGGTGTGCGGATGACACATAGAGGTGGGATGGATTTTCCCGTCTCACCACGAGTCAGTGCCAGGGATTTGGGGCACTGTGGGCGCTGCTCATCCAGAAGCAGAAGGACACTTGAGCGTCTCAGCAATTCATTGTTTTAACCCAAGTGCATTCTCCGGGAGAAATATTTGACTTAAAACTCAAAGCAGTGGAGCAGGGTTCATGAGGTAGGAGACTTCGGATGTTTTGCTTAGAATTAAAAAATCATGTTGAAAATTTAGAGAAAAGCCTTCCACATGTTTCAGGCAGTCTCTTGCCAAAGGCACTCTTGTCCCCTTGGGTTTCCAAGGCTCGGGGAGGGGAATCAGTGGCTGAGCCTTTGTAGCCAGGAGGGAAATCTGATTTTCTTGCTGTCCTTCAGGAAGTTTTGGCTCTTAGGGTACAATTTTTGAGTGTTGCTCTCTAGAGCGTGGCAGTGTCACCCGGCAGGGACCAGGCTGGCTTGTCCTGCCTGCTCCAGGCTCGCTTCCCAAAGCCCATCCCTGCCTGCCTGCTGTGCCCTGGGCAGCAGCACAGCTCTGTGCATGTGGCTGCAAACCCCCAGCCCCTACAAATCCAGGCTGAGGTGGCTGGGCACCAGTGCCTGGCAGGCCCTCTCATGGGGCCACATCCCACAGGGAACAATCCCTCAGCCGTGGCTTTGTTAGGGACTGGGGGAGACAGACGCTGACCAGCTCAGCTGGTCTTGCTCGGCCTTGAATTTCATAGAGTTTTATTGAATATTGGTTTATTTTACTTTGCCTTTTATTTTTCCCTTCTTCCTTTTTCCTTTTCCCTTCTCCCTTTCCCTTCTCCTGTTCCCGTTTTGCCCTTTCCCTGCCCTTCTGCTGCCTGCTCATCCCCACTGGCAGCACTTTCCAGGCACACAGAACCAGGCTCTGCAGCCCCTCTGGCTGTGCTCCATTCCCAAGGACATTCCCTCTGCCGGGAGAGGCCAGCACAGCTCTTCCAGGGGGCCTTCTGCACCAGTGATGGCTGTCTCACTTTGTCCTGGTGAAATCTGGGATCTGGGAATAGTCCTTGCTCGTTCAGGGCTGTCCCCACATGGGTTGGTGACAGGGCTCTGCCCCAGGCCACCACGGGGAGGGACAGCAGAGACATCACCAGGCCCCTGCTCAGAGGGACAGATGGCACCATCGCCACAGAGATTTGTGCTCCTCGGGACAAAAAGCTAAACACGTTTAAAATGAGGCCATTCCAGCTGTCGGGATAACAGAGTGTGCCGGGAGGGCAGCAAATCCCTCTCTGCTTGCTCACGGCTTTGTCATCTCGTTCCCTTCAGCAGCGAATGAGACTCTCCCTTGCTGGAAAACAGCCTGGAGGATCTCCTGCTCCCTCCCCTGTTATAAATGGGGTCTCCCTCCCCGCCAGGAGGGTGAGTTTAATTGTAAAGTAAAAACAGACCCATCTGCCTGGGTGGGTGTGAATGTTCTTTCCCCAAACTGATAGGGTTTGGCCACTTTTCCTCCTAATTTTAGGCACAAAGAAATGAAAATTATTAAACTCTGGCACGGGTGAAGGCTGCTGCAAACTGTCCCCCACTTAGCTGCTTTCCTGGCAGTCACATCTCTGCTGCTTTGGGGGCACAGAGTGGAAAAAGGGTAAGGAAACAGCAGTGCCACTTTCCCACCCTTTCCCTGTTTTAATTCCTACCCTTCCTCATGGCATCACAGCGAGGTTCCCAAAGGAGCTTCCTGGAGAAGCACAGTGGCAGCAATCCCCCTTCAATCTTGGGTTCATTCAGGGTTATTTTAATGAATTCCTAGTCAATGCCTGCTGTTGGATGACACTCTCCCCTCTCCTGCTGGGCTGTATGTTTGTTGTGCTGTGATTATTTAGGTATGTTTGAACTTCTCTCTGTACTACAGGATTTCTTAATGGAGGGGAAAGTCATGCAATTGCACAACGCCAAGCAAAAGTGGAGCTAGGAGGAGCTGGGAGTAATACAAATAAGATAATCCCAAACCAACAGGATAAACAACAGTTACCTGGGTGCCATCACAACTCAGACGAGCTGTGTGAGGCATCTGGCCCTGGAGAAAGCTGCAGGCACAGCAAAAGTTCCTTAAATAACTTTTGGTAAAATTATTAAAGCTAAATCAAGTATAATTTAAGCTATAATATATTGTAGACAAGACCTGAAAGCTCCCAAGCCTGATTTTTGAGGGCCCCTGAAGGCTGTGGGTGTCAGGAGCACAGCATGATGTGTGCCAGCTCTGAGTGGGCCTTGGCAGAGACACAGGATGTCAGACCACAGTGACACAAACTGCAGTGCCACCAGCTTGAAATGAGGATATTTAATGGCAAAATTATTATTCCCAGGGCTGAATCTTCCCTGAGGTCTTAGTGTACCCAGCTGTTCTCAGTGCTTGGAAACCCCTTATCCTGGAGGATTATTCCTGTGTAAGGCCTCAGCAGCAGCTTGCCAGCCCCAAAGGGTTTCCAGGAGTGATGAGCAGGAGGATTTTGAACGAGGAAGGCCATTCAGCACTGCAGGTGTGGGAATGGCTCCCTCCACTCCAGGCTCCCCAGCAGGGCTGACTGTGTTGTTCCAGGGTGTCAGACCCTGAGCTCAGCATGGATTTAACCTTCTGACAAACGGGGGGCCTGAATTAAGGCACCTGAGTTTACAGCCTGTTTTATGAGCCTGACCATGTAATAAATCCAAGAGAGCTGAGCTCAGCAGCCTTCCCCAAGTGGTGCCTCCAGAGCAGACACAAGTCCAGCACCGTATGACGTCTGCAAGGCTGCAAATCAGAACCTGTAGCTGTAAAATCCACGGAGAGTGGGTGCTGGGTGTGTGCCAGGGACTGCCCACAGCCCTGGGAAACAGGTCTGGAGCTTTGCAGCACGGTGGCCAAATAGGGAGAGAGGGATGGGCCATGCTGGGAAATGTTCAGTGGAACAGTCAGACCCCCCAGCTCCTCCAGGCCATCTCCACTGGCAATGACAGTGAGTGCTGGTGATTTCCTGGAGGATGGGAAGATCCCCCGGTGATTCTCTTTAGGGTCATGGCCTATTGAGTCTTTAGTGCTGAGAGTGGCAGAGTGTTTATTTCCTGCAGGCATGAGAGGACCAGTCCAGAGATGTTTGGATCCAGCTGGCAGGGAGCATGGTGATTCCAGAAGGTTCTTGGTTCCATCCACCTCGAAGCCAAGGCTCCTTCCAGCTCCTCTTTCTTGGGAGCTTTGCTACCTCTGCAGGAATTCCTGGCTGAGGGGTGAGCCCAGGGCAGGCTCCATGGCACAACTTAAACTCCAAGCTACCACGACAGGAAGAAGTAAGATTTTTCCTTTAATCAGTCAGGAGTAACCTTTGAGAGCTGATCTGCCTTTTGGGCTGCCTCTGCCCCTCCAACCCCCGGAGTAACAGTGCATGAAAATTAGGAGCTGAAGACATCAGCAAAGCTGAAGCACAAGAGCAAAGCTGAGCCCTGAATTGTGCAGAGTCATCAGGAACAGCTTTTCTCCCTCTGCATGGTGCTTCCATTCCTCCTGCTTGTTCTCCCAGAAAAAATGGAAACCAGGGCACATTTCATTACCCTGCTTCAGTCCCTGCACTGCACAGAACTTCAGTAGAAGGGGCAAATGCCTCTTGTTCTTCTCATGGGGGCTGGATCTGGGATTGCTCAGAGCATCACTGTGCTGGGCTTGCTCTCCTCACCCATCCTCCCAGCTCCTCTCCTAACTCAGCCCAGCATTGGGGAGCTTGTTCTGTTCTCCCAGAAGAGGCCCAGGGAAGTGGGATGGAATCCACAGTTCCAAAGTGTGTTAGCTATGTCAGTAACAAAGGAGAAAGTGGGGAGGATCCACCCACTTCTGTCCCTGCCCCTTTCCTTCTCCTACAGAGCCCCCCTCAGAGCTGCTGAACATCTGCCCACCAGTCCCTGGTGCACCACAAGACCTCAAAACCAGCCTGGGAAACTGAAAATCATCCATGCAGGCACTGAATGAACCAGGGAAGTTTGGATTAAAATTTCATTTTATTTGCTTATACTTGGAGAGAGTTGTGCACATGCTGTGTGAGGTGTTCATGGCTTTTCCTTCAGAAACATGGAAAGAACCTGAAGAAGGGATGAGACATAGACACAGTGGAGTGTGGTCCACAGTGGTCCAGGAAACAAAAACCAGGTACAGATAATTTGGGGTATCATGCCATTTGGCCATGGCTCCCTGGGGAAGGGAAGACACCTTTTTCCAGTAAAAGCCTCAGGATGAAGATTAGCACCGGTGTTTTCAGGAGTCAGGAGGAGCAGCGGCACAGAAAGCCAGGGGACAGCTCTGCACTGGCCAAAATCAGCTGGCAGGAGGCAGCCAGGACGCGGGCACATGGACTGGCAGAGCTCTGGCATGGACAGCACAACTCTGGGACACAGAACAGATTCCAGATGAAGTGCCAATGCTCAGCAAAGCCTCTGTGCCACTCTTCCCTGCCAGTGGGATTCTGGTGTGACTTGTCAGCAGCTCTTCAGTTGCCACTCACCAAACAACGTGGTCAAACGAGCACAGAACACGAGGGGGAGGGTGCAAGCAGCATCTCAGAGCTTCAGTGCAGGTTTTGTTTGCTTGTGAAATCTCAATATTTGTTTACCCCTTTTTGCTGGGATCCAGTAACTCTAAACGGGCAAAAAAGGACTTGAAACCAATTGGTTTTTATTGCACAAACCAAGACTGTCACAGAGCACGCAGAAGGACACAAAGCATGGGGCAGTCCCCGACGTGCTGGGTGCAGTATTTGGGAAGGAGCCTGGGGAAGCTGTGGTGCCATGTACTGCTGGCACATATCCCCCGGGCAGGCTTTAAAACCCCGCTTTTAGAGCTCAGCTTGAGCAAAGTGCTGCTGTTCGTGCTTTTAGTGATAGCAATAAAGACCGTTTCTATTGTTGTTTCATCTCAGAATTTCACAGCGTGTCCCTGTTGTTATTTCGGGGTCAGCCCTCAGACGCAGCAGCTGCAGCACTGGCAGCAGCCAAGGCATGTCCTGCACAGCGTCGGGGGGAGCTGCAGCCGTCTGCAGCAAACTCGGCTGGAGCACGGAAGGATGCTCCCGTTCCCTGGTTGTGGAAGCCTTGGGAGTGCCTGTGGCTGCTTCCAGAGGAGGGCTGAGCTCTTGGGAAAGAGCTACAAGACTTGGGGCAGTGATTTCTGTAGCAGAGAGCCGGGACTGGGGAGATGGTGGCAATAGGGGCGCTGACAGTGCTCGCCCTGTCTCGCAACCAGCGGCTCGGCTCCTTTTCCAGAGGGGTCGGGACCCTGCGGGAGCTGCTGGTTTAACATTCCTGAACAGAAATCCTGCCCTAACACCCCGCCAGGGGATGCGCCCGCCGCTCCTGCGGCGCTGCCGCGCTGCCCATCTGCCGGGGTAGCAGCGAGCCCAGCGGGGAGCGACGCCAGCGCAGCGCTGGGCGCCAGCGGAACGAGCGGGGGACAGCCTGTGCCACGCCGGGAGGAGCGCATCCCCCTGTGTGCCAGCAGTGCCGGCCTCGGGCAGCTGGCTCTGCTGCGGGGCAGGCAGCTGAGGAGGCTCCGAGCACTCTCCCCCTGGCACTGCCCCTTGGCTCTGCCCCCCGGCTCTGCCCCATGACACTGCCCTATGGCTCTGTCCCCCAGCTCTGCCCCCCGGCACGGCCGCGGGGCCGCTGCTCTGTCCGGCTGCTCCCGGAGCTGGCCGGGGAAATCGTGGTGCTCAGAGCGAGGACAAGCGCTGACGCACCGGAGCAGAGTGTGTGGGGCAGGCTTTGACGGGAGCTGGCTCCTCAGATGTCCGTGGTGCTTTCCCCACCTCATTTCCCGATGCTGAGCTGCACCTGTTTTCGTATTCACTTTTACCAGGAGTTTTTCACGCCTGGGAGAGGGGAAAAGGAGACTTCAAACCCTCGTGCAGGCTTTGGAATTAAATGTGATCTGCACAGGACGCAGGCAGGGAACCCCTAACCTTTGAAATTGTGGGGAAGCTGCCGGGCTCGTTGTGCCAAGAGCCGCCTCCTGCCCACGGCAGCGGCAGTCTGGAGCTCAGAAGGGGTGGCAGGGAAGCTGATGCTCCTTTGGGGGTGATTTCATCCCCAGTGCACAGATATCCCCTGCCAGATCATCTCCAGCTAATTGGAAGGGACCATCCTGGTGACAGGACTCCTTCCTGGCCTGGTGCTCTTCCCTGCAGCTGGAGATGCTGGAGTTGGAGCAAGGATTTATTTGATATTAAGTATCTGTCCCAAATTATTAAGTTCTGCATTCTGGCCATGACTCTCAGAGAGAGGTAACGCTACTCAGACATAACGAGGCTCAGATCGTTGTTAGACTCAGGGAAATTCTTGCCATCATGAAATCTATTTTACATGGGCACCAGTTAGCCTGGACTTATTGCTGAAAGGCACCAAGGATGAGTGGGAAAGCAACTGTGACTAATGGGAGCTTTTCTCAAATGTATGAAGTCACAGGAATTAATGACAGGAGGGAGAAGAGCGGTGAAGTGTAACACCAGGCAGAAAAAGAGCTGTCATTTTCACATTCCTTTCCAGCAATTAATTTGTATCTTCAAGTCTCTCTGAGCTCCCAACCCAGCCTAGGAAATGGTGTTTTCTGGATATTTCCTGGAAAGAGCCATAACTGCTACAAGAAGTCCTTGCTCTTGCCACGTCCCTGCTCCTCCTCGCAGGAGCAGCCAGTGTAGGGACCAGCCAAACTCCTGTCCTGTGGAATGCTCATCCCAAAAAAACCATTGGATTCCCCGAAGCCTGGATCTTGCACCTCTCCCAGGACACCTGGCTGCCCTTTCTGCACGAAGCAGCCCCTGATTCAAGCCGCCTTTGTTTATTGCATTCTGCAGTGTAAGTCCGAGCAGCCCAGCTGCATGGCACCAGGAAAGTTTGCAGGGAAGAATCTTCTGTGGAAGCAACAAGAAAAATGCCTGGTTTGTGTGAAATTTGAGCTGTTATTCCTGTATCTTTTTATGAGATATCTCCATGTTATACAGTGGATTTCACACTCTTGCAAAGTAGAGTTCCCTTCCTTCTCACCTTTGGAACAAAGTTTGAAGAATTTCTGTTTCTACACATAGAATAGCTCAGCACTTGATCCATGCTCTGCCCTCAGTGAGCGCTTGGCACATGGACTGAGCACAGAGCTCACACCCTGGGAGCAGCTCCACTGCTTCCCAAGCCCTCTGGACCCAGCCCATGTTGCCCATGTCACATTGATCCCTTGGTCAGCATCTCTTTCAGACATTTGAATGGGAAATGCTTCACACGTTTGATTAACACAAAATCTCTCCTCCAAATCTGAATGCAAACAACTCCACTGGAGCTTTGCAGCAGCCTCCTGTGGCAACACCAGCCTTGGGAGCTCCTGCTTTCCCAGGATGGAGATGAACCATGGTCCTCTAGTCTGGAGGAAACTCTGCATCCCCAGCCCAAACACCCAGGCTGCTGCCAGCCAGGGCACCACAGCACAGGCTGAGCTCCTGGCACACCCCAACCCTCCCGTCTGTGGCAGGGCCAGGATGAATTTGGCTCTTTCTTTCCAGTTATATAAAGCTCTCTCCCAGTTTGTCTGGCCTGTACCCTGCTGGCTCTGGTTTGCATCTACCCTGACAGATGAGAGAGAAGCCTCCTGCTTCCATCCGGCTGCAAAGAGCTGGGTACCACAGGGGCTTAAAATATCTGCAGGAGGAGACATCAGACAGAGAAATAGGGGCCTGCTGGGAGAGGACAGCTGGTGATGGACTGGAGGAGAGCAAGGACAGGATCTGAAGGAGCAGGGGATGTTTGTAAAGGAACAGGCTGGGATGTTGGGCTGGGGAGGATGCTGAGCTCTGTGGGAAGGAGCCATCACCCTGCTCCACCTCAAGCTGAACCCCTGGGCTCTCCCTGTCCCTTTTATCTCCCCTTGATCCCTGTTTCAGGCCTGTAAGGGAGTGTGTTTGGAACTTGCCTGCCTGGGGTGTTGGTGTGGGAGCAGGGAGACCTACAAGGACTTTCTACCCACTTTAATTAAACTGTTTTTTAACAGGAAATCTCATTGGGTAAAATCTAGCCTTGATAATAGTTAATAGAAAAACTTATTGGCTATAGAGGAGCTAGGATTGTCCCTAATTAATCTTTTATAAAGCTGTTATTTTTTTCCTGGTTCTCTGGACCCAAGGGCCCTGACTGAAGAGCAGGGCTCACTCAGATCCTCCCTACAAAAGCTCTGCCTTTGCTGGGGCTGCAGGGCACAGCCCCAGGTCCTGTCCCCACACTGCAGCAGCTCATGGTGCAGGTCTCTGGGTCTGTGATGCCCTCCCAAATCCCAGCATGAGCCTGGAGAATCCCCATGGATTCTGGGTGCCCTTCTCTGCAGCCGGGGCACAGCCAAGGCACAGGAGATCTCTGGAGGCAGGAGCTGCTCGAACCCATGCCTGGTGTCTCCACCTCCTGTGCCAGTCTGGTTCTTACTCTGCCCCTTGCCTGGAGTTCTGGGAAAGTGGTGGTGAGCTGTTCTGGGGACGGGCAGGGCTCCAGCAGAGCTCTGGGGTTACAGTACCTCCCTTCCTTCAGCGCTGCTGGAAGAGCCAGGCTGAGCAAGGCTGGGGCTTTCCTGCTGAGGGGTTTTTAATCTTCCCTTTCCCTTTTTATCAGTAAGATGGCTTTGAAGCAGAGTCAGTGAGTGGCTCAGCTGGTGCTTTTGGGCATCTCAGTGACTGTGGGAGCTGTCAGAGCCTTGCGCGGTCCTGTGTTTGTGTCACTGAGCCCCCATCATGCTGAATCCACCAGGCACTGTGTTACACTCCAGCTGTTTATGTTATGTTCTGGTTCTTCCTTCTTTTCCAGCTTTCAAACCTGTTCGAGATATGAACAGCAGCATCCCCAGTGGGTTTGCTGTGGATTTATTGCCCAGAGAAGCTGTGGCTGCCCCATCCCTGGAAGTCTCCAAGGCTGGACAGGGCTTGGAGCAACCCAGGCTCATGAAAGGTATCCCTGCCCATGGCAGGGGGTAGAATGAGATAATCTTTATGTCCCTTCCAACCCAAACCACTCCGTGATTCGGTAACTTCATGGTTCTGGTATTTCCCACATGCATCTCCTGCAAATGATACCCTGGAGAGCAACAATGAACCTTGGTGGGTCCCAGTTGGCACTGGAGGAAAAAACTATGCAGAATGTTGTTAGTCCATGAGTTGAAGTGGGAAGTCCTGGCCAGGTGACCCTGCTGGAGTTCAGGGCTGCTGAATAAGTCCTGGCATTTCCTTAGGCTTCAACCTGGGAGCCTCATTTCTGGGGGCAGCTGGCTACTCAGCAATGAACACCTGGACTCAGACATTGCCACCAAAAGCCCCAGGACAGCTGGCAGGGCTGGTCTGGCCAGGGGTGCTGTTCTTGTGATCTCCTGTGTGCAAAGGGGGTGAGTTACCCCCAAGCTGTGTGAGTGACCTCAGGGTTACAAAGCAGTCACTGACTCATGGTCCCACTGTGTGTGCCCATCTTGGTGCCTCTGGGTGGCTGCAGAACTGGGTGGGACCCTGTGATTTGGGGCACTGGGGCACAGGGAGTGGGTTTGGAGAGCTGCTTGTGGGGTGGAGCTGCTGGTTGTTCCCAACGATGCCGAGGAGCTGCCCAGCAACACCACAGTGGCTTTCGGATGGCCAGGAATACACATTTCACTGAAAACCGCAGGACATGCCAGCCCTGTCCCCTTGGGTGACATTCGCAGCCCTGTCCCCTCGGGGGACATTCCCAGGCTGGTTGCTCAGGCAGCAGCTGAGGCCGTGCTGGCCCAGCTAAACAAACCTCTGGCTCCAGGCCAGAGCTGGCACAAACCCACCCACCCCACTGGGAACATCTGCAGTGTCCCCGTGTCCTGTAACAGTATCCCTGTGTCCCACAGCAATGTCCCCTTGTCCTGCAGCAGTGCCCCATGTCCTGCAGCAGTGTCCCATGTCCCACAGCAGCGTCCCCATGTCCCGCAGCAGTGTCCCATGTCCTGCAGCAGTGTCCCATGGCCCACAGCAGTGTCCCATGTCACGCAGCAGTGTCCCATGTCCTGCAGCAGTGTCCCATGGCCCACAGCAGTGTCCCATGTCACGCAGCAGTGTCCCATGTCCTGCAGCAGTGTCCCATGGCCCACAGCAGTGTCCCATGTCACGCAGCAGTGTCCCATGTCCTGCAGCAGTGTCCCATGGCCCACAGCAGTGTCCCATGTCACGCAGCAGTGTCCCATGTCCTGCAGCAGTGTCCCATGGCCCACAGCAGTGTCCCATGTCACGCAGCAGTGTCCCATGTCCTGCAGCAGGGTCCCATGCCCCGCAGCAGTGTCCTGCTGGGGTGGGCAGCACACCGGGGCTCTGACCACACCCGAGGGACACCTGAAGCAAGGCCCTGCTCCCTGCAGAGCCAAAAGCCAGCCCCCCGCTCCAGGTGAGACTTGTCCATCCTGAGCCATGCCCAGCAGGGTTTGCTGCCCGAGCCCTGGCAGGGTTTTCAGGTGCTCTCATGTTGAATTTCCAGGGTTTGAATAAGGGCTCTCCATGGAGCAGGCAGGGACATCAGAGGCATCTTCAAAAGGGGAAAAATAGATGTCACCTGCTGTTATGTTACGAGAAAAAAATTATGGATCCCAGAGACTCCTAATGCTCCCTCTGGCCATGTTAAAGCCTCTGAGTGGCACTGCCATTACCCACACAGCAGGACAAACATCACCTCTGCCTCCCAGCCCCCAGCTGAGTCATCCCGAGCCAGAGAAGCACCAGGGGGTGACCCTGGGTGGGCACTCCTGGTGCTGCTCTGTGCAGCAGGGGGTGGGGGCACAGCTGGTGAGGCGTGGGCTGCCCTTGTGCCACCATGAAGGACTCTAACGCTCTGCAGGCACCAAAATGATTTCTGATTTTTTCCCCAAATTCAAAAGCACTTCAGAGATTTTCAACTGTAAATCACAATCATATTAAGGACTGTTTTTCATCAGCACCTGCACAGGCTGGTTTGGAGCCTCACAGTGCCTGCACCAACGGGCTGCCTGGGAGAATGAACCCTGCAATTTTGGCATCTGGTGTGCAGGAGTACAGTAAATATTTAAAGCCACCAGACTGAGGTTTCCAAAGGACTCTAAAGAGATTGATTTCCCCAAACCCCTGTGACTGCAAATGGAAATTTTGTGCCAGCCTCCTTTCAGCCAGCATTTCCCAGAGAGTCTAAATGTGGATCTGGGCTGTGCTGAAGGAAGTGGGGGCTCTCAGTTCCCCGTTAGGTGCCGTGCCCAGATCCCTGTGCTCCCCAGCGCTGGCTGCAGCACATGGGGTGTGACAGGGACGTGCTGTTCTGCTCAGACATGCCATACTGGAGCTCCTCCTGTGGCACTGCGTGTCTCAGCATGTTTTCCCTCTTGGCTCCCTCCATTCATCCTCCGTCTCCTTTTTTTTTTCTGACTGAGGGTAAAATCTGGTGTCTCCAGCCAAGTTCACAAGTGCTGGATCTGGGGACGAAGCTCCATCCCTGGCTCGTGCTCGCAGGGGGCTCAGGCTGGCAGGGTGTGCTTGGCAGGAGGGGTTAGGGACAACCTGGGGCCAGTCCAGGCTGGGATGAGCAGCTGGAGCAGCCCTGGGAGAAGAACCTGAGGGTACTGGGGGTGGGAGCTGGACCTGACCCAACCCAGAACCCCCAGCCCTGGGCTGAGCCCCAGCGTGGGCAGCAGGGCAGGGGGGATCCTGCCCCTATGCCCTGTGCTCAGGTGAGAGCCCACCTGCAGAGCTGCCCCAGCCCTGGCCCAGCACAGGGAGGAGCTGCAGCTGCTGGAGAGAGTCCAGGAACTGGCATCCAGAGAAACTGTGGCTGCCCCATCCCTGGGAAGTATCCAAGGCCAGGTTGGACAGATTTGAAACAGCCTGGGCTAGTGAAAGGTGTCCCTGCCCATGGCAGGGGGTGGCAGTGCATGGGCTTTAAGGTCTCTTCCACCCCAGGCCATGCTGTGATTCTATGATTCTATGACTGGTAACTCTGAAGTTCACTGCCATGGACAGGAACAGCTTCTGTCATTACAAGGACAGATCCAAATTCCCATGTGATTCCTCTTTAAAGAGAAGCTGGTTGGAGTGTCCCCCACAGGCAGGGTGTTTTTCCTTCTGCTCCTCACCTGCTGCACATGCTTGGGCAGCCTGAGGAGCTCCCTGGCACCTTCCTTGCCAACACTAACATCCAGCCCTGAGAAAACACCCCAGTTAAACACAGCACAAATTGTCTGGGCAGGGACACACAGGGATGTGCCAAACCAGCATAGGAGGGAGATACCAGTAGTAAATAAGGCTTTTGTAAACAGTGTCCCTCCATCCTTCTCATCGGCCCTTTCAGGCACTGGAAGGCTGCAATTAAATTACCCCAAAGCTTCTCCTCTCCAGGTGATCATTCCCAGCTATCCCAGCCTTTCCTCCCAGAAGAGCTCTCCATGCCTTTCCCCATCCTGGAGCCTCCTCTGGCCTGGCTCCAGCAGCTGCAGCTCCTCCCTGTGCTGGGCCAGGGCTGGGGCAGCTCTGCAGGTGGCTCCTTCTCCTCCTCGGATGCTGAAGCAGAATTCCTGTGGCCAGGAAAATGGGGCAGAAAGGAGGTGCTGAGTCAGTCGGGGCAAGGCCAGGGGCAGCTCCCTGTTCCAGCCAGCCCCAGCCTCTGCAGCTGCTCCTGTCACAGGCTCGGAAATGTTTCCCCATCTCAGCCCTGGAACACTGAACCAGGCTCTGCTGAGCCCGCCCGAGGCCAAGCTGTGCTCGTGAGGAGCCGCACGCCACGGGAGGCAAACCCTGGAATGAGGGCAGGGAGCGCTGTCCCCAAACCCTGTCAGGGAGCATCGGGACAGCGCCGGCTCCGCAGGAAGAGTGGGCAGCGTGAAGAGGAGAATCATAATGATGTCAACGCAAATTTGGGCTGAAATGATGTGAGTGAAATCCCCAAAGATGCAATGCCAAGAATAATAAAACCAAGCAGGATGCCAGAAAACCAAATTACAACAAATAACATGGGGGGAGGGTGGGGGGAGAGAAGAACTGATGGAACAGGCAGAAGAAATGCAGGCAAGGGGCAGAGGCAAGTGGCATCAAACTAGGCAGTGCAAATCCCAAACCCAGACAGTGTCCATGGAAAAATCTGCCAGGGGAGATGGTGGGTGATGTGGGGCAGGACTAGGCAGAGATGGAGCTGTGGGTATGGACCTCACACCAAATAGGACTTAGGGGCAGGAGAAACTCACCTGAGGTGCAGCAGGTGAGGTGCAGAGCTGTGTCCTGCTGGGCACAGCCAGGGCTCCTGCAAATGCAGCTCCCTGAGATGGATGGATGTGTGCCAAGGATGGGACGAGTGCTGGGGACAGGGACCTAGCTCCCTGCATGCCCTGGGCACTGGGAGTCCCAGGACAGTGCTTGGGATATGCTTTATAAGGGGGTGCCAAACTCAGCCCCCACTTCCCTGCAGCCACACAAGGGAGCTCAGCCTCCCCCTCTGCAGGTGGGGAAACTGAGGCACTGGGAGGGCAGGCAGCAGGGCCTTCGGGTGTTTTCCCTGCTGTCTGTGGACATTTCCCTCCCTGTCCCTGCTGGGAGCAGGGCTTGGATACATCCCACCGATGCCAACTGTTCAGGATGGAGGTCGGGCAGCAGCAGGAGGGGTGTGGGGTCTGCCTTTCTCCTGGCTCCCAGCTCCCAGGTGGAGAGTGATGGCTCAGCCTGGCAGGGATGGGCCCCACCCAAACCCAGCCCCAGCTCCCGCTGTGCAGAAAGCAGGACCTTGACGCTGTTTGTCACCTGGGAGGGGTGGCAGCAGCGTGGCTGGTCCCAGTTCAAGCCCAACTGTGCTTCTCCCCAGCGCAGAGCCCAGCAGAGCTCCAGTGCAGTGGGAAAGCAGCTCACGGAGCGGAGTTACACCTGGTTCACACCGTGCTGTTGCCCAGATCCCCTGGCCCAGAGCAGTGGAGTCAGCAGGCGAGTGGCACTGCCCACCTGAAGGCACAGCCCTGCTCACAGCTCGGCTTGGCCGCCTCTAATCACCCTCCGTGCTGAAGGATTAACAGCAGCAATCTTGTTCCCAGCCACCCTCCAGATGATACAGCATAATAAGACATATAACAGCCCCTTGGAAAACAGAAAGTTATAGTTCCCACAGCAACTGTAACTCAGCCATATTACACATCTATATATATATTAAGGCATAAATTTAACAACATATATTTTAATGCAAAATACCAGCGATGCACAAGGGGACAAATAACAGTGGTTGAGGGATCCATAACATTTGGCTTTCCCTGCTTCCCACTGCTGGAATCTCACCAGCAGCAGCATGGTGAGGAAGATGGATCCATCCCACTTGTGGCCCTCTTCCACCTGCTCCCAGTTTTTTGGCAGGGACAGGCACAGGGACAGGCACAGACACCATCCATGCACCTCTGGGCCACCCCCATGCACAAACATGGCACGGTGCTTGGGAAGGGTGCACAGTGCATGGCACATCCCACGGGACCCCACGGAACACGCGTGGCTGCAGCAGGGATTTCTCCTGCTGCTCATCAGGCTGAATGCAGAATGAGATCCTTCTGACAGAGTTCTGGGGTTTTTATTTTTCCAACTATCAGCTGGAATTGCACAACAGGGATACAGTTCTCCATTACATTTTATGAAATGGCTCAAACCTTGTTGTTTCAGCTCATCTTGCCAGGCAGCTCCCGGCCACCAGCAGTGAGGTGTGCGCGGTGCTGGCCCTGCCCCTGCTAGGCTGCTCCCCACAGCTGGAAAACCTTGGGTGGCTCCTGCCAACCTGGAGAACCTTGGGTGCTTCTTGCCTGTCCTTGCAAACATGGGTGTCCTGCTCCGTTCCTCACAAATGGGGTGTATCCTGCCATGACATAGCTGCTTTCCCTCCCAGACACCCAAAGTCCATCCTGGAGGGAATATATTTCCCATCCTGGGGCAAGAGGGGGGTTTAATGCATGTCCTGAGGTGGCACAGCCGTGCCCAGGGCTGCTACTGCTGGGGCAGGGGGTGCTGAGGAAGTGGGAGCAGCCTCATTGGGGACCTCCCTCTCATCCTGGGAGGATAAGGGATTTCAGGGATTTAAGCTGGGCTCCTGGATTTGTGCCTCACCAGCCCTGCTTTGTGGCCAGGGTGCCAGGCTTGGCTTCTACTCTGCTGGGCTGCAGCAGGGCTGGCTCTGCTCACCTGCCCAAGTACCTGGCTCTGCACCCCAGGGCTGGCTCTGCTCCTCCCAGGGGGTCTCTAGAACAGAATAAAGGACATAAAATGCTCTGCTTGCAGCATTTTATGCTCGTGCCTTAACTCGACATGGCATTATATCATTTTGATATTGCAATGAGAGAGCTGAGCTGTGGCTGCGGTTATGGCCGATGCTGCCTGGCAGTCTGTGCTATAAGCACCTACATTTGCACTTCAATTAGTTTGCTTAATTGCATCGTCCCCTCCCTGGCTGCTTTGTGGGGAGGGCTGGTCTGGGCTGTGCTGCTTTGCTGGCTGCTGTGGCCCCTCTCCCGTCTCCTGCCAGGCAGGCAGAGCTGGGATCGTGGCAAGTCTGAATTGCAGCACCTAGCAGAGAAATACATATATCTGTATGTATGTATGTGCGGTGCTTACAAAGCAATCCCAGCTAATCTCTCTATCCAGGCAGGGCTTTAGGATGTCCTTTCAGCAGGGATTTGTGGAGTTTGGTAGTTATTTTCTAAGAATGCATTACCTGGGGTTTCCAATGAATAATGTAGGTCCTTGTTCTGCAACATGTCGAACCTTAAACCACTGAAGTCGATGGATCTACTTGTACACTTAAACTTAGGCACAGGTTTAAGTGTGGCAGTAAATCAGGGCTGTGCTGCCTGCCCTGGTGCTGCTGGTGGGGGGTGCTGATGGAAATGGCGAATGGTGTTAGACTTATGGAATGGTTTGTGTTGAAAAGCACCTTGAAAATCATCTCATTCCACCCCCTGACACAGGCAGGTATACCTGCCACTGTCCCAGGTTGCTCCAAGCCCTGTCCAACCTGGCCTTGGGCACTTTCAGGAATGGGGCAGCCACAGCTGCTCTGGGCAACCTGTACCAGGGCCTCCCCACCCTCACAGGGAGGAATTTCTTCCAAACATCTAATCTAAATTTCCCTTCTTTAAGTTTTAACCCATTCCCCCTTGTTCTGTCACTTCAGTTCCTCTCTGTCTTCCCTGCAGCCCCTTCAGACTCTGGAAGATGCTGTGAGGGCTCCACACAACCTTCTCTTCCCCAGGGTGAACAGCCCCAGCTTTCTCAGCCTGTCTTTGAAAGGGGAGGTGTTCTAATCCCCTGCTTATCCTGGTACCTCCTGTGGTCTGGCTCCAGCAGCTCCAGATCCTTCCTGTGCTGGGCCCCAAGGCTGGGGCAGCTCTGCAGGTGGGGTCTCAGAGTCCACCCTCAGTCAGAAAAACAAAGGTGATAGTGATGCATGGAGGGAACCAAATGGGAAAACCTGATCAGACACCCGGCGTTACAGATGCTCCCTGTACATGTTTGGGGTTGCTCTGACCCAGCTGTAGGACCTTGCCTTTGCTTTGTTGCTTTGAAGTTTGCATTGTCCCACCTCTGGCATCCCTTCCCTCCATCCTGTGACTGCACCTGACAGCTCTAACTCCACACCGAGCTCCCTACCACCACAGAAATTGCCCTGGGGAGTGTCTGTTCTGGGCACTAAGACCAGCCCTGGTGGGGACAGCAACAAATCAAATGTGTGCGTGACTCCCCCCGTGCCCTCAGCAGATCCGTGGCACAGCCCCACGTCCACACAATGCCAGGCACACCCCAGAGTGCTGCTGGACACGGGGCTGTGCTCTGGAATCCTGGGGGGTTTCATTTAAACCCCACTGTGAGGGGAGGTAGGCAGTTCCCCAGTGCCAGAAGGGAATGGATGTGGGTGCTGAGCACCCTTCCAGAGCAGGGGATGATCTGAGGGCTCGCTGCTGCGGGAACAGGACAGGGACGTTGAGCACAAAGCTGGAGCTGTACTGCCGGCTGCCCTGGACCAGGAGCTGTCCCTGGGACCTGGGCACTGCTGCTCCTCTGCCACGGGGGGGATGGGGAAAGGTTTTGGTGTCTCAGTTGGGCAGACGTCCTGCAGAGCCCTTTGGAAAAGTGTGCAGAAATGAAATCCCACCTCTGCTCCCTGCAAAGTCCCAAGGTGAGGGTGCCCTGGCAGGGGCTCCCTCCAGACCACTGCTGGCCCCACTTTGGCAGGAGATGGAGGAGGAGATCGCTGGGCTATCCCCACCGTGCCCGAAGCCATCCCAACCCCCGGGAGCTGCTCCCTGAGCTGGATCAATGGGAGGTGAAATAGATCTCCCTTGGATATTCCTGGCTCCGTGCCCTCGGTGCTGGGGCTGCGGCTCTCCCAACTCAGCGACAGCAGGACGTGAAACCCTTCCGTCTTGCCAAGTGCCTTTTTTACAAATTATTATTCTTTTTGGCGCCTGCGACGCTGCCGATGGGGCGGCACCGGCAGGGGAACCCTCCGGAGCAGGAGAGACCCATCCCGCAACACAGCCCACGGGCACACGGCAAAGGCGGGGTTTCAGCTGAGATCTAATTAGTAGTCCTAATTAGCCTCGATTTCCTTGTCACCTGCAGGTCCCGGCCTCTGCTCAGGCTGCATTGCAGAGCTAAAGCATCCACGAGGACGTACGGGCGGGGGATCCCTCCAGTGACAGCACCCCGGGCAGGCACAGCCCTCCTCACCCTCCGCTTCCCGGGACAGGGACACGGGCGAGCGCGGGGAGGGACAGCGAGGGACAACAGCGCTAATTCAACTCCTCCCGAACTGCTCTGGCTGGCAGGGAACTTTCCCGAGGGGAATCGGGAGTCATGGTAGAGTAGAAAAAATGAGGGCATGGGGTAGAGGGGCAATAGGGCGTAAAATCACAGCTGAGCAAAAGGAGAGAAAGTGCTTGCAGCCTGTGAGCTCTGTTCTGCTTTTAAACCTTTCCTGAGCAGGGCTGGGAAGTGATGCTCTCAGCCCATCCCTCCTGGCACAGCTCTCCCACACAAGAACCATAGGCATGCCTTTGCCTCAGACCTGTTGGGAAGTTGGGACAGGCAGGATGGTGTTTGGGATGCCCTGTGGACAAGGCAGAGTGGGAGGAAGCAAAAATGAGTTTGAAGCACAGAAACCCATGGCTGTTCTGGGAATAGGGAGTCACAGACACATCCGTGCCCCCTTGGAGAGGTGGGGAGGACCTGGCAGCAGCACTGGGAGCTGCTGGCAAAACTCTTCCTCCCCCATGGCGCTCTCTGGAGAGACTTGTGCTTCCCATGATCGCTTGGACAAATTCTTGTGCGTGAGCCAGCAGCTCTCCTCTTGTCTCTTGTAATTACTGTCCCAGCGTTCTCCTTGAGAGACACCATCTGCTACTCCTCCATCACCAGTCATCTCCCCATCTCCCGGGCACAGCCCTTTCCCCGGAGAGCTCGGCTGATCGTGCTGATGGTGCAGCTCCCGAGCTCCCGCACTGCTTGCTGCTCGTTAAGCTCCATCACATCAAAGGCAGCTGCTCCATCACCTGATGCCCTAGCCACGGGCTCAGGGGCTCTGCTGAGCCCCCGCCTCCCCCAGGACATGCTGGCCAAGAAACGAACAGCCAGGCTGGGGCTGCCGTGAGCAGTGGGAGCTGTGACCCCCTAAACCCCTGTCCTCTCTTTCCGTGCCTTGCACAGCTGCTGAGGCAGCCCCAGGAGCTGCTGGAAGTCAGGCAGAGGGTGGGATATTCCCGGGAAGGCAGCGAGAACGGGCAGCCTGTGGTGGGCACATGGGGACGAGCGCAGGGCAGCTGGGGTGACACTGAGGTGACACTGAGGTGGCAGTGGGCATGTTTGGGGCTGTTACAGCTGAAACAAGCACTTTCTGGGTCAGAAACAAGATGCATTTCAGAGAGCTCTGGGGCTCCCAGGAGCAGCAGGGCCGGGCTCCGAGGCAAGGCAGCGGCACAGGGGAAGCACAGCGCTTGGCTGCACCGTGTGCCCGGTGCTATCAGTCTCCTGCTTTTAATCAATACTAAATGAGCCTCTGGGGACCTATTCTCTCATGGCAGCACACCAGAAACTTTCACTGAAGTCAACAGAAGTTACTCACACCCTTAGGCACAAGTCCGCAGTCCTGGGAAGTTGCAAGGGAGCTGTGATTTATGCTGAGTGTCGCAGGCTCGACCACAGCCAGCGCCCGCCTCTTGGTATAATTCACAAGTAAATGTACATTTATATTAAAAAATACAGTAAAACCATCCCATTTTATTAGGGGAGGCTGCACGATAAATTTTTACGTCGAAGCTTCCAGCAGCCAGAGATGAAAAGCATCTTCAGGAAAATCACTGCCATGGAGACAGGTTTGCATCCCGCCGTATCAGGCGGCTCGTTTGTATTTTTAAGGCATCTCATTAGAGCGTTAAATGATCTGTAAAAGGTAAAACCAGCATTTTTCTCCGTGGCTCTGGTGATGGCCAGGCTTTGAGCCTCCATGGAGCAGGGGGTGGTGGGCACGTGGTCCATTGAGCCCACTGAACTTGTGTCCCCAGCCCCATGCCCAGCCTGTCCCCAGAGCTGGGTGAAAGCACTCATTTATTCATGCTGGCAGACATCCTCCTAAAAGCCCCAATAAAACTGACTTTCTCTCTGTTAACCAAAATAATTGTCTACAAAAATATGCGTGCACCTCCTCCAGAATTTACCCAAAACTGGAGCAGTATGTTGACATCCCCACACCTCTGATGAGCTGGGACCGGGCTCCTCCAGCCAGCTCGCCCCTGGCTTTGTGCTAGCACGGAAGAGCTGCCTGTGCTGGCTCCCTGGGGCACTGTCCAGCCCTCGGGGCTGGGAAATCCTGCTCCTGGCTGCAGCTCCTGCGCTCCCCCGGCCCTGCTGGCCCCGATTCCCTCCCCGCCAGCCTGTGGCTCCCCCCGGCAGCGTCTGCTCGTCCATCTGCGAGGCTCCGGCACGGGCTCCGAGCCGCCCTTCTGCTCCAGCTCCTGCTCTTCCCTCCCAAATCCCACACCACGGCGCTGTGAGGCAATGCAATGCTGCAAATGAATGATTTTTAGAGACGACCAAAAGAAATTCTTACATTGTTCCAAGGCCAGAAATAAAAGCTGCACCTGAAGTTGTGGAAACGTTCCAGCGCAGCAGCTCAGGTTTCAAACTACTGCAGAGCTGGCGAGGAGGGTCCCAGCTTTTACAAGCATGAGGGAAGAAATAAAATGGGACAGTGAAAGATGAGTGATTTTGTAGACGTTTGTCCCTTCCCTTGGCCGTGTTTCAAGGACATCTGGCACCACCTGGACGGGAGCAGCTCAGCGAGATCAGCCGCTCTGGGGAGGAGCTGCGGGACCTTCTGAAGGAAGACAGGGCTGTGCCTGCAGCAGGGATCAGCCTTGGAGCAAGTAAACCCTGTGCAACGAGCGCCAAAAGCTCCCGTGCATCCCAGTCCAGAGCTGCTCCATTCCCAGCAACCCAGGGCCACCGGCAGGAACCAGCAGGGCTGGGCCAGGACAGGGATGGGGAGGGACCAGCCTGCAGAGCTCAGTGATGGCTCTGTCATCCTCCCCAGCTCCCAGCAGCACAAGGGAAATTCCCTGGAAACTTCCAATCCCTTCTTTCCTCAGAAAACTGGGTTTCACCAGTGAGCAGCTCTGGGTGAACCTAATGGGAACCTCCTGAACCCAGGCTGGCTGTAAAATAAAGGTGTGCTTTGTTTCACACACATTATCCTCTTTAAAACATGAGTAATTCACCAAAAATCATCCCCACCCCTGCAAAAGGACTTGTAGAATTTCTGAAATGCTCAATATTTTTATGAAGTGTTTCTAAACTTTTTTTTTTTTTTTTTTTACTACATTTAACCCAGCCCACGCTTCTAAAATATTTGGGGGTGGTAGTGCTGCAGTGGTGCTCCAGAAAGGGAAATTTGGGCTGAGCAGCACTTGGTTGTGCCCACCCGGGCTCCATCACTTGGGTCCTTGCTTTTCCAGCAAGGAAAGGAGCAGTGCTGCTGCTGAAGTACTGAGTGAGGAAGTCCAGGAGCTTGTAAAAGGGCAGGATCACTGGTTCTGTGGCCTGGATCCTATATTTTTCCAGTGGCTTTTCCTCCAGGCTCCATGGCTCTCGCCCAGGCCAGGAGCAGCCTTTGCCCTCCGAAGCATGGTTGGTGCTGCCCATTGCAAACACCATTAACCAGAATTTTAGCCTCTCATTAAAAAGGAGGAGGAGGCTGGGAAAGGAAACTTCAATTAAGCAAGGTGAAAGTTAAAACATCAAGAAAAGCTTTTAATCGAAGCGCAGCCCTGCAGGGAAATGCAAAGTCACTTGTTTGGCAGCCTTACAGATGGTGGGAATGTCACACTTTGTAGAAAGGAGAGGGAAATCGGGAGCTGGGGTGGTCAGGAGCTTTGAAGAAGTAGGACATGTACAGAGGGATGAGAGGGAAAGGAGAAGCGCTGCTGCCTGTGGCTGACACAGCCTGGCTCCCATGGTGCCCATCCCTGGCACCTCCATTCCTTTGGGCACAGCAGTGTTCCTCGGAGCCACCCACCCAAGCCAGCACCCAGGGAAGCCCCACATGCCCCTCTTGAGTGTGAGCAGCCTCTCCAGGCTATAGGAAGGTTTCCCCTTTAACTCAAAGTGTGAGGGAAAAATGCAGTTTCCTTTTAATCACATCCCATGAGGCAGCCCCAGCCAGTTTGTTGTGCCTGCCTAGACGCTGCCTTGGCAGCAGGGACCTGAGGGAGCAGGACCCTGCAGCTCTTCTCTTCCCTATTTTCATTTGACTTTCTTTTTCTCTTTCCTCTCCTTTTCCACAATTCTAGCTGCATTTTGTTGTTGCCCTGTCCTGTCCCTGAGGGATATCCTGAGTGAGAGGTGACATATCCAGCAGTGGTGTTTTCCACAGAAATATCTTCCCTGTCTTTAGTTTGTGACCGGGAGGAAAAATCAAAGGAAGATTTGAGTCCCCGCTCCATATCCTTAGAGAAACCACCCCAAAAGCTCCTTCCCTTTTCAGATGGGATTTTGCCAGGTTTCACCTCAGATCATTCCTGGTGGGCTCTCAGCTTTCACTCCATGACATCCCGCATCCCTGACTGCTGCTCCCAGGAGATGTCACCCTCTGCAGGAGGAGAGCCCCTCAAGGAGTGTGAGGTATGGCTCAAGCCCAGCTTAATCAGTCTTGAGAACATAAATACTTGCAGAGGGAAGAGTTATGGCCGTGAAGGTCCTGCAGCTCTGCAGCTTCCCCGAGGTTTTATCTCAGCTCTGAATTAGTGAGAAGCATCAGCTGCCACTCCGGTGAGAATGATGCTTCTCTGAAGGGCACCTCACAACAAGGAGGTGGAAACCTTGGAGCTGCTGGAATGGAGGGGGTGTTCCCTTTGGCTGCGCTGATGCCCAGGGCTGAGTTCTCAATCATATCCTGGAGAACTGGTCTGCATGCAGGAGTGTAAGGGAACCAGGATGCTACACCAGTCTGAGAACCATAAGATCAGAGGAGAATTGGGAAGAGTAACACTGACATCACAGAAATCTCAAGGCAGGCTGGGAGCCAATCCAATGCCACATTAGTGGCAAGTCAAATTTTAAGTAATCTTTTCCTCTAAGAGTCTTTTCTAGGTCTCATGCTCATCAAATCAAAGGAGCAAACTCCAGATCTGACCAGAACTAACCAGTCTGGCCCAGATCTCCAGCTCTGGCTGGCACACACAGTGAGATGCTGAGGAACAGCCTCCTCCTCCCTTCAGGGAGTTAACAGCAACAATGATTCAGTGAGTAGATTGAAACAAGGAATAAACTTGAGAAACTTCAGCGCTTGTTGGCTGATCACAGGGAAAATGAAGAGAAAGAACTCAGTGCCTAAATTATTTGTGATGAGTTAATTATGCTGGAAGAGGATGATGGAAGACAGAACAGCAGTCAAAATTCTCTGCCTTTCCCCACCTACGCAATTTTCTCAGATCCACTCAAAATTAATGTGAAGTTCAATATCATACCCTCTCAAGTGCTGGGTGAGTTTGAGCCTGAGCATTTTTTGATTTACTACTCTGTCCAGTAGTATTGTGTCTTGGTTTTTTGGATGTCTCCAAGATGTAAATCAGGTGGGAAGTGAAATGCTCTGATAATCCAATCCCTGCTTCTGCAGAGGAGGTTACAGCCCTCCCTGTATGACCATGAACGCTGCAAGATAGGACAGAGCTTTCACGTTGTTAGACCAGCCTAGAAATAATGTCATAGAAAGCCAGAAAGCAAAGTGCAAAGCCCAGTAGGTGGTGGGAGGGGAAGATGAGGCACAAAGGTCACAAGCTGAGAGTTCCTGGGGACATTTGGGGCTGGGAGATGTGAGGCCAAGAGGAGCATCTCCCACCAGGACTGAGCTTGATGACTCAGTCACCAGCCCTGGGCAGGTCTGTCCATGGTCAGCCCCTTAGGACTGGCACTGGGGGAAGGTTCTTCCCAGATACCTGCAGGATTTACACAGCTCTGATTTTCCACCCCGCTAAAAATTGCACATCTCCAGGAAAGCTGCTTTCCCAAGAGACTTCCCACGGAATCCTGCACATCCCAGGGGGCTGCAGAGCACCCAGCCAGCTCCGGGGTGTGTAGGCTCAGATAAATCCAGAAGCACACAGGGTATTCCCCATGGGAAGTGCATTACCTGCTCCTGTGCACACAGCAGCTACAGCAGCGATGAAAACCCTGCTGGGATCAGCAAACCTTTAATTAATGTCAATTTTGCAGAAAATAGTGGATGTCCAAAATGACCCTGTGACGAATTGAGGCGCGCTCTTGCACTGTGTTTTCTTTAATCACATGCATCGAGATTTATGGAGATGTCCAAGCTGTTTTCTGAGCTTTAGGGGACTCATTTTATTACAAATCCATGGATTTTTATGCATTTGGAAATGGATTTCTGATGGAATTGTGAAACTGGAGAGAAGCCACTAGTGGGGACTCTTTGGGGCACTGCTCTCGGCACCTAAAGAAAGAAAAAAAAATGAAGAAGGAAAAACTTAATGAAAATATATGTTTGTATAAACAATCAATGAAGATCGTGTTTGTGTGTTAAACAACCACCTTGAAATTGGTCTGTCTCAAAGGACTGAGCAATTGCAGACTACCTTAGCATGAATGATTTATGACATTCATGAACTTGGCAACTACATCAGTTTTCCTAAACCTGGCAGCAAACACCACCTGCATATTAAGTGAAGATTTATGATTTATAAAACTCACCTCATTATGCAGAGGAACACGAATTGTCTTATGTGTGCAGTCTATAACTCCTGGGACAGATGAAAAGGCAGCTATGACACACAATTTATGTGTTCTTGCTGCTGAGGTGGTGAGGGAAAAGCAGGGAGAATAACTTGGGCTTTGAGGTGGGTGCCTTCAAAGCTGTCCACGTCCCTTTTCTCTCCCCAGGATGATGCCGTGGCTAAAATTGCCTGTTCTCTTGGAGGAATAAAAAAAAAAAAAATTCCTTGCAAAGATTAATAGTGGAGGTCATTTGAATCAATACTCGAAACTATGCCCTCCCTCCAAAAACACCAGGATTGGAAGCATCTGAGGGGCCTCTGTGGAAATCACGCACTTGGTGCTGAGCTCACCGCTCGTATTTTTCCCCACCTTGTCTTTTCCTGATCCTCCTCACACAAGGACACAGGTTCCTGGCTTCAAGGAGCGGAGAGTTTTGGTCTGGAAGAGGCCAAACTGTGGCTCAGGTTAGGGATGGAGCTCATGGCCCCCAGCAAGGAGTGAAGCATCCATGTGAGCCCTGGATACAGCTGGATTCCCTCACTGCGGGTCAGGGGAGCATCTGAAAGGCTGCAAAACACACAGGGCTGATGGACTGAAAAATGAGTGACATGATCCAAGGAGAACACACCTCAGGGCAGAATTCACCCCAATCTACTGCATGAGTTTGAGTGAATCGTGGTTTGTGTGTCCTTGTTTCTTCATTTGCTCTAACAATACACCCAGACAGCAGATGCTGGTGCAGTTGGATGGGCAGTGCTGTGGGGAGCTCTCAGGGGGCCCTGGAGCTCTCTGTAGCATGCTGAGAGCAGGAAAAGCCCAGCCCAGGGCACCAGAGGACACAGACGCCTCCTCTTTGGCTGGCTTGAGTAGGGCTCCCACAGGCTGCACAGGGGTGTCTGTGCTGTCCCCAGGCTCATGGAGGGGCTGGGTTCCCACAGAGACATCACTGCTTGGGGCCAACCTTGGGCTGCTCCTGGACCTGGCTGGGTGTCACAGGCAGAACAAGGGGTGCAGCAGGGCCATTGGGCTGTCACCCGGCAGGGCCATTGGGCTGTCACCCGGCAGGGCAATCGGGATGTCACCGAGCAGAGCAGCCTCATGAGGGGCTGTGACCATGGCAGGCAGCTCTGTCCCCACAGCCTCCCCAGAGCCAGATCCTGCTGAGGGAAGGGAGAGCCTGGGAGCAGCAGCTCAGACGCAGCCCCTGAGCTGTCCCTCAGCCCTGCAGCCGTTTGCTAACGACACCCAGAGGCTCTGGCTTCTCCTGCAGGAGAAAAACACGTGTGAGGCCTCTGGGTCTGTGTTACAGATGGATAATGTGATGACTGGCTCTCGCAATTAAGGGATGCATATTGCGTGTATGTTACGAGAAGTTGTGTTGATGCACGGCTGTGTTATTGTAGTTTGATGTCTGGACACGCTCTGTTCTCCCCACAGGCCCCTGTCCCGCTCTGCAGCTGCCGGCCGACAGCCGCAGGTGTGAGGGAGGAGCAGCGGGCGGTTCCGTGTGCCCGGTGTGCCAGGGGGAAGGGGCTTCTTGCCGGGAGGCGTGGCACAAAGCACCTGACCTCCAATCAAGCTGCACGAAAGTGATCTCCACCAATGGGCGGTGAAGAAGAGTTGACTGACAGGCTTTGGGAGGGGCCAGGGTTGGCTGCCTCACCAGGGGTTTAAAAGGCAAAGCAGCCATGTTGTGGGTGGGTTTGTGGTGGTTGGTCACGCTGCCGGCGCTGCTGGTTTTCCTTATTCAGTCCTTTGTTGTATTTGTTAAGGTTTAATAAACCTTTGAAACTTCTAAAATGAGCAGTTGTTTCTCACAGTTCATAATTGGCTGCAGCACTATTTGAATGCGTTAAAAGCTGTCTCTCTGCCTGCTCTGGCTGCTTGTGCCCACCCTGGCCTGCCTTTGGCATTGCAGGGAGCTGCACTGGGGGAGGGACATTCCAGCAGTCCTGGTCCAGCTGAGCAGACACTGCAGGAGCTCCTGGAATTCAAGATGTGGAGGTCTGGGATGTGTCCTCCTTCAGCGAGGAAGGGGTTGGCTGGTGCCTGATGTGTTTGTGCTGTGGCTTGGCCAAGCCAGAAGGCTCAGCAGGAAGTAAGCAGCTGAGGCTGGAGGCAGTCAGGATGTTCTCTTGCTGCTGGTCGGGGGGAACACAATTCATTCTTTATTTTCTGCAGTAAAAACCTGCACTGAGGCTCTTCAAAATATATGTCAGTGCTATTGAAGAGGAGGGAGTTGGGAATGTGAATGATTTTGTTTTCCTCCCTCATTGTGTTATTGCCAAGGTAGCAGAGAAGGAGAAGACAGAATCTACTGTCTGAGCGCAAATCAGGAATTCTCCTCCTCCAAATGTTACCCTTTTGTTCACACCTGTCTCATGAGGCTGATTCCAAAATGAAATTATTGTAACTGTACACATTAAATAAATCACAGGCTCTGCTTGGGCCACGTGTGTTGGCAACAGCTGATCCACCAGGAGCTGCTCGCCTCTCTCTCTCCTGGCTCTGTGTTCAGACAGCCAACACAAAGCAAGTGCACTGAGCAGCTGATGAGGCTCCCGGCTCCGAGGTTTCCAAAAGGAAGGACAGGTTACTGAAGAATAACAAAAGGAAGAGCAGGTATGGATCAGTGAAGTGGTTCTTATTGTTTCCAGAACAGAAAGATATGCTCTTCCTCCAAAGACAAAGACACTGGCTGGGGAGTTTTGCATCCTCTGAGCTGTGTTGGGAATGGAAAGTGCTGGTTCTTGGTGGTGGCAGAACCTCAGAGAGCAGCTGAGGCCAGCACAGGTGAGAGGACAGTGGGAATGGGCACTGTGAGGAGCCGGCTCAGAGGGGAGGGTGTGGGGACACCGTGATACACCTCTGTGATGGGCTGGAGCACTCAGAGTTTCACAGCTGTGAATTTGGTGATTCTGCAAATACCAGAATGGGGAGGACAGGAGGGCCGGCAGGGAGGGAGAGATTTGTGCAGCAGAGGCACGGGATCCTTCCAAAGCCACTTGACAAGGGAAACATTTGGGAGGCAGGAACAGAGATGTCTGGGGCTCGTGCTGGGATGCTGCAGGGTATGTGGGAGAGTGGATGCGCCTACTCTGAGGCTCCAGGCCGGAGCAGAGTGCCGGGCTGTGCTGGAAAACCCCTCCATGGGCCAGGGAAAGTGGGTCCAGCCCAGGCCAGCAAGAAGCAGAGGGAGACTTGCGCCAATGCACAACCTCTTGACAGAGGGGTCCCCAGGGCCTTCTCCTGCCTGCAAGACTGAACCCTGTCAACCTCCCCACCGTGGCACAGCTTGGTGACCTTCAAGCCAGCCTATTCCCTCAGCAGGGCTGGGACCAGCCTTCAGAGCCTTCCCAAAACCCCTGGCTTTGTACCTCAGCTGCTTCAGATCAGGGTAAAAAAATGTGCAGAGTACAACCCTTGGAAATTTTCATTTGTACTGCACCAATTGCCCTCATTATTATGGTTCCTGGAGACACCTTGTATCCTTGTTAAGGCAGCTGCAGTCGTGGAGGGGTGGGATGTGGTTTGTGCTCCCTCTGGTCTCCTGCATCCTTGCTGAGTGACAGGGCTCTGCCACTTGCCCTGTCGGAAGGTCTGGTGAGCTGCTGGCAGACACAGGGAGCCTCCCAGCTGCCTCCTTGCTGCCTTGCTGCCTCAAGGTTACTTTCCAGTTTATGTTGTGATGCTTGTTGCCAGCCCAACTGGGATCATGGGGGTGAAACCAGGGAAGCTTGGAATGATGCTGGGGGGTGACCAGCTCTGTGCTGAATCCCCACCCCAAGTCCTGCTGTGGTTCCCCTGAGATGATTACTTAGCCAAGCATCTGACTGATCCTTTACTGCACCACTGAAGCAGTTAAATACCCGAGTCAAACACCTCCATCCCTCCCACCCCTGCAGTGGGTTTATTTCTGCCCCTTCCCACTGCTCCTGTCCTTTGCAGCCCCTCTCCCCCAGCCAGCCCTCAGTGAGCCTGGAGAATAACCCTGGATCCCAAGGCTGCTCTCCCCTCCTGCACACACAGCGTGTGGGGCAGTGTGATTCAGCCTGACTCAGGGTGCTGCCTCATGTCATGCTGTGTTTGATCCATCACTGCTTTTCACATTTCCTTCCACCCAGCGAGCAGGAAAGCAGCTGAAGTGTGGCTGTTTTGGCAGCTGCCTCAACGAGCCTTTTCACACCCGGTCACCTGAAGCCAGGCCAGCATCACTCAGGATAACTTCAGTGCATTGGGGCCAGAAAAGCAGGAGCTGCTCTCAAATCCCTGCCTGTGGGGAAGAAGGAAGGTGGAGGAGTTAATGTGGACCCCCCTCCCCTCCCACCGCCACCAGGCCTTGAAACACTGGCAGCAGCCCTAGCCTGCCATGGCACTGCCAGATGCCTCAGATGTGCTGCTTACTTGAAAAATGGGTGAAAACTCCTTCCATTTTAGTAATTTCCAGTAAAAATCCTTCTGAGAGAGATGCCTGCGGGGCTGACAAATGCACCCCAGTGGTTGGAGACTTTGTAGGGATGGAGTTATGGTCCCACTGTGCTCCTACAAATGCTCTGCTACTGATCCCTGTGGAAGTAGGGATGGGACATCCCTGTGGAGCTCTGCCTTTGCACCTGCTCAGGGCTGCCCTGCTGCAAGAGCAGCCTCTCCGGTGTTTCACAGCAGCCTCGTGTCTGGCAGCAGTTCATGGGGAGGAAATTCCTTGGGTTGCCACAGGGCCGTGCCCATGTCGCCGTGCCTATGCCATGCTGCAGGCAGGGGCTGCGCGGTCCTCGCTGTGGATTGTCCAAGAGGGATCACATGGCCTTGACCTGCAGTCCCCTCCCTGCCAGATTTCCCCTTTCCCCAGGAAGGCCCAAAGGCAGGGAAGTGCAGGCTCAGGAGCTGATCCTGCCCACTGCAGAATGTGCTCTGGCACACCTGAAGGCAGTGAGTGGCAGCTCTGGGGCTCTTGCAGGGCTGCTGGGGCAGTGAGCTCACAGCCACCAAGGGCTATGGCTGAGTGCTTTGCCAGCACTGTGGGCTGTGGAGCTCAGTTTGGGGAGCGGAGGGGACACAAGGCAGGCCCCTCCTGAGGGATCAGTGTGTGTGGGAAGAGGGGGCAGAGTGCATGGGCACAGGACACTGCAATTGGGGCAGCTGAAAGCAACACTTGAGGGCAGCCTGAAGCCCAAAGAGAGCAGGAGAACTTGTTGCACTTGAGGAGTGCAGGCTGAAGGTGTGTGCTGGCTTTTGCTGAGGGCTCAGAGGAACCTGGAACATGGGCACGCTTCATGCACTGACACCCTAAGTCACCAGACCCCAACATGCTGTGCCCAGGGCCGCTGCAGGTCACATCTCACTTGGAAGCAGTCACAGGGGGATTTGGTGACCTTCAGAGCAGAATTTCCTTTTACTCCTCTTTTTAGCCCCTCTCTATACTGCTGAAACATTTGCCTGTTGTTCCGTGGGCTGCTGCACGAGCTGCTCCCATCACAGCCAGGGGCTCTGAGGGGACAGCGGCCCTGCTCCCTCGGAGGGGAAGGACAGCAGAGCTCCCAGAGCCACTTCCCAGGGTGTCTGTGCTTCTATCACTAGCTTGCCAAAAGCTGGGAGTTGCCAGTGCCGGCAATGAAGCTGTCACTGCCGCTGTGACTCGGAGCAGGCTGCAAGCAGAGCTAGCACGGCCGGCTGCTGCCCCTGCCTGGCGAGCAGAGAGGCTGGCACGGGCACCCTTCTGCCAGACTGCAGGTGGCCCATGCAGGACTCGGCTTTACACCAGCAGAGATGGCCAAGGGATGAGGTCAGGCTGTTGTGAGCCGTGGGGAACACTCTGGTGATCCTGCGGGGGCACTAATCCTGCCCAGTCTCTTCTTTGATTGAATGGACCATATCCTTCATCTTGCTGATGGAGGCGTGGATATTTCGGCTCCTGTCCGATAGATTGAAACAGCAGAGTCCTTCAAATTCCTTGCAGCGTCCTTCAAATTCCTTGCAGCCGTGCCCGTGCACCAAAAGGAGGAAGTCTATGGCTGCCCAATTTTGCAGAGTGGTCTGCCTGATTGCTTCATCGTCTTCAAGGAGGTCACTAAGAGAAGCTGATGTTAAATTCACCTGTTTCGCCACCCAGCACTCTAGGTGGCCCAGTTCACCTAGGGCTTTTGCTGCCGCCACCTACAGTAAAAAAAGCAGAGATGGCAGCTCTTTTTGGAAGAGACCAATGTACAATTTCAGTCACAGTGTTCATCACATTCTTTGATACTATGTTTTTGGATGGCCAATTTGGACTGCTAATTCAAAATTTGGGTTAGGTTTGGCGAAAACAGGGACAGCTGTCCGATGGTACACGGGCCTCCTAAAAGACAAGCCCAAGCCCTTTCCCCACAAATCAAAAAGGTACCCTTTGGCAGCTTGAGCAGTTGTTGATTCTTGCTCAATGGGATGTTTAAGTGGGTAATGGTTTTACACCATCTGGCTTCCTGAAATTCCTTTTTGGGGACTTTAACAGAAATGTAAAATTCGGGGTAGTAGAGAGGTTTAAAAATAAACTGAATGCAAAAGGGCGCAATGAACGAACCGAGGAGTTCAGACTCAGTGGGGTCTTTTTCTAACTCAGGCAACTCAGAGGTCTATTTACACCATAAAAGTAAGGGGTTTGTAATGGGAACATAACATTTGAAAATGAGGGGAGGGTTTTTATTAACTTCTGAAGTAATGGATTTGAGACAGGCTGGGTATTGATCAAAAGAAGAGGGGGAATCCCCACCAGGCAGGTTGACATCAGATCATCTGCAGCAGCCAAGCATAGATGGTCTTGTTAGAGTGCACGGGTGAGGGTGATCCATACTTTTTGCTTTGGCTGTGGGATAATCCACACCTCGGGGGACTGGCTTGTCAGCACCAGGAGCCACAGGTATCTCCACATCTTGGTGACTGGGATGGATGTCTCTTAAAGAAAGAGAAACAATGTATGTAAAGAATAAAACCCCAAAGACACCAACTCTTGATTAAAATTTATGATTAAAATTACTATTGAATATCAAGTGCTGATAAGCTCTTAATTAAAATGTTAGTTTGCTATTGAATGTTAAATGTTGAAATTCTAAACTTACCTTTTGTTGTCATTGTTAAGTGTTAATATCCCTTGAAAAGTTAAGACATGTTCTGCTGATCCTATATTTGTATTCCTTCCCATCACTTACCCTGTGTCCATAGCCCTTTGGCTGCTCCCAAAAGAACTTGCACACAAACCACATGCAAATGAGGGGCCTTTGGTGCAATTCAGACCCCCAAAACAACAAACCAGCATAAAAGAGTAAAAACTGTAACTCTAGCCCAGCAGAACCGCAGAAAATCATATACCATCAACTAGAGCCGGGTTCTGTTCTGTCACCGTAACTTTGACAGCACTCAGTCTAAATGAGACCCCTAGACCATAAGCCAACAAACGCCTTCCTAGGGACTCTCGTGAGGACAGAAGCCCCAGCTCTGCCAGGAGACAAAGCTGTGCACCTCCTCCTCAGCGTTGTCCAGTGGGAGCAGCGGCAGTGTGCGCAACCCCTTGGGCTCCCCATCCAGAGCTGTCTTATAAAGGCCTTTTCAGAGGAGCTGGTGTCCTGGCCCATTTCTTACAACATATAAGAAAACTTAACATAAATCTTCAAACAATAATTCTGACATAAGGAAAACACAAAGTTCATGGTTCCTCCTCTCCCTTGTGTCTTTTCCTGTTGGATGCCACAGATACGTCTGCAAGTGTATCCACACCCCCAGGTCACCAGCTCAAAAGGCCCCAGGGTCTCTGGGTCCCTTACCAGGACTGATGGATGCTCTTTAAACTCTAACATCTTGTTCTGATTGAAGTGCCTCAATATTGGCGGGTTCAGGTTCTCAAAAGAGCAGTTCAGAAAGTTGATGAAAGTTAGTGAACAGTGCTTTTGAGAGCCTGACATGTGGGGAAATGGTCTTCATCCGTTTAGTGTTCCAATGTCTTCTTCAGGGTCTGATGCGTTGTTCCTATTATTGCTTGGCCGGTGTGGGAGTATGGAATCCCCATCCGATGTTCAACCCCCCATTCCTGCAGGAAATTACTGAATGCCTTGGAGGTATAGGCTGGCCCATTGTCGGTCGTTATCACCTGAGGGATCCCCAGGGTGGAGAAGGCTTGCACCAGGTGTTTTTGCGCATCACTGGCCTTCTCCCTCTTGTGGGCAGAGGCATGGACTGCACTGGAGAAGGTATCCACCGACACATCCACATATTTGAGCCTTCCAAACTGGGGAATGTGGGTGATATCTGTCTGCCACAGCTCACAGCTTTGGCGTTCTCTGGGGTTCACCCCGACCCCCATGGATGGTAGTGAGGACTCCTGGCAGTTCGGGCATGTGGCCACGACTGCTCTGGCCTGGTCATGCCTAAGATGGAACTGACAGACCAGACCAGGCATGTTCTGGAATTGCTGATGGCTAAGTTTGGCCTGATAGAAGATGTTTCCTTGGCCAGCCAGCTGCAGCAGAGTGGCCAGGGCACCAGCTCTCTGATTCCCTTCTGCGATGAATCCAGGCAGATCTGTGTGCAATCTTACATGCATTAGAATGGTTGCTCTCAGTGGAAAACCAGCTGTACAAGTTTTGAGAGCAACCTGTAAATCACTGGGTTAGACACCTTTCTCAGTACTGCATGTTCTGCCCTAGATACTAACCCTGCCACGTAACATGAATCAGTGACAATGTTGATTGGTTCTGAAAATCTTTCAAAGACCCTGATGACTGCGTCCAACTCAGCTACTTGAAGGGAGCCCTCAACGATCTTAACATTAGTTTCCCACCATTGAGTTTGGGGGTCCTTCCAAGTCATTACTGACTTGTGAGAACCTTGGGATTTGTCAGTGAAAACTGTCGAGGCCTTGAGAGGCTTACGACTTTGTTTGTCTTTTGGGACCAGATTAAATTAGATGTTAAATAATTTGTGGCCCAGATGGTGGATTGACAATTTTCTGGGGTAACTATTTAGAGTGAATTGTAGCTTTTCATTTTCTCTTAATAGTTGTTCCAGTGTCTCTTTGGTTAACTTCCCAGTGGACAGCTTGATGGGTACATGAATGCATGCAAAATTGCACCCTGCCAACAATCTCATGCATGCTCTGGCCTTGCTGATTAGCTGGGCCATCAGCTCCTGTGGCTGTGTGATACTCTTGGACAGTTGGTGGCCACGGAACACCCACTCTATGATTAACAGGGGGTCCTTCTGACCTTTGTCCCACTGAAATACCAGCCCATACAGGTGTGGCAGTTTCCCCATGATGATGAAGTTAAATGGAAGCTCTGGCCGGTAGCAGTGGGCCTGCCAGTTTGACAGTACCAGCTGGACCTTGTCCAATGCAGCCCCTGCCTCCTGGGTCAAAGCCCTTGGGCCATCCATCTCCTCCCCGGCGTTTAATAAGTTGAAAAGAGGAGATAAATCCCCCATGGTGAGCCCCAGCCAGGCCTGACCCAGTTCAAAGATCCACACAATTGGTGGAGATTGGTGGTAAGGTTTTGGACTTACCATTGATCACCAGCCTCTGAGGTGTTATGTCCGGTTGGTGATCTCAAGGCTCAGATACCTCCAAGGTGGCAGCTCTGCACCTTTTCTTACTGCACCTCAAGTCCTGCTGCTGACAAAGCAATAATAGCATCATCAAGAACCCTGGTAAGTACATCGTGGTCAGGGGCACACACCAGTACATCATCCATATAGTGACAGATGATGCACTCCCCACTCTGGCATGCACTGGGGACAGGATTTTGGTGATGTACCACTGGAAGATGGTAGGGGAGTTCTTCATTCCTTGTGGAAGAACAGGCCAGTGGTACCGCTTCATAGGAACTTCTCGGTTGATGGAGTGAACTGAGAATGCAAAACGCGGGGCATCAGCCAGGTGTAGGGAAATTTGAAAAAAAAAAAATCCTTAATATCAATTACAGTCAATTGCCAATTTTGGGGAAGCATTGAAGGAGATGGCATCCCTCATTGGAGAGACCCCATGTCCTTTTTCTCAGATCATGGAGGAGACGCCACTTGTCCTTCCCGACTTCTTGATGACAAACACTGGGGAATTCCAAGGGTTGTTTGTCTCAACGATGTTACCTTTGGCCAATTGTTCCTCCACTAGCTGAGTGAGCGCACTTAATTTTTGTTTACTTTGTTTACTGATCTACCCAGACAGGTGTTTCTGTGAGCCAATTTAATTTATGGGTAGGGTGCTCTTCTTCAGTGACCACACCTAAAAAACCTGGGGAGTCTTTGGGATTTTGAGCCTGACTCCCCACTGGGACGTGGCATCTCTTCCCCATGGAGAGGTGAAGGGGAAGGGTGAACTTCAAATTCAAAATGAATGGGCATACAGCAGCCAATTGCCCATCAGGTCTCTCAGTTTGTACAATGCTCTTCAATTGTTTTGCCATTTGGATCCCCCCTACACCTCGTACCTTACTCGCCAGGTCTTGCAGCTCCCAATGTGACAGCCTTTTGTGCAGGGGAATGACCGTCACATCCCCCACTGTGTCCATCATCCCTTGGAGCTGGATTGAGTGCCCCCCATTCTTAAGGCCGCACCAAATGAGAGGCTTGTCCTCTCCTCACCAAATGAGGGGCTTGTCTCTCCACCTCAGTGCAATAGACTGAAAGATCCAGGTCATTGAACAGCTGCTGTGGCAGTGGAATGGCCTGAGTGATGACCTGGCCTTTCGGCAGAAAGAGGGGGGACTACTGGTTACTTTGTTTTGCAGTGACTCACTTCTGTTCTTGTATTGACTTGTATGTTTCTTTTTTTAGAACCTGATTGCTAAGTGAGTGGGGGGTGCTCTATTCTTCAGGATCTTTGGTTTTTAGCTCTGTAATGAGAAACACCAGAAATTTTAAATGGTTTCTAATAAATATTTAAATAACAATTCATAAATAACACCTCAACTCACAAATAACTTTTAACTTTGACATTTCATAAAGGGTTAAAAATTCTGCCTCTTTTTACTCTACTTCTCCTGGAGCTTCTTTTCAGGGTTAGTTTTGTGTCTGTTGCATTGATCACTGTCCATTTGGTAGGGGCTAGTACTGGACCTTTAACTCTGGTGACATTAGTCCATCCTCTCTCTGGTATCCTTACTGCAGTTTCCGTCATTAGGAGGACCTGGAGGGAGCCCTGCCACTTTGGAGTTAATGATTGTTCTTTCCACACCTTTATTAAAACCCAACCCCTTGGCTGGAATGAATGAATTTTAAAGTCAATTAATATGCTTTGGGGAAGGTCTCTGTTCTTCCTTAGTTCTTCTAGGGTGTTTGTAATAATCTGTATATACTTCTTTGTACTCTGTTCTCCTTCCTCATAAATCCCTACAAAACCTGAGGTGGTAATCCAAACATTGTTTCATAGGGGGAAACGCCTATGTCAGCTCTTGGTTTTGTTCTTATCCTCATTAATGCTAATGGGAGACACTTTAACCAGTCCATCTTAGTTTCTTCTAGTAGTTTTGTGAGTGTTTATTTTAGAGTTTGGTTCATTCTTTCTACTCTCCCAGAGCTTTGGGCTCTTCATGGGGTGTAGATTTTCCACATGATTTCCAATGGTTTAGCCACCTGGTGTAGAACTTCAGCTGTGAAGTGTGGCCCCCTATCTGAATCAATAGTATTCACAATTCCATACCTTGGTATTATTGGCTCAAGTAGAATCTTACTAACTACTTCTGCCGTAGCCCTTGTAGTTGGAAACACTTTGACCCAATGGGTTAAATGATCTATTACCACTAGTAAATACTTAAACCTTTGGACTGGGGGAAGTTCAGTAAAATCTACCTGAACATTTGGAAGGGCCTCCCTTCCACCCAGTGATGTTTTTCTCATCACTTTTCTATTTATCCTTTGACAAATCATACTGTCTCTCATTACCATTTTAGCAATTCTGAAAATTCCAATACATACGTTTGCATGAAATGGTTGCAAAGTGCTGCGGCGGGAGAGTGGTGGTAAGGGTGCTGCGACCTTCCTGAAGAAAGGTCCTAAGGAGGATGGCTCAGGGGCACAGGCACGTCCTTCTCCCAGCCCAGCAAGTGATGTTCAGCTTGGCTTCAGCTCTCAGGCAACACGGAGAGAAGAGACTGGAGCTCTGTATGGCGTTCCACAAAGTAACAGCCTTTATTAAGAGCAGGGCCCTTTGCAAAGGAGCAAGGAACAGAAGCTCCCTGAACAGAGAAAAACAGGGGTTTATATAGGGAAGGCAAGGGGTGGGGTTAAACTGGTAACAAATCAGATACAGGCTCAAGGGTAGAGCGTGGGGAAAGGGACCAACAGGTAACAAAGAATCAACATAGAACTGTAAAGGCCTCTGGTGGTGAAATTTGCTCACCCTAACTATAAAGTTTGTGGCTCAGGGGTTAGCCCTCCAGGGGAATGCAGCAAGTCCTTGGTTGGCTGGTTCTTCGGCCCCCACAGCAAAGGACCTGCATTCCCCAATGTGTCAAAGCATGTAAGTCTTCTAAAATTTTCCTGGTTAAAGCTTTATTTAACACTTGTCTCCCATCTGGCAACGTCCACTTCCCTTTTCCATCTTTGGTTCCTCCATGTTTTTGTAACTCTTTCTGTTCCTGTTCACTAAAGGTTGGGATCTCCTCGTTGTCTTTGTCCCCCAAGTCCACTAACTGTAGGACCCGCTCATCCTTTTCTGAGGCAGCTTCTTTAGCTACCTGATCTGCTAAGTTGTTTTTCTGTGCTTCCATAGAGGTCCCTCTCTGATGTCCTTTTATGTGCACTATCACAATCTCTAATGAGTCTTTCAAAGCCTCTAATATTTCTTTTATTAATTTCTCATGGACCAAGGTTTTGCCTTTTGAATTTATGAATTCTCTTTCTTCGCAGATTTTACCAAACGTATGCACTACCCCATAGGCATATTTCAAGTTGGTGTAAATAGTTCCTTTCTTATATTTTAGCCACTGCAGTCCTTTTAATAAAGCATAAATTTCACAGCATTGTGCAGACCATTTTGTTGGGAATTTCCCTTTATCTATAATCTCCATGTTCTTGCCAACTATTACTACATACTCCAGCATTCTCTTTCCCCCAGTCACCCTTGAAGAACCATCAACAAACAACATTTCCCCTTCTGGTAATGGCTGTTCTTGTGAATCCTCTCGCTCTTTGGTCTGCAAATTGATCATCTCTATGCAACAATGTTTCAGATTCTCATCGGGTTCTCCCTAAAAGAATTGTGCCGCATTCTGAATTTTTGTTGTGGCTAGCTCTAAATTTTCAATATTACTTAATATCAATTCATATTTCAATAACCTGCTATCTATAATCCACTGACTGGCCCTTTTGCTCAGTATGGTTTTCAAATTATGAGGAGTATACACCTTAATTTTTCTTCCAAATGCTAATTTGTAACTCTCTTCCACTAAGGCCATGGTTGCAGCTAGTGATTGTAAGTTGGCCAACCCCTGACTACTGAGTCTAATAACTTTGACACAAACTTTGATACATATGAAAGTGGTTTTCTACCCCCACACCACTTTTAGAACAGTACTCCATATGCAATACCTTCCTCCACTTTTATAAACAACTCGAAAGGTTTATCTAAGTCAGGTAAACTTAAAACTGGGGCTGTTACTAATTTTTCCTTTAACTCTTTCAATTTCTGTCCATCTTCTTCATTCCAGTTTAAAGATTCTTCTACTAATTTATCATAGAGGAATTTAACTAATTTGGTATATCCATCTATCCATAACTTGCCCAACCAGCCCTAGCAATCTCCATACATCTCTTTTTGTTTTTGGTGCCAGTAGTGAGAGGATCCCTCGGATTCGTTCTGCTTCTAGTTTCTTGTACACTTTCCCAATCAGATGGTCTAAATAGTTTACTTCTGGTTCTGCAAATTGGAGTTTCTTCTTTGACACCTTTAAACCCTTCTCCCCCAAGAAGTTTAATAATTTTACTATTGTCTTCTGAACTTGTCCCCTCTGTTCTCCTGACACTAATAAATCATCAATAGACTATAGGATTTGGGTATCTCCTACCAGTTGGAACTGTCTTAATAGTTCTGCTAGAGCTTGCCCAAATAAATTTGGGGATTCTGTGAACCCTTGGGGTAACAGGGTCCATTGGAGCTGTTGTTTTCTCCCTGTTTCTTCATCCTGCCACTCAAAGGCAAGCCAACTCCTACCCTCCTTAGCTAGGGGGCAAGCTCAGAAAGCATCTTTTAGGTCTACTACACTGAACCATGCATGTTTTGATGGTATCTCACTCAAAAGTGTGTATGGATTAGATACTACTTGGTATCGTGAGATGGTCTGTTTATTAATTTCTCTCAGGTCCTGAACCAGTTGGTAAGTACCATCTGATTTCTTTACTGGTAATATTGGGATGTTATGGGAAGACATGCACAGTTCCAGTATTCCATCTTTGATCAACTCTTTTATCACTGGAGCCAATCCCTGCTTCCCTTCTGCCGAAATGGGATACTTGACTCCGTCTCTCTGCGTGCCTCCCAGTGAACCCCGGCCAGCCCGGGGTCGGCAAACAGCGGGGGGGCAGCCCCGAAGTGACCGACAGAGGGGGGAACACTCTCTGGTGCCCCGAGGGTACTGAGGGCAGCTAGGCTAGTCGCCTTTGCAGCAGAAGAGACACTGGAGACATCAGTGGAGGGTAAAAGGCCGACTCTGAACAGGGGGCCAGTCCAAGGTTTATTCGGAGCTCCCCAGGGAGCCCCACACCTCAGGGGTGCGCTGTGCTCAGAGCAAGACAAAGGAGTCTCGAGGTTACATTTAAAGGGGGGGAGGAAACCGAGGGTAGATACATTTGCTGACCAATAAAGGCCCTCCAGGGATACAGCCTTAGGGATGGACATTTGGGATAGCGTATAACATCATCCTTGGGGGGCTGACCCCTGGCTTCAGGCTAATCACTCGACGGCTTTGACCGAAAGATCTGGATAGAAGGGATGGGATGCTGAGTGACTGACAGAGAGCCAGGGCGGGGATTTTGGGGATGATCTCAACACAGGAGAATGGTTACATAGGTAGAGGAAGGGGGTACAAAAAGGGGTACATCATCTGGGGAGAATAAGGGGGTACAAAATCCAACTATTACAAAGTATTACAAAGTATAAAAGCGCGCTGCAACAGATACTGTTTTATCTGGATAGGTGAAATTCCCAGTTTCATTTTCACCTCTGTGGGGGTATGTTTAGTAGGCCACAACCTCCCTCTTCTGCCCAGACTTTGTAATCAATCTCACTTTCATCTTCCAACTTGAGCGTCATCATCTTCGCTACCATCTGTTCTTCTTTAGGGATTACTCCTACCCCCAGCTGCACCTGTAGGTCGCAGCCTAATAAATTACATTCTAATTTGGGCATATATAACAAATTCGCATATCCCTCTTCCGAATTTCTCTTAACAGCAACTTGCTCTATAACCAGTACTTCAAATAGGTCACTATTGGCATCCCTTACTTTGCACATCCCCTTACTTAATTGGCATCCTTTTGGGAATCTTGAAATACATGATCTCAGCCCCAGTATCAACTAAAAATTCAAATTCTTCCCCCTGGGGACCTATTTTCAAATTTTTCAAGGGCTCTATCTTATGATGATTCATTTTCACTGGAGGATAGAGCCCCTGACACCCTTAATCATCATTTGCCCCAATATCTGTTTCTCTATACAGCCTCCTGTCCCTTTTCCATTTCTTACAATCTCTTTTGAAATGACCCTTTTCTCCTCAGTAGAAACACTTCCCCTCCCAAGAGCCCTTGTACAGTTCCCGAGTCTCTTCCCTTTTCTGTTTATCTGTTTCCTTTTGTTCCTCTCTTTCTCTGTCCTGGCTCTCTCTAGCCACTGCAACCATGATCCTCACCTTGACTTCATCTTCTCCTCTTCCCTTCTCAAATACACCTTTTGCGCCTCTTGCAGCCACTCATTCAAGCCTTTCTCCTGCCAATCCTCCCATCTTTTCTGGCTTTCTTCTGATGTCATTCCATGCTCTTGTCACAAATTGCACTCTCACTAGCACTTGCCCCTCTGGAATCTCAGGATCTACGCTTGAATACAATTGAAAATTTCGCTTCAGTCTTGCTAACCAAGCACTGGAGGTTTCATCTTTTTCTTGTTTTGCTGTCAAAAGCCAGCCTCACATTACTACTCCTAGGGACTGCCTCCCAAATACCTTTGATGATTAACGATCTATAATCTCTCATGTTTCTGCATCTGACCTCATCATTCGGGCCCCAGTCAGGCTGATTGATAGGCATCTTTTTGTCCCCTGGAAGGCCAGCCCTGTTTTCCCTTTCCCATATCCTCATACCAGCTGCTCGTATTAGCTAGATTTCTTCAGAGGAAAAAAGAAATGCCTAGTATTGAATTAAGTTCCTCCCAAATATATATATTTGGGCCCAAAAACTGATCAACCTGGCTGGCTATACCTATGGGATCTTCTAATAAGGTTTTCATCTTTTTCTTAAAATACCTCACTTCAGAGGCAGTCAAGGGCACATCCACAAATCTAGTCCCCACCCAGGCGCCACCCATGGGGACTTCCTTTAAGGGGGGATAGTAACTTTTCCACTGTCTCTCCCTTCGGTAAACACTTCCCTGCCTGCGATCAAGTATTGTAAGGGTGACCCCCTGAAACAGCAGCTTCTTCCTTTGGTCTCACCGCAATCGTACAATCACAAGAATGAACTACACCTTCACTTGGGGGATTCTCTTGATTTATAATCTCCTGCTCATTCTCTTTACTAGTCAGTGACACTCCTGAGGAAACCTGGGGTGTTAGGGAGATACTAGGGAGGAGGGGCTGAAGTATAGAAGGAGCAGAAGGAGGTACAGGGAAAACTTGGGGTATTTGAGGAGGATTAAGGGGGAGACGCTGGGGGCAGTGGGAGTAGTGAGGGGCACAGGGAGAATAATAGGGGAGGGGGCTATTGGGGGTACTGGAGGGGCAGGGAGGGGTACGGTTTGAATAGGAAGAGGTAATGGAGGGGTGGGGAGGGGTATGGGTTGGATAGGAAGAGGTAACAGAGGGGTAGGAGGATGGACTGCTGGGAAAACAGAAGGAGGGGATGGGAGACAGTCCAATGGGTTCCACTTCTTTTCAGATTCCTCTTTTTCCTCTTTAGTCTGTTTGGATACTTTATATACCCTAATCTTCTTATCCCAAATTTCATTTTCTACCCAACAGGTTGTGTATTGTATCTCTTCTTTGTCTGGGACCTCTCTTAAATTGATATGCCTTTTGAAGGCTAGGCATAACCACTTCTCTTTTGACCTATACCAAGGCAAATAGACAGGTCTCTCTTGAATACTTTCCTGTGGCCAAATTTCAACACAGTATTTTATCACTTTAATTTTATCCAATTCCTTTGGAAAAGTTTTATCATTATCCCAGTATTCTAACATTTCTCCCAATGGACTGTTAGGTAGAATATCTCTTAAGTTTTGTTTTTTTGGTTCTTCCCTTACGGGAATTCTTGCCTGCACATTGACCCATGTTCCTTATGAGAACAATTAAACAAATAATTTAATTTTAATTCTTGCCTGCACATTGACCCATGTTCCTTATGAGAACAATTAAACAAATAATTTAATTTTAATTCTTGCCTGCACATTGACCCATGTTCCTTGTGAGAACAGTTTTAAAAATAATTTAATTTTTGAGGTGGTGACCAGATAATAGTTAAAACTAATTAAATTAAATTAAGAGAAAAGAAATATCTATATGCGAGTGAAGTACAGAGGTGTGAGAAACTAGACTAGTTATGGAAGGGTATAGGAATCCAAGTAAACTCTATGATGGGAAACAAACAGACCAGGGAGCTAAAAAGAAAAATGGTAGCCTGTGGGAAAACAGTGCACCGTGGGAACTTGACGTAAGACAAGATGGCTACCTGACCAGATATGTCCCCAGATCTTTCTGGTCTGCCCTCTGACGCAACCCACACTGCCAGTCAACCACCACCAAGCCACCGCCTCTTCCTGGGAAGAACCCTCCCTTTCCGAGATGTCTCTCCTTGATAACAAAATGGCTTCTCCCAGTTGCCAAGAGGAGCCACACACCACAACCTTTTTTATTCTCTACTAGTTGTTGTCCTTCAAGTATCACTTAGATCTTATCCTCTTAAGGAGTAAGAACCCTAAACTTAATGAACAAATAATTTCGAAAATTCCCTGTATTCAAAATAATAAACTAAATCCTCACACCAAACAAGTATCAAAATGTTTATTCCAATACCTAATCCCACAAAATCACAGTACACACCAAAGCAAACAAAAGCCCCAATACAAACTAAAAACTCCACATTCATTCAAGCAACTCTGGGAAGTGGTCTGAGGACTTTTTGGCCTCTGCCTCACTCCAAAACCTCACTTCACTGGTCTCCCGCCTCCGCAGTGAATCTAAATGAGCAATAACTAATAATAAAAAAAATGAAGAAATATCTTCATAAAACAAATTCCACAAACAGAATGCACCCAAGTAATTTTGGACCCAAAAGTAAAAGACAGATAACTCCTTTAAAAAAAGGCAAACTGTAACCCTAACTGGCAGGTCCTAAACCTCCCTCTCACCCCTAATGAGTAAGGGGACTTCTTCCAACTAGCGGGCTTCACCCTCCCCAGCCTGTCGCTGCACTGCGAGGAACTCTTCCCTCAGCCAGCTCCTTGACTCGCCGCACACAGAGTCATTGGTTTGAGTCCTAAGCCCCCCTTGGTCAGGCATCTGCTTCCTCCCCCTGCCCGAAGAGGAACAATCCCCCAGCCAGTGGCCACACACTCAGTGGGTCTCCGGTTAGGAGTCTCTTGCCTTGCCCCCAAGGGTCCTACTTCCCTAGACACCCAGGACTCTCCCCACACTCGTCTTAGGGAACACTCTCCAGGTTGTGTCGGTCAGTGGAACCCCCCTATGCCCCTGCCTTGTCTGGGTCCCACCGCATGCGCCAGCTTCCAAATCAAGGGTCCAGTGATGTCCACCCCCTCCCAGACAGCCACCCCAATGCCTGTCGCTGCAGCTGAGAGACCCCGGTTCCGGTGGTCTTTCTGACAAGTCAGAAAGTTGTCCCCACCAAACCCTCCCCTCCAGTTCCTTTGCTACTTGACCGAAGATGCCCCTCGGAGCCCCCACCCTAGGGAAGCGGGAGCCTATACGGGTAAGGACAGATGAAAAGGAAGCACTCCCCCTTCTCCCACTCTCGGGGTCCTGCGGGGTACCACACTCATTTGTAACTCCACTCACTTCCTTCTTTTCCTGGCTGGGCTCCTTGCAGAAAACCGGAACTACGGTACTCAGAGGCCCGCACTCGCTTCGGGAGTCCAGTCTACATAGCTCCTGTCTCACTCATCCATTTTTCACACACGTGTACGCCCCCTTATGCCACACCCGACTCGTGACACTAACCTGTGCGCTGCAAGCCCCGCTCCCGCTTGGAGGGCCCTCACAGTCTGGGTTGTTGTATTGCCAATTGTTCCTTGGGCGTAGCCAAGCGGCCCTTCTTCGGTCCCAAAGAACCATGAAACCTGGGTGGCCGAAAATCAGCTGGACATGTCTTCTCCAGTCCTGTCCTTCCCCAGGACCGCCTCTGGGTGTGGTTATCCCGGATGAGTCCCCAAAAACTGTTAAAAATAAATGAAGCCAGCAGCTTTTAAAAGGTGAGCCTGTTTATTGTAAACCAGGAACAATTGGAAACAAGGCCCCAGGATAAGCGCAGGGCCTGTGCAAAAAGCCAGAGTAACAAAAAAATGCGTGACACGTGGGGTGTTCCCTTGGACTTCGAATTCCGCAGGAGGACCATGTGCCAAGCACTTGGAGGTTTTAAAGTCTTTTGCACCACCACAATGGTGCATTTTTCAATCCTCGCACTGATTGGTCTCTTCTGTTCGCTGGTTGGTCTACACTGCCGTGTAATCCTGACCAATCATTTAAAAATAAATCCATTCTATTGGTTGACTCGTTCTCCAGTCACAGTTTAGGGTGGTGTTGTCATCTCTTGTACCTTATGAGGTAATATTCTAGAAAGTTCCTTCTGTTAAATTCATTGGGTCCTTGTTATACCTTCTTCTATTGGTACATACCCATACATCAGCGCATTTAACTTAAATCATTACATTAATTATATCATTAACACTTGTCCTAGGTTGAGAAGGAAGTGAGTTTTTTGGGAGGTTGTGGTCAAACCAATCAGTGCTTGGATTTGAATATTGGCACCTGGTTTGGCCACTGAAGGTATGGACTGCCTCTGAGAACACAGGGGGTTAAAAAGAGCAGAGAACTCCCAGGAGAGCTCACTTGGTCCCAGTCAGTGAAGGAGGTCAGAGCTCCCCTGTCCAGCTGTGGGCTGGGAGGCGGAGAGGAAGCCATGCGGCCAGGTGAGGTAGGCTGGAGCTTTGGGCAGATGACAGGGGTGAAGGCTTTGCAAGGTGGAAGGGTGGAAGAACATTGAGAGGCATCAGGCCCCCTCTCCCCCGGGAGAGAGATAGAGAGAGAGAGAACCAGTGCCTGTGCTGCCTTGAAATTTGATATCATGTGCTGGCAGCACGGCCGGCCAGAAGAAGGAGTGGGGGATGCGGCACCGAGAACTGGCTGCCGTGGGAGTTCTGGGCAGACAGAGGCAAAGATTTTAACCCTTTTGTTGAATAATGAAAACCTTACAAATACTGATCCTCCTGAATCTGAATGAGGAGAGAGAGATGAAGCAGGAGGAAATGAGCAGGTGTGATGAAAGTTGGTGCAAGTGAGAGATGTCCGAAGAGTTGAGAAGAATCCTAGGTGGGAGGAGATGATGGAGTGGCCTTGGGCTGGACTCTTTTCTTGTATGGCCATGGACAGACGCATGTTTTTCCTGTGGCACAGAGACTGCGTTTAGGGGGAGGCAATGCCTTGGAGCCAAGAGAATGTGGTGAAGCAGTAGCATGAACAGAGATGGCTGAGGAGGGTGTGGGATGCCCTCTGTCTTCAGTGGAGAGGAAGATCTCTGTTCACGAGACCCCTCGGCCCCAGGGGGTAAATTTGCGGGGGGACTGGTGTCCCGAAGTTGAGAGACTGTTGCTTTTTGGGAACTGGGCAAAGTATCCTTAAAAGGGGAACCCTAGAAGCAGTTCTGGTCTGTGTGCAGTGGTGAGAGCACTGAACATGGAGGGGAGAAGTCACAAGGGCAAATGTACTCCAAGCGGTGCCACGAGTGACATGGAAACACAAGAGGTTTCAACTGTGTTTCCGGGGGAAGCCTGTGGTGCAAGGGGGGACTCCTCTCTCCCTGATGGACTGAGAGTTGATTATTTGAGGGGTGGTGATGGACTGAAAGTTTATTATCTGAGAGATGGTGACGGGGCGGAAATCTAAGATACTATTTCATGCTGTGGAGGAGGAGGAATGTATTTGGAGAGTTTTCATTCTGAGTTCTGTGTCTGTTCCTTTTTACATATTGTAGTTAATAAAGTTTTTTTTTTCCCCTTTATTCCTAAGTTGGAGCCTGCTTTGCTCTATTTCTGATCACATCTCACAGCAGCCACTAGGGGAAGTATATTTTCATGGGGGCACTGGCATTGTGCCAGTGTCAAACCATGACAACACTTCATAACTTTTTAACATTATATTATTATATTATTAACAATTCATAACTCCACTTATGAAAGCCAACTTATCCATTAGAGGAAGGAGTAGGTTTGAGGGGAGGAGATGGGGAGAAAGGGATTGTGGGGAGAAGAGACACAAGTGGGAGGCCATTCCACGTGGTGACCGCCATCTTGTGTTCCTTCTTTGGGGTTCAGAGAACTGCCATCTTGGGGACAAACTTTGGGTTTTATGGCTGGGAAGGCGGGCAAGGTTGGAGGGACTGGGGAGAGGTCCTTGACATTGTGGCCAGCACTCTCTGGGCAAGGGTGCCGGGGAGGTTGTCGGTAGCCAGGGAGATGGTCTGCAAACCCGCACCTTCCCTGGGTGGGTTCCATCCCTTGATCCACCTGGTGTAGGAGAAGAGGGAGTAGGAACAGGGGATAAGGAACAAGATGCTTTCGGGAAAATTGGGGACGACTGGTCTGGTTACTTTTCCACTTTCCCTTCTAGGTCTTTTACAATTGCCTACATTTTTACAAAAATATGGGAAAAATAATTTCCTGACCGATTGCCCTCTTTAGTCCCCGCAGTGAGCCTCGCTCCACCTTGTTCCAAAAAGCGATGGTCTTAACCTCTTGGGGAGTAACATTTGGAAAGTGAAAAAACAACCATCTAATAAACCTTTTCAACTTACCCTAAGAAAATTCCATTTCCCCACCCACCAGGCAACCCACAACTTGGGAATAAACCTCCCACTGCTGTACCGACAACCTGGCATCCATGATGTCAACACGGCTTTTTCTGCCCTCTTCTGGAGGTTAAAAGGAATGAACTAAAGAAAAAGGGTCTGGGGAATCGCTGAGGGTGGGATTCTGACACTGTGCACTGAGCCTCCTCTCAGGCCAAGGCACTTAGGAGCGCACCAGCACCCAACCTGTGAGCCCCCAGCCAGGTCAGCCCCAGCTGCTGGAAGGGGTCCTCCCTGACATCCTCCCTGACACACTGGAGGTTGTCCTTTCCTCTCCTGGAAGCCAGAGTGACCAAAAAGTGGGAGAGCTCCACAAGGGTGCTGATGCTCCACCAAGTTTCACAACACCGACCTCTCGGGTTTGGGGCACAGATCTTTCATGGGGTCTCGCCTAGAGGCCCAATGTTGGGTGCCAAGCTGATGCACGTCTGGTTTCTGGGAAAAAGCCCCATCAGGCTAGCTCGCTTTCTCCCCCGGAACCACGCTGCCAAGTGGCCAGGTCACTGACCAGCACGGGTAGCGGTGCAGTCGGGGGGCAGATCCTGACAGCTGACGGATGGTTAGTTGACACGGTAGCTGCTCAGAGATGTCTGTGGCTAGCCCGATCTCCTGGCCCATGCCAAGAGTGGCCACCCCCTATGTGCCCCTCGGGCTGGTCTGGGTGGTGGTACAAGCAAGGCTGCTTAATTCCCAGAAGCAGCAAGGCTGCTCTGTGCGGCTGCTGTTAGTATCCCAAGTAGAGAAATATGGAGTAAAGGAAAGAGAGGCATCACTTGTGCGTGTTCCCAAAAAGTTTTAATTCCTGAGAGGGATGGCTGCACTTGCCCTGCTGCTGGCCACCAGGCACCCTGGGGCAGCAGGCCGGGACTTGGAAGCCACACAAGCACCCCAGGGTTCAGGCCAGGGGCCTGTGGAGGAGCCTGGGAGGCCCTGTGACTCCCAGGGCCTCCGGGCCTCGTGCGATCCCTTGGAAGCATCCAGATGCTCCCACAAGTTCCCCAAACGTCCCCTGCAGCTGCAGCCCCTGTGTCAGCGTGGCCAAGGAGCTGCAGAGGCTGATGTGGCTGCACTGGGCTCTGCGTGGGACACCAGCTCCGCTTTCTTCCCAGATGGGGACGGCGCTGTGGGCACAGCTGGAGCCGCTGGGGAAGTGAGACCACCTGCTCTGCTGTGCCTCATGCCCCTGCTCCAGGAACCTCTGTCCCTCCAAGAGGCTGCTCCTAGCCAGAATAGCCATCCCTGGGACAGCCTTCGAGGAGATTCCATCAGACACTGACCATCCCTCTGAGAAGCTCAGACCATCAAAGATCCAGCATCCCAGGAGCCTCCACTGCCTCTGATGGCCTCCAACCCTGCAGGACCCTCACTGCTGCCAACCACCTCCCTCCCTCTGAGAGCCTCCCCATCGCTGAGACGCCGCCACCCTCCGAGCAGCTTCATGGAGTGTCCATTTCTGCTGCGAGCCCCCAGCCCGTCAAGATCCTCCGCTTCCCAAGAGCCGTCCCTCGCTCCAAGTTCTAGCCTCCCTCCCAGAGAGTCACTCCTGGAGGCCTGGATCCCTCCCAGCCTCTCAGGAATCCCTTCCGGCTTGTGGACACTGAGGAAGCCCAGAACAGCTCTTCCTGCTCCCTTGCAGATCAGCAACATGCCACAGAAAAGGCCAGCACCAGCATGTCCCAGAACATTGACATGGCCAAGGAAAGCTGGGAAGCAGAAATGAGAGCCAAGAGCAGGTGGCAGAGCCACCACTGTCCAGCCCAGGGCTCCCAGGACACTGTGCCTCAGCCAGCCAGGGACAGCCCAAGCTTGGTGGCACAGGTGGTCTCCAGGAGACCGTGGAGGTTCCGTGATCTCCAGGACGCTTGCCTGAGATGACCTCTGTGCTGGTGACTACAATAATGGGATAGCCCATCTGGGATAGGTGTTAAATAAATTAGCATTGCCCCAAAAAGCTGTCGGACTGTTCCTGCTGTTCTGGATTTGACTGGGAGAGGGCTCCTTTCTTCCCAGGAACTGGCTCGGTGCTGGGTTTGGGTTCAGGCTAGGAACGCTGTGGAATTGTGAACTACTTGATTTGATTTAAAGTCCTGTTTCTCCTCTGGGGCTGAGGAAGTATCAGTTTCATCCCTCACAAGTATTTTTTCCAAGTGCAGCCGGTCGCACAGCCGTTTCTGGTGCTCCCGGGACGGTAGGACCGCGGTTCACAGGGTTTAGGAGCTGTGTTCTGCAGCTCTCCGTTCCTGCTCTCGGGACGCTGCGGAATTCCGGCCGCGCTGCGGTCAGGGGCCCCGGGGTGAACCGCGCATGCGCGGGAAGGGGCCGTACGGCCCCGGGCCCTCGGCGCATGCGGCGATCCGCGCGAGCTGCGCATGCGCGGCACGGGGCCTGACGCAAGGCCGCTGCAATCGCCGTGCGCTTTATCCTGTCCGACCTTGAGTGCACGGCCGCCACAGGACCCGGGCTGTCGCAGCCGCGCCGGTGTGCACCGCGCCGCTTCTTTGCCCGTGTCCTGCCTCGAGCCGGGCCAGCCTGTACACCGAGCTGTGCATCCGTGTCGGGAAGCCCCCGTGCAGCTGCGGACCCCGTGCGGAGTCCGAGCGGCGCGCCGAAAGCGAGAGGTGGGATCAGGCATTATCGGAGTCAGCCCCCGGCGGGGGTCCTGCGGCGCGTCTCGGCCCCCCCGCGGCCCACGTGGGTGGAGGTTTCCAGAAGAGCCGCGGCCCCGCGCGCCCCGTCCTCCGCTGCCGCCATGCTGAGCGCGAGCCGCCTGCCCCTGCTGCTGCCGCGCGCCGCGCCCGCGCCGCCCGCGCGCCCCGCGCAGGTCAGCGCCCTGAGGGGCCGGGGGGACAGTGCGGGCCGTGAGGGCCCGAGCGCTCCGGGACACAGAGCGGGGGGACAGTGCGGGCCGTGAGGGCCCGAGCGCTCCGGGACACAGAGCGGGGGGACAGTGCGGGCCGTGAGGGCCCGAGCGCTCCGGGACACAGAGCGGGGGGACAGTGCGGGCCGTGAGGGCCCGAGCGCTCCGGGACACAGAGCGGGGGGACAGTGCGGGCCGTGAGGGCCCGAGCGCTCCGGGACACAGAGCGGGGGGACAGTGCGGGCCGTGAGGGCCCGAGCGCTCCGGGACACAGAGCGGGGGGACAGTGCGGGCCGTGAGGGCCCGAGCGCTCCGGGACACAGAGCGGGGGGACAGTGCGGGCCGTGAGGGCCCGAGCGCTCCGGGACACAGAGCGGGGGGACAGTGCGGGCCGTGAGGGCCCGAGCGCTCCGGGACACACAGCCGGGGAAGCGGGCTGGGCTGGGGGAGCGGCGAAGGGCGCTGCCTGCGGGCGAGTCCGGGCCCAGGCCGCGGCTTTTTCGTGCTCAAGATTTTACTAAGAGCGGGCTCATGTGGCTGCGGGGCGATGCGGTCCTGGGGCGTGTAGAGGAGCCTGTTTTACGTGTTTGAGTGTGTTCTGTGTTAAGGAGGTTTGTAGTGTGTTCGCTCGATTCCTCACCGTGACGGTGACAGCGGGGATCGGGCACGTAGAGGCGATTTAGGGACAAGCGGGGACCGCAAATCCCCCCGTGCTGTGCCGGCCCTGCTGGCTCTGCTCTGTCGCAGCCTGAGCCACCCGTGCTCAGTGCCTGGGCCTTACGTCTTTAAATATCAGCAGAGTAGTCTCGGCTCGATCCCGTTCGCATTAAAATATCTTTTTAGAAGTTTGTTCTTAATCAGAAAGAGGATTAATGCTTCCCGAAGTCTCCGGGATGCTGCTTTACACGTGCAGAGGGACTGCCAAACTGGGGCGTAGCTGGAGTTGCAGCGGAATCGCAGCTGCAGGTTCCTCAAGGGATGCCGTGGGGCTTTTCTTGCTGACCAGTCACAGAGCTCTGAGAAATGGGGTTAATGTTTATCTGCTGCTGACTTAGGAGATGTCTTTACCTGGTAACATGGTCACAGATTGTTCTGTATGAGGGAAATACCTCGGTTCTGGTCATAGGTTGTGGCAGATTAATTAGTGCAGTAATTGGGGGGGTGCTGTTTATGTCAGCTTGAGTCTTGCTTAAGTTGTTAGTTCCTTTGCAGTTAAGTGTTTAAAGAGGGTACACTGTAGTAGGGCAGTGTTGCTTCAGACATTGTCTGCTTCTGAAAGACTTGCTTTGAAGATCTCTTGATGTTTTAAACTAAACTCTCATTTGAATGTCTCTGTTTTACAGACGTTTTGGAATGGCCTCAGCCAAAATGTTCTCAGAGCAGCATCCAGCAGGAAATACGCGTAAGTGCTCCTTGGGATGGTCGTGTTTGGCTCTTGGTGTTTATGGTTACGCTTTTCCTGATATCAAAACTGATTCTTGGAGCCAGGGATTGGGTAACAGAGCCAAAGCAGCAGAATAAAACTGGAGCCTCCTCCAGTAACTTTTTTAAGGCTGTTTCTTAATGTCTTGTTTCTCTCCAGGGGAGCTTTGAAAATGCTGTTCCCTGTTGCTCCCCCCACAAGCAGTGCCCGTAAAGCATGGATTGCTGAGATGTGTTTGATTAAAACCAACCAAAAAGTAATGCAAACACTATTAGGACAAATTGTTTTACGCTGACATGATCTGGGTGATGTCTGGATCCATGGCCCTGAAGATAAAGTTCATTTCAAACATGCATTTGGATCACTCATTTTCCTTGTTGCAGGATGAAGGGAGCAGTTGGTTGTGTGACTTACTCAGATATTTGTGGCTGATGCTGATTCAGGCCATGGGCTGGGAAATCTGTTTGTGTTGGGAAAGCTGGGTCTGTCTAGTACAGCTGAATGTTCCAAGCTCACTGCTTTGTTATTGCAACTGGAGTTAGAGCCCCTGGCAGCTTGGGCACAGAGAAGGTGACATTCCTGGGAATAAACAGTCCTGCTCTGCTGCAGAATGCCTTCTCCATCCCAGAATGTGCCTTTGTCTGTGAACAAAGCTGTGGTGCAGGGATTCTCTGAGCCTCAGGAGGGGTAATGCACTCTTCCCAGAGAGGAAGAAAGGGTTCAGATTTGTCTTGTGTGAGAACCACTCCCGTTTTTCAGGACTAAATTCACTTGTTGCTCCTGAGGATCAGGAAGGTGGTTTGCTTTGGCTCTGGCCCAGAGCACCCTGCATGGGCCAAGTGATTTATCACTGTGGATTCTTCTCCCCATGCTAAGCAATGGTAACATAATAAATTGTATTTGTTTATTTTTCACTCATTCAAAATTATTTGAATGTTTTCAAATAAGTTTGAACACCAGGGTTGCCCAGAGCAGATGTGGCTGCCCCTGGGTCCCTGGAAGTGTCCAAGGCCAGGTTGGACAGGGCTTGGAGCAGCCTGGGATAGTGGAAGGTGTCCCTTCCCATGTCAGAGAGTGGCAGTGGATGAGTTTAAGGTCCCTTCCAACCCAAACCAGTCTGGGATTCTGTGATCAAAAGTAACCCAAAACAGTCCTGTCTGTAGGAACAAAGTTAGTTACGGCTTTTTTATACCAGACTCTTAAGGGTTGTTGAGAAGATATAAATACCTATATGAAGTAAAGATATTCTGGGGAAAAATAATACTTTATATGCTTATTTTAACAAGCAATGGTTTGCCTGTAAGTAGTCTGGCTCAGAACAGAGGCACAAGCTTGAATTTGAGTGTAAGAGTCAGAGAACACCTTAGATCAGGATACAGCCTGGATTTGCCTCAACATGGAGTGGAAAATCACTTTGTCCTGTCTTTGGGACTGGACATTTCTTTGCAGTGAATTATTTTCCTTTAATGGTAATTTTACTTTCCCCTGATGTGCTGTCCAGGTCAGAAGCGATCAAAGGCGCTGTTATTGGGATTGACCTGGGTACCACCAACTCCTGTGTGGCCGTTATGGAAGGGAAGCAGGCGAAAGTGAGTAGAACAGGAGCGTTACGCGTGGGGCGTGTCCAGCGTGTCCCTGAGCTGAGTGTGGATGTCACTCTTGCCTTTGTGCCAGGTGCTGGAGAACTCGGAGGGTGCCCGGACCACGCCGTCGGTGGTGGCGTTCACGGCCGAGGGCGAGCGCCTGGTGGGGATGCCGGCCAAGCGCCAGGCGGTCACCAACCCCCACAACACCTTCTACGCCACCAAGCGCCTCATCGGCCGCCGCTTCGACGACTCCGAAGTGAAGAAGGACATGTGAGTGAGGGGACAGTGCCGCTGCCAGCACCAGGGCAGCAGACACCGCGGGGGTAGCGTGGCCTGGTCTGCTTCCGGACACGGCCCTGCTCTGGGGGAAGCTGTTGTGCCCTCAGCTCTCGAGGTTGCGGTGCTTCTGTGTGAGGGCCGGGCTGTGTTTAGCTGCATTCGTTGCTGATCACATTAAGGCTTCCAGAGAAGAAAAAAAAAGGCTTGCTGGTGCTTGCAGTGCAGATTTTTCTAATTCTTGAGGGTGCTTGCAATCAAAGCTGCGTGATCATACCTCAGGCCTGTGATTAAATGAGGTGTCTGATTAAAGCAGCAGAGAACAATGCAGTGTGTAAGCTCTCTGCAGGGCTGGTGCCTAGGCATGAGTCCCATCTGTGTGTTTGATGACTTAATTCCCTTTCTTTGAGACCTTAAATAGGGCGTAGTAATATGTTTCTGACTCGTCTCAAACACTTATAAAGTTGGTATATGTACATTATTTGTGTTGTGTAAGTGTTGGCCGCAGCAATCTGTAATTGGTACCTCTGGATCTGGAGCTCTGCTGGCGAGTTCAGTGTTCTTTGTTTAGAGCTACACGTGTTCATTGCTGATACTCATATAGGTATAGGGCTTGTGCTGCTGCAGAAACTGAGTGTGAGTTTTGTGCTTTTCAGTAAGAACGTCCCGTTTAAGATTGTCCGTGCCTCCAATGGGGACGCCTGGGTGGAGGCTCACGGGAAGCTCTATTCTCCCAGCCAGATCGGTGCCTTTGTCCTCATGAAGATGAAGGAGACTGCAGGTTTGTACAGCTTGCTCTGTGCTGTCTCTGTGCTTTGTACGTGGAAGTGCTTCAGCCATAACAACGCTTTCTTGATACTAAACCCTCGTAGAGCAGGGCTGCAGATGGGGGAAGGGAACAGAGTGGGCTCCTAGGAAGCCTCCAGGAAGATCAGTGCCCACCTCATTCTTGAATCTTTGGCAAAGTGTAACAGTGCTTTACTTAAGGGATACTCATACCAGAATCGGTTGCTGATTGAGTTGACTCTGGTTGAATTCGCACTCTCTCAGAAGGGGGAGCTCCGTTTCCTTGGAAGCTGCAGTCCTTGTGCCTCCCTGGCTGCTGCTGAGCACAGGCTGGGGCAGCCAGGCTTGGGGTGCCTTTTTTCCTACTCAGCTGCTGGGTACGTGGCACGCAGGGAGAGAGGGAGTGTTCATGGGACTCCATTGTTGGGGCATAATAGCTAATTAAGCAGTGGTGACTTTAAATCTTCACTAGGGGAAAATACCTATTGGCCTGGAGAAATGTGTCCTCTCTTGCTCAATTCCTTAGGTAGTTTCTGGGGAAATTAAGTGTAGTACAGAGAGGGAACAGTCAGTAGTGCCTTCTGCACCCTCACTTGTTAAACACTGTGTCCAGTGAGCGTGAGGAGGGTAAGACTGAAGCTTCATTAATTATTGTATATTCTGTATTAGGTTCTGGGCACTTGCCAGAGCTCCACCAGTAGTAAAGTACAAGTGTGTGGTGTGTGAGCATCTAGAGGTGGTAGATCTGACTGACTCCGATCTGCCTTCAGCAGGGATCTGCTTGCTGGCTTTTGGCCTGGATGCTACCTGGCTTCAGCGGTGGATTTGCAGGCAGCAGAGAGCAGTGCAGTGTCTAAGCTCTGTGCAGGGCTGCTGCACAGCCATGAGTCCTGTCTGTGCTTCCACACTGCATTGTGCACATTTGTAGTTTTTAGCAGGTCTCAATATGCATTTGGTGACTTCTCTTTTTTGAGACCTTAAAATAGGGTGCGATAGATATTTTTCTGACTTGCTGTCTCAAACACTTATGAAGTTGGTATATGTACATTGCTTGTGCTGAGTGTTAGCAACAGCAGAGATTCTATAAATGGGATGAAAATGAGTAACTTTTAAGGGCATCACATGTGGAAAAATGGAGTACAGCTTCAGTCTCACACAATAAAAAGACAGGCTGTCAGATAATGGATTACAGTGGCATCCACTCACTGATGGAATTGCAGAGGTGTATTGCTATGCTGCCAGAAGTCTACAAACTATTCCGTGTTTTGTGGAGGGACTGGAATTCTGCACAGCTCCCTGTGCATTTTCCCAGCAAACAGCAAGCCTGTCTTCTGTAGGTTGGGAGAAATAATTTCAAACTAGGTACTAATGGAGAGAGCCTATTTACAAAAGCATGTAGTGATGGGACAGGGGCAGTAGATTGAGACTAAGAGAGTGAGTTTAGGTTAGACAGTAAGAGGAAGTTTTTCCTGTGAGGCTGGGCAGGCCCTGGCACAGGGTGCCCAGGGCGGCTGTGGCTGCCCCTGGATCCCTGGCAGTGCCCAAGGCCAGGCTGGACAGGGCTTGGAGCAGTCTGGGATAGTGGAAGGTGTCCCTGCCCCTGGCAGGGTATGGAATAGGATGGGGTTTAAGGTCCCTTCCCACCCGTTCTGTGAGTGATAACTTGGCATTCTTACAAGAATAACTTCCGTTTTGTCTCCTTTTTCTTCCAGAAAATTATCTGGGGCATGCAGCAAAGAATGCCGTGATCACAGTCCCTGCTTACTTCAATGATTCTCAGAGACAGGTACATCAAGCTGGGAGATGTTGGGGCTCATAAATTGCGTTCAGTTTCTGTCAGCAGTCAGCACTCTCCCCTTTCCTCCTCAGGCTACCAAAGACGCTGGGCAGATCGCTGGCTTGAATGTCCTGAGGGTAATTAATGAGCCCACAGCAGCTGCACTTGCCTATGGGCTGGACAAGTCTGAAGACAAAGTGTAAGTGCATAACACCAGCCCTCTGAAATAAACCTGCTGGGATTTGTCTCCTTTGCTTGCTGGGTTTTTGAGCACTGCTTGGAGTTCTGCCAAGGTGGACTCAGCTTTTAGTGAGAGCTCTGTAATGTCACCTCTGTTCTGTGCCAACCAACCTTGTTAAAGAGAATTCACAACTTGCAGCTACAGCTTAATTATCCAACCCAAGTGTCAATTTAATTTCCTTACCTGCCTGAGGCAGTGGTGGGTGTGGCTGAGGACAGCTGGGTGACAGGCTGTCACTAGAGGTGTTGATGGGCAGCACAGGAGCTCTGCTGAGCTGTGCCAGCTGTCCATGGCTTGCAGCTCCCCTGCCTGCATTCAGTCCTCTGTTGCTGTCGGGGGTGATTACAGAAGTGCAGGCTTTTGTTAGACTTTCTGTATTTCTGAGGTATGCTGGGAAAGCCTCATTACATTTGAAACATTCTGGAAAAAAAAGCCATTTTGTAATAGTTCTGGTGTCCCTGCTCTTGTCATTGCATGTGAGAAGTGTGATTTTGGAGAGGCAGGAGCTGCCCTCTGAAAAAATGGGCAAGGTCAGGCTTTGTGCAACACATCTTCCAGGGACCCCCACATGGACTCTGGGTGCTCAGGGGGTATGGACATTTTGAGGTTGTTCACTGCTGTCTTTAGAGAGGCTTTGAACTTGTGTGGGCACCAGTGTGCGTTCTGCACATCATCTCTTGAGGAGAGGGAGTTTGAGCCACTCACCTTTGTGGAGAAAGTAATATTGTCCTGCCTCTCTTCCTGCAGCATCGCAGTCTATGATCTGGGTGGTGGCACTTTTGATATCTCTGTGTTGGAAATCCAGAAGGGAGTCTTTGAGGTGAAGTCCACCAATGGTGACACTTTCTTGGGTGGAGAAGATTTTGACCAGGCCTTGCTACAGTATATTGTGAAAGAGTTCAAGAGAGAGGTAAGGTGTCTCTTGAGAGCACAGTTCTGTGTTACATTGCTTTTCAACCTCACTTCTTTAGAAGAATGAGCATTCTCTGAAATTCTTAGGACTTGTCACCTCTGGCACTGCTGGAATTTAAGAGGATTAGACACTACTTAGCCTGGCTTCCACTTCTTCCTCTTCTTTTCTTGAAGTGGAATATTCCTTTCCTGGAAGATGCAGAATAGCAGAACTTCTGCCTTTTTTTCTCTCTGGTATAGCAGGACTGTCCTATACACAGTCTGCTTAGTTTTAAAAGTAAACATCTGTGATGCAGTTGAATGTGACTGGACAGATGCAAACAAGGGTTGCTGGGAGGAAACTGCCATGTAATTCCAACCCCTTTGCTAATTCAATCCTGTCTTGTTATTCTGTGCTGCAGCAGCTTTTCCAAGTTTCAGTCTGTAATTCACTGTATGATCACCTGTGGGGCAGAGGGGGCTGGCAGACTGGAAATGCTGACTACCCGTGCAGCAAGGAGAGAGCAGCACAGTGCACATGGCAGTCTGCTCTAGAAATAGCTCTTCAGTAAAGAGCTCGGAGTGGTGAACTGCAGGGATGTTACTCCTGAGCAGGTGCTGAGAGTCTGTTCACCTTGTTTTTGTCACTCAGACGGGAGTTGACCTGACTAAAGACAACATGGCCCTTCAGAGGGTGAGAGAAGCATCAGAGAAAGCCAAGTGTGAGCTTTCATCATCTGTGCAGGTACGTGTCTGGATCCAGAGCATCCATTACGGCATTAGCAGACACACACTCTGCACTGGCTTTGTTTACTAAGCTCTATGACATGTTTTTTCTTCTGTGTAACCCAGTGGCATCTCTAGCACAGTTGGTCACTCAGCAGGGTGGGCTTTCAGACCACAGAGCGCTGCTGAAAGCTGAGTTGTTGGGTGCTGAGTTTTGCCCTTTTTCTGGCACCACAGCTTCTGATCTTGCAGGGAATGTGACCTTCCCAACCTGTTCTGTACTTCAGAAGTGTGATGGGCATCAGGGAATTTAGCCAGTGCTGCTGGGTTACTGGAACCACTTACAGCTCTGTGCAAGCAGTTCCAAAACCTTGGTGCTACTCATTCCACTGAAATAGCTAATTTGTGTAGTAATTCCTGTACAGAATCTTGACTTACTTGCATATAGACAAGTTGGCTGGACAATGGGCAGCAGCCACCCTCCCTCCTTTTTTCCATCAGCTTTGTATATTAATGCAGTCAAGTGTGTCTTTTATTCATTACTGAATAAGGAACTGGAGAAGTAGCAAGTTGGGAGTGTAATAGTCCTGGCTAAGTGAAATTAAGGTCAATTATATAGTAATTGAAATGGGGAGTCTGCCAAGTTCTAGCTTCTGAATAAGCATCTTTAATTTTATCTGATGGTGGTCTTTTTGCTGGCCAGTGGGGAGCTTATAGCAAGGAGCTGAGGGCAGTCACAATGGCTGCATAGTTCTGCCAGAGACATAGCAAGCTCTGTTTTATGAGCTCAAGAGCTGGCAAATGCAGTTTGTTCATACCAGGAAAGACTGAATTCTTTAACTCTTTAGCAGTGAAGTGAAAACCACTTGCTTTTAGTCCTGTTTTCCCCTAATCCTTTTGACTACACTGTGTATAAAGAGAGTGCACACCTCTAGTCAGCAGCACTGCTTTAATTCTTGTGTAAACTTAATCTCTAGAGCTTAAACCACTAATGTTTTAATTGCTTTGGATTGTAGTGTCTTTTGATGTCAGCATGACTCAGCACTTGAATCAGATGATTTCAGTATACGATTTGCTTTAAAAAATCCAGCTTGTGACAAACAGCCATTAAAGTGGGGATTATGATTCCTTGCTCTAATTAAATTTGTGTTAAATGGCAGCAGAGTGGCTGTTGAACATGAGCTGTTGGTATTTAGAGAACAGCCAGGAGGGAAGGAAATGCCTTTAAGGAATTTACCTGGCGTGGAGTGTCAGTCAGTTGGCCGAATCTTTGGAAGTCTGCAGATGGGCTTTCTTCTGTGTTGTGCTGAAGGAACAGCATTAAGGTTGTCACTTCCAGTGTTTCTCCCTCTACCTCCTGTCTGTGACAAATTGTTTTGCTCAACAATGAAAGACCTTGAAGTAACACAGTATTAAAATTGGGGTTTAACAATTGTAACCATGAGGTGTGGAACGAAATAATTTTCTTACTTCTGAAATGTCAAACATAAAAGTGTGCCTGCTGCCACTTAAACTCTGCTGGAGGGTGAAAGCCAAGCAGATACCTCAGTACAGGCCAAACAGAACCTGTTAGCTGATGTAAAGCCCATTCCTGGTTTTTCCTGAGCCTGTTTCCATGCCACAGACCGACATCAACCTGCCCTACCTGACCATGGACGCCTCCGGACCAAAGCACTTGAACATGAAGCTGAGTCGGGCGCAGTTCGAGGGCATTGTGGCTGACCTGATCAAGAGGACAGTGGCCCCCTGCCAGAAAGCCATGCAGGATGCTGAAGTCAGCAAGAGTGACATTGGGGAAGTCATCCTCGTTGGTGGCATGACTAGAATGCCAAAGGTATGAGCTCAGGGCCTGTTCAGGCAGGGCTGGCACAGCTGCCCTGTGCTTGCTTGTGGGGGTTCAGGACAGAGGAGCTGTGAGTGCTCAGGGCAGACTCAGCGCTGAGGGTCCCATGGGAGCACTGCCCAGGACCTCTCCTGTTTGCTTATCCCAGCTGGGACCTGGGGCTGGAGCTGAGTTGCGCTGTACGGAGTCAAGGGGGACGTGCTGGGAGGTGAAAGTCCAGCTGCAGCCTGACATCCCGGTGTGCACTGGACACGAGCGGCATTGCTGAGAAGTACAGGGCATTTCCTCTTGTTGTGGACTCAAGTGTGGTAAAGGTTCATTTCAGTGACAGCCACTTGTTAGCAATCTCTGCCTTCCAAGGGATTTCCAGCACTTCCAGCTATGAAGAACCTGCTTGAGCAGAACCCCTCTGGTACCTGCTGATTGTGAGTAATCAGAGCTACCTGTTGGAGGCTGCTGTTGGCAGGCCCATTTACCTGGCTCTTGCAGACACTTCTTATCTAAAGCCTGGCCCTTAGTTCTGTGGAGATAAGCTCAGCAGGTAGCTTTAAAGCCTGTTGTGCTGACATGCACAGTTGTGCAGATAACTGCTGTCTGCGGGTGATTTACTGCTCCTGTTCCAGCCATGCTCTGCTGCTGCTCCTCCATCCCAGAGCTAAACAGAGGTGTTCCCTGCTCCCTCCAAGGGTACAGCCTGGCCTTTCCTGCAGAGAGCACCAAAATCTCACTCCAGAGGGATCACTCAGGCTTGGACTATTTGTTGCTTTGTGATTTGCAGGTCCTCTCTAGGACAGTAGGTGTGTTCATGGTCCTGCTTGGGGTTGATTTGGGGTTTGGTGGGAGGGTTTTTCCTCCCTGTATTACTGAGCCTGGTGGGTGGAGGGTGATACTGGTGTGAGCAGAAGGTCACCCAGGCAGGGGAGCCAGAGCAGCAAGATAAACAGAAGCTCCTGTTCTGGCCAAAGCTCAGGTGGAGTAACTCTGCTGTATGTTCCCAAAGTCCTTGTTGTTCCAGCTGGATAAAGGAAAAATGGTGTGATTACATATGTATGAAGTGATGAAAACACAAAACCTTTTCCTGAAACATTATATGTCCTTCAGGGGTGGAAGACAGATCTTAAATATTGGTTGGTTTCTTTATTTTCTTCTTCCCCTCTTAACCCCCAGCCATGTGTAGCTTTGAGCTGACAGAATGCCTTCCTCAGTGTCTGTAGTCAATGCTCTGCCTCTGAAATTGGTGCCAGTGTGTTGTACACAGCCAAGCCTTCTCTTGAGTACTTTGTTCTGCTCTCTTCCCCCTGCTAGGGGGGAATGTGGCTCCTCTGGACCTCTCCCAAGGCCAGTACTCTGGGAGATGGACCATGGGTGGGTACAAGTATTGTTTTGTACTGTAAAATGCACCTCCAGAGGGAAACGCTTGCATTTAATTACATGTTCACACATAAGAGTCACCTCTGTAATGAGCACTCTGGGCAGGTGTCTCCTGGCTGCAGTGCAGAGTTGGGTGTTTGCTTCCAGCAATTTTCCAGGCACGTCCCACTCACCCAGGCTGGTGTGCCCAACACCTGTACTGGGGCAGGAGGCCCAGCCCCACAGCCTTCTCTTGTAGGGTAGAGGAGGGCAATTCTGAGCTGTGCCCTGGGGCAGACCCTAGTGCATTCCTGTCTGGATGCTTCAGCAGGAAGTCTGTTGGGATCTTGAGCACAGATGTGGGGAAGGACTGAGCAGGGCAGAGCTGACAGCAGAGCTCAGAGTGCTGACAAAACACATCTCTGCTGAAACAGTCCATGAAATAAAGAGCTGGAAAGCACTGTTCTTTATACAATTCCCTTTTTTTTTCCCTTTACTGCGCACAAACAACATGAACTGTGCTGCTGGCTTTTTTTACCTTTCCTGTGCTCCTCCACAGCTGTACTGTTCTTGGCAGCTGTGTCCTGCTCAGTGTCAGCTTGCACAGTTCCCAGGGAGCAGTCCTTGACTCCCAGATAAGCCTGGAAGGATTCCCTCGGAATGTGGCTGGGCTGTGTGAAGGCACTGAAGGGACTGCCTTGCAGCTGACACACAGAGCCTGTGGAGAAGGGGCTGTCTGGGCTGGAATGAGGGCATGCAGTGCTGTGCAGGAGGGTGGGCAGTGAGGGAGCAGGCAGAGAGCTGAGGCTCAGTGTTTCTGTCTCAGGCTTCCATGGTATCAGCAGCATAAGGACATAGAGCTGAGCCAAGGCTGCTGTGGCTGTGGTGGTTCCCCCATGGGTGAGCTGTGCTCTGTCTCCACTCAGGTGCAGCAGACTGTGCAGGAGTTGTTTGGCCGTGCTCCAAGCAAAGCAGTCAATCCTGATGAGGCTGTGGCCATTGGAGCAGCTATCCAAGGTGGGGTGTTGGCTGGTGATGTGACAGATGTGCTGCTGCTGGATGTAACTCCCCTCTCCCTGGGCATTGAGACCCTGGGAGGTGTCTTCACAAAGCTCATCAACAGGAATACCACCATCCCCACCAAGAAGAGCCAGGTAAGAGTTGACTCTGAATGGGTGGGACTCTGCTGGTGCTATCAGACAACTCAGAAAAGGCCACCCAGAGCATCCCAGTAGATGGTTTTGTCTGCTCATCTGACAAGAGAAGCAGTGGAGAAATCAGGTTTAACATCAGCCACTGAGTATCTCTGGTTATCTTTGTATCCAAGAGGGGAGGGCAGTTGAGTTAATGATGACAAGATATGCCAGGATGTTTGTGGCCTGGTGAGGCTTGTTACAGTGTGTGTGCCATGATGTCAATTGTCAACACATCATTCTGAAGAAGGATTGTGTGGAGCCCTTCTGGGACTGAGCACCACGCCCATGGGAGAGCCCTTGCTTGGCTGAGTGCCTGGGAAGGGGTTATCTTTTCTCTGCATTGTAATGTCCTGGTGCCTTGGGTGTGATCCCTTCCTTCCCTTGGCTCTGTCTGGGCCTGCTGCTGTGTGCTCTCTGATAACACCTGAGCTGCCTGGGGTGTGGGCTGGAGCCTGCTGCTTCAGGGGAGATTTTCTGGGGTGTGGTGGCTGCCCTGGAACCTGCTCCTGCCATGGATGGCCAGTTTTTGTGTCCCCAGGTGCATACAGGGCAAGAAAACATTGGCTTGGCTCTTGCTAGCCTTGATGCCCTGGAGTTTTGTCAGAGGAAATAGGAGCAGCAAGCATTTCATGATTTTCCCTTCCAAGCAGCTTCCTTTTATTCCTTGTTCAGTCAGCTTGTAACTGCAGGTGTTTGTATTCTAATTAGCGATACAGTAACTTCCTGTTCCTTTTCCATAGGTGTTTTCTACAGCTGCTGATGGGCAAACACAAGTGGAGATCAAAGTGTGCCAGGGAGAGAGAGAGATGGCCAGTGACAACAAACTGCTTGGCCAGTTCACATTGGTACGTTGGCTTCTCTATTCCTGACCTTAGATTTAACCTTCTGGGAGATGTTTAGAGCCTTCTCCATTTCAGCTGCCCCCTGAAGGCAGTGTTGAGGGGGAGTCATCTTACAGAAGACATTTGACCCCTTTCTAGCACAAAAGCAGCCTCCAGGAGCGCAGCCTGGCCCTGAGACAGCCTTTCTGTGGCTGAGGACCAGCTGGCATTGAAGAAGGAACTCAGAGTTTCTGAGCTCTCCCATGTAGCACTGGGGCTACTGGCCTGGTCACCAGGAAGGGCTCTCTGGGTATAAAAAAGCCTGTGCAGTACCACTACCAGCAGATAATCTGAATGCAGGCCTCTACTCTGGTGTAGCAAAGATGGGACCTGGAGCAGCTCCAGGGCACCTGCAGTCCCCAGAGAAGCCCATTTCAGCCTAGTGAGACCCTGGGAGCAGAGTCAGTGTGAGCTGAGATACTCCAGGGTGTGTGTTTGTAGGGTTGCAGTGTGTGTGCCATGATGTTAAACTGTCAACACATCATTCTGAAGAATCGTGTGGAGACTTCATGAACTGAGCCCACGCCCTGCTCCCTGGGGAACAGAAGTGTTCTAGCATTGCTGAGAACAGAGCTGGGCTACCTAGCCAGCTCTCTCAGCAAAATGGGTTTGGTCAGTGGTGGCAAAGTTTGGCACTGTTAATCTGTCCAAGTTTGTGTGAACTCCTAGGAAGAACCTTCAGAAAGGAAGGGCTGTGCCCTTCTGTACTTCTGAAGGAAGCTGTGCTGCCTTTCACTGTCTTAGAATGGTTCCCCAGAGGTGGACAGTGAAATCTCTGTCCAGAACTGGGGAAATCGAGCATCCTACTACAGCTATGGAAGATGGGCTTGTGTAGCAATAAAGCAGAGCCTTACCACCTTGGAAGCAAACCTGGGGGTTCTCTCTTGTGATTTCTGTGCGCTTTTCCAGGGCAGAAATCGGATCCCAGTGCACAGCATGGTACTAACAGGTTCAGCTCTGAGGGTTGGTTAGTGGTTCATTCAGTATCAGGTGCCCAGTGTGATGTGCCCAGCCCTTGTCTCCTGAGCTCTGTCCCTGTGGGAGCTGATGGCCAACCCTTGTCCTTGCTCAGGTCGGGATCCCTCCGGCGCCGCGGGGAGTGCCCCAGATCGAGGTCACCTTCGACATCGACGCCAACGGCATCGTGCACGTGTCAGCCAAGGACAAGGGCACCGGGCGGGAGCAGCAGAGTGAGTGCCCTGGGCCTAACAGGGACAGGGAGTGCTGAGAGACACTGAGTGACTCCAGGGGAACAGAGTGTGCTGCAGTGCTGCATGGGTGGTGTCCCACAGTCCAGGGTGGGGATGCGTGTGGCTCCGTGCTTGGGTCACCCCCACTCTTCAGTCTGTTGCCAGTGCAGCACAGATGCAGCTGAAGTCATGTCATCTGAGCCTGTGTCTCCCCTGGAAAGGAGGGTGGGCAAAGGGATAAGTGAGAGCTGAGCTGTGGGTTTATGGTAGGGCAGTGAAGCTTCTGTAAGCACACAGCCTCTGCCCTCTCCAGTAACCTGCTGCCAGAGGCTGCTGCCAGTGGATGCTGTCCTTCCTTGCATGTTAGGCAGAGATGAAGTACCTGCCTGTGTCAGTGTTTAGGCAGCCCTCACTGGCAAGGTTTCACCATATTCCAAGTGGTTTTGCCCTGTGTGACAGTCCTGCCTTGGTGTTGCCATCTGGAATAATTGCAGCAACATGTGAGCAGAGTGCAGCTGTTTCCTGGGTTTCCTGCATGGATCAGCTGTGTCTTAGTGCCCAGGTGTGTTGGGCAAGCAGGGTGGCTCACCGAGGGCCCGCTGGTGTTGGTGGGCTGTGCTCTGACACCAAGGTGTTTGGGGCAGTCATGTGTGCCCTGTGTTACCCTGAGGGGACAGAAGTTGGAGTTTGGGAATGCAGCACTGTGTATGAGTTGTCCTTGAGCTGTGTGGGAGTGCTGTTTCTTTGGGAATACACAGGGATTGCTGTCTGTGAGGCTGGCTGCAGTGAGGTACCAGCTTTTAAGGGAGAATCAAATCAGGAGGATCTCTGACTCCAGGGTGTGTTGTGTACAGCTGAGTGGACCAGCCCTGTACCAAGACCCTGTTTGTTATATTCCATTATGAAGGTCTGGATACTGGGATATTTTGAAGCAGCAGGTTTTTCCTGTAACCACCTTGTCCATTTTCTTCTGTTTAGGCTGGAAGTGTCTCCATCTGGCAGGAGGCTCAGGGAGTTCAAGTTGTCAGTGTATTCTGCTCTGTGGTGCAGTGAAATGTTGGGCCCCATGTACTGGGGTAATTAATGGCACAGCTGACAGTTTCTAAAGCTCTGTGGTGGGTTCAGGAGATTAATTTTAAGCATTTACAGATTCCCCTGATAGGAAATAAAACTCTCTTCTCCCTTGTAACTGGAAGCCTCTGTACTGCCTTTCAGCTGTTTTTTGGAGAGAACCCTTGAGCCGTGAAATGCTTCAGTTAGCAGAAGTATTAACTATGCACAACTGGAGGGTGTGTGCTACTTTTAATCACACTGCTTGGCTTTTTGGCAGCAGGTTGGCACCAAAACCACCCTGCTTGTTACTTGGATTTCTTAGGAGATCTTGCACATGTGGTGGCCTTCTACTGCTGAGTAAAAGACTCCTAGTGACAGGCAACCAGAATTACTTTTAGCTGCCTACCCTTAGATAGCTGTGGTCCTGATTACAAAGCTGAATTGCTCATCCCACATCTCTATCCAAAGGACACCTCTGTGTGTGTGTCTTTGTTCAGGGTTCTGTACCATTGACAAATATTCCTTAGAAAAGTTCCTTTAAATGGTGATTGTAGCATGCACTTTTATGGGCATTGAGGTATCCTGGATATTGGTCCTCTTTCAATGAAATTAGACTAATTCCTGCAGTAAAGCCTGAATCTGGATTATGCTTTTTGACACTAATAGAGGAAAAATACCAAGGAGGGGACATGTAAGAGCCTGCCAATGGAATCATGCTCGATTCCTTATTAAGGGCAATGTGAGGAGCTGGGTGGGAAATGTTGTCTTACCCTGCCACCAAGCCTGGGCTGTTTTCCAACAGGAAAAGGAATCTTGGGTGAAACCATTCCTTCTCTTTGGAATTTTTTTGTTGTTGTTTGGGTTTTTGCTGGAGGGTTGGTTTGTTTGTTTGTTTGAGGGGTTTTAGTTTTGATTTTTTTTTTTTAGTTCTGCGGTTCTAATCTGCTCCTTTGGTTTGAGGGTTTTGCACCCTCACTTTCCAGGAGGATTAACTGAGGACTGGCCAGAGTGACTTTGCAGACCAGCAGGCAGGGAGTGTGTGGCAGAGCTGGGGAGTTGCAGCTGCAGGAGATGAGGCTTTCACCTTGCCAGCAGCATCAGTGGCTCTTTAAAGAGTCACAGTCTTCTCCCTGCTCGTGGGGCCTCCCTGGGTGCAGAGTCTCTAAGGGAGGCTGCTGCTGTCAGGCTGGGGAATAATCCTCTCCTCAAAGGTGAGAGCAGATCCTTTATTCATGTCCTTCTCTGCTGCAGTTGTTATCCAGTCCTCTGGCGGCCTCAGCAAGGATGAAATTGAGAACATGGTGAAGAACGCAGAGAAATACGCCGAGGAAGACAGGCGGAGAAAGGTAACGGGGTTGCGGGACCTTCAGGGAGCAGAGGACCTGCTGCTTTGTGCACTCTGCTCTGAGCTGTGCCCACCCCTGGGGACCCAGGGCTCTGCTCTGTGAGCTCTTACCAAGTGTCTGCTCCTTTCCCTACGCTCAGTTGACGCTCCAGGGTTGCACAAAGGTGTTCGCGGAGGCATTTGGGTCTTGAGGTTGGATACCTCGCTTGCCCTGTGCGACTGCATTTACTGCTGCTCCCTGAGGAATTCCTGGGATGGGGAGGCAGCAGTGAGCAAACCCACCGGCCTGCTGCTCATGGCAAACAGCTTTGCAGCTCTGGCGAGGGTTTCTGTCACCACTGCTCTCCACTGTCCCGCTTTGCTGTGCATTTGACCTGGAATGCTTTGTCCCTGTGAGCAGTGCTGGCCTCAGTGCAGGTGAGGCCAGAAGGAGGTGATGGAAATCCTCACTGGCTGTGTTGAGTAAAGACTGGCACTTGCCATGGAGGAACCTGAAATACATACAAGATTAATGGTTGGAACTAATTCATTTAATGTGGGTAGTAATAATGAATTATGCAACTAAAAATGAGCATTGATTTTTAAGCGGACACAGCACAGACTGATTCTGGGATGTGGCACCAGCATGTGTTTAGTGATTGCTGAAACTGGCACATGGAATTGATCCACTTTGTGTCCTTCAGCCTGCAGGAGCCTGTCTCAGCTATCCAGGCAGTGTTGTACATCTTGCACCCAGTAGGGAAGGGGTCAGAAGAGGACTGAAGGGGAGAAGGCATGGAATAAATTCCCAGGAAGCAGCGCTGCCTGGCCTCAGAACCTCTAAAGCCACAGAGCAGTGGCTGATGGGCATTTGTATGTTAGCTGGGGAGCTTTCAAAGACCTTGCTCTGAAAGTCCCACTGTTTGAATAACCTCATCATTGCTGTGGAGCGTAGGGGGATGTCTGGTGTCTAAAGAGGCTGCACTGAAAATTGTTCTGCTGCCTTACTTTGTATCTTATATGCTGGATAAGTTCCTCCCTCTTGTAATCCTGAAGTGGGACCCACCCCTGGCCAGTGAGCTCGCAGAGCAAGGTGATCACTTGTATAACTGTAATTTTCAAACATTGCCTCGTTACACTTTTCTGCTCCTGGTTTTACTGCCATAAAAGCATCAGGAATGCATAAATGGGAGTTTTTTAATAAGGGACCATGAGTAAAACCACCCAGCATTTGAGTTGTCTCTAGTGCCCCTGTTGCTGAAGAAGCTTCAGGATGTTCTCCAAAAGCTCTGCTGCTTTCCCATGGAGCAGAGTGTGGTGTGCTGTCCCTGAGGTGTCTTGTCCTTTCCTATATGCCAGCAGTGATGGTGCTTGGTTGGTCACTTGTAGTTTAGGGGAGTGACTGTGAGTGAAAGCCTGAGGGCTGGCTAGCACAGACTCCTCTCAGGGCCCTGTGAGGCCACAGTGCACCTAGAAATGGTTTGCTTGCATTTCTTCTTGCCCTGGTGCCCCATTAAGAAGGACCCTGGCTGGGAGCTTGTATGAAGCTTGGCAGTTTGGGGCATGAAATGTCACCACTTTTGTCACCAGCGGTGTGGGCAGCAGCCCTGACGAGCTCTCTCTCTGCCAGGAACGCGTGGAGGCCGTGAACATGGCCGAGGGCATCATCCACGACACGGAGTCCAAGATGGAAGAGTTCAAGGATCAGCTGCCAGCAGATGAGGTAGGTGGTTACTGATGCGGGAGTTTTACAGCACATGGAATTCCTCACAAAGTCATTGCTCACATTCCTACTCAACTCCCAGCTGGCTCTGGCCAGTGGCTCCAGCTCTGGCTGTGTGTCTGGTGAGTGTAGGTGGCACAGCCCTGCACCTCTGGCTGTAACACTCGTTGGGAGGGGGTGAGTGTGGCTGAGGGGAGAATGGACAGGCATCCTTAGGGGAACAGGGTTTGGGTGCTGGCAAATAACCTATTGCAAAGTGCCAGGCCGGTGTCACTGAGGCTCTGAGCGCCTGGAAGCTGCTGATGGGAGGTTTCTGACAGAGCTGTGTCCTTGGCATGGCCTTGCATGCGGTGATAAGGACTGTGCTGTGGCTGGCTCCTCAGAGGGGGGTTTGCTCCGAGCCTGGAGACTGTGGACAGTGCCCGCCCTTGTTAGCACAGGGACAGAGGCACAGCTGCTGTGTTCTCCTGGCAGTGCATGCACAGCACCGAGGAACCTGGGGGCAATAAAATCAGTGTCCACTTAACTCCAGTTTTTCTCTCTTAGAAATGAAATGGGTATTTAATATCCAGGAGTGCTTTTCACACCACTCTAAGGTGTTGCATTGTGAATTTCAAAAGTCAAGTTTAGAAGAGTGTACCCAATTACCAATTTAAAAACTGTGGGAAGCAGAATTAAAGGGCTCCTGGGGGCTCTGAGGTGTCTGAGGGAGCACAGTTACAGTTTGTTGGTAGCAGCCTCTGGTCAGTTAAAGGCTGTTTGTCTGCCAGCAGATGGGGACAGGACAAGGGGCAGTGGTTTTCAACTGCCAGAGGGCAGGGCTGGATGGGATATTGGGAAGGAATCCTTCCCTGTGAGGGTGGGAGGCCCTGGCACAAGGTGCCCAGAGCAGCTGTGGCTGCCCTTGGATCTCTGGCAATATTCAAGTCCTGGTTGGACAGGGCTTGGAACAACTTGGGTGAGTGACCGTGGCAGGGGGGTGGAATGAGATGGTCTTTAAGATCCCTTGCCACCCAAACCATTCTGTGATTCCGAGATAATGGCTGGCTCTTTGTTTGGAATTATGTGAGAGGGTTTCCTCTCACAGGAGCATGGAGCCTAAATCCCTGTTCCCTGCAGGGACTGTTCCCTGTGACTTGGGGAGGTGGGGGCAGCCTGTGCTGGCTGGTGCTGATGGTGGCCATCACTCTGTGTCCCCATCCTGTGGTGTGCTGCAGAGCTGTGCCCGTGCCTGTGAGCCCTGCTGGCACAGCCGTGCCCAGGAGCCCTCTCCAGCAGCCTGCCAGGGAAGGAGGCAGTGCCAGCCTGTGCAGGGACTGACAGATGGCTCTGGGCCAGGCTGAGCCCGCTCTGCTGGTTTGCAGCACAGGGACTGACCAGGGCAGGAGCAGCCCTGCTCACCAGCTCCCTAGCAGGGCTTCAGTATCCATGGAAACCAGCTTACTGTCCACTGCCCTGGCATGCTGTGCCAGGTGAGCTGTGCCAGGCCTTGGCCAGTGGTCAGGCCCTGCAGAGCTCTGTTCTTGGCACCTCTGCCCAGACAGCAAATAGGGCCCCATTAATGCCAACTGGGACACTGTTGGTGAAGTGGACAGGTGCCCCCTGGGAGCTGGGCACAGTCCTAGGCCCTGCACGCTTACTTTGAGGCTTCACTTCATGGCTTCTGGCACGAAAAGGGGGCTAGCAGGTGGTGAAATGACAGGATAGAGATTAACAGTGAACCAAGTGCAGCATTTCACCCTTGCATCTTCTTTGCAGTGCAACAAATTAAAGGAAGAAATTGCTAAAATGCGAGAACTTCTGGCTCGTAAAGATAGTGAAACAGGAGAGAACATCAGGCAGGCAGCAACCAGCCTGCAGCAGGCTTCCCTGAAACTCTTTGAAATGGCATACAAGAAGGTAGGTGCATGGCCAGTTCACATTCAGGGATGGGGGGAGTCAGGACGCTGAACTCTCGGGTGGGGGGTGGTGCTGAGCCTCTGTGCAGCCCTCTCTGAGTGACACTGGCTGAAGGGGCAGCTGAGGAATGTCAGGGAGAGTTGAAGGCCTGAAATCCTGACCGTGCTTCCAGGCTGGGTTTCCTGTTACTGTACTGCATTCCACGGAAAGGGGGAAGCTCCTAGTAAGGAGCATCCAGAAGAGCAAGGAGAGGGCTTTCAGTGCATGGAGTGCCTGAAGGAGTCAAGTAACTCCTGAACTTTCTTCAGGGTGATTGTAAAACACGATTCCTGTTCAGTCTGCCTAAAGCCACAGTAAAGGCCATTGGGATTTTCTTCTCCATCTCCTTCCCAGTGGAAGGCCCTCCCATCCCCTGGCACCTGGCCAGGGAGGTGTCCCAGCATGACAGTGGCACAGTGCCCAGGTGACCTTGGTGCTGAGCTGTCCTTACTGGGAACAGCTGCTTTCCTGATGTCAAACCAAACCTTCAGTTCTGCATTGTCAGCCTGTTATATCCCCTGGGAAAAGGCATAATGGGAAGATTGTTTTCTCCCTGTCAGAGCTCAGGCAGAGATGAAGATTTCCCTTCTCAGTGGACATTGCTCCTTGCACTGGATGGAGGGTTCTCCAGGCTGGGGCTGACCTGAGCGGCCAGCCAGGGAAAAATGGCCAGGAGAAGCAGTTTGTTGTTACCAGAAGTAATAAACCTGTTTGTTCACAGATGGCCTCGGAGCGAGAGGGTTCTGGAAGTCCAGGAGATCAGAAGGAGGAGAAGCAATAAGGAGTCTCTGTCTTTCCTTGATGAGAGAACGATGAAGAGGTCGATTTTCTTGATGCTTGGGAGAGAAGGGACCTTCCTGAGCAGCAAGGGGCAGAATTCAGACTTACTGTGTTTTTGCAGTATTCTATATATAAAATTCTTCAATGTATAAATTTAGTGATGTGTCTGCTAGATAAATTGTCACTTGATGAAAGTTAATTCATGCCAGACAAAGTTAGGAGTTTGGCCCTGGTGTGTTCCCTGAGCACCTGGGGACTGGCTGATCATTTAATACTTGACACAATGGTGTAGTAAATCCGAGATCCAAACTTGGAAACCATGTCGTGAAATTGGAGGGTGGAGATGGAAGCTGTCCGAGCATGGGGAGGAGAATAAGGCCTGCATGGCCCCTCCTTGTGGGTCTGAGGAGCTGGGAGCAGGTGGAGGGCTGTGAGCAGCAGGGGCAAGGCTGGGGACATTGCTGGAGACCATTTAGCCCTGAGCTAGGCTGGTACCCTTGTTCTGAAGGAAAGGGGCTACTTCGAACTCAGCTGTAACATTATTTCTTACCAAGGAGTCAGCGTGGAAGTTCAATGCTTTGCTTGTCTAAGCCTTCTGCTCCATCCTGTGTCTGTTCTCTGCTTATGGTAAAACAATTTCCTTGATAATAAAACTGTTACTGGATCCATTCTGGATTTTTTTTTAAAATAAAAGCAGAAAAGTGTCCAACATGGAGTTCCTGGTCTCCTGGCCTTTGATGGAGAACACAAGCACTTACTGCCTGTGACAGCTGTGGAGGGAACAGCCATGCAGCTGTAACTTTATGAACTTGTGCTTCATTCACAGGCAAAAAGGAGGTTTCTGGTGTCAGGTTGGGGTTGGGCTCTTCTGAGAGTGTCAGTGCTACTCTCACGAGGTGCCCCAAGTCCTGTGACTGCAGTAGCAGTGGGACTTCCCTGTCAGGGACCTTGTACTTGGACTTAGCCTTAGAAACAGGCTGCAGGCTGGAGCAGCACTTGCCCACTGTGCTTCCAGCAGCCCGGCCTTGCAGGGAGGTGCATAAATGTAGCTGTGTCTGTTACTCTGTGTCTCTTGAACTGGAACAAAACCCACGGTTGTGGCTGCTCTGTCCTGCCAGCTCAAGTGTTCGTGGGGAGGAAGGGATGGTTTTTGTTCTGGCACTCAAGGCAGTTTCCACCCGAGGGCACAGGTGGCCCAGCATGTGCTCAGGAATCGTCAGTGGCTTCATTAAAGGGAGCTTGTGTCTGACCCGCGTGCTTGCCTCCCACAGTGGAGCAGCCCCTGCATGGATGGGCGGACAGCAGTGGATGTTGTCTCTCCGGGCTTCAGCGGGCCTCTGACCCTTCCTCTGATGGAATCCTCTCGGGCATACCCAGGCAGTGTGGGTGGGACGGGCTGGGCGCTGGCTGGGGCCATGGCGGTGTCCCCGAGGTCGGGCACCGGGCGTTGATGAACTTGTCCGTTCATGACTTGGATGGGCGGGGGTCGGTGCGAGCTCTGCTCGCACAAAGCCCCCAGGAGTGGCCGATTCCCCCGAGGGCGGCGTGCCCGGCCCTGAGGAGATGGTGCAGAGAGGCTGTGGAGTATATTCCCGATCATCCCTGGGGTATTCCAGCGCCCTGCACCCCTGCCGTGTCCCGCCCGTCCCCTCAGACCCCGCTCGGTGCCGGCCCCGCCCCGGCCCCGCCGCCCTTCACGGGCCCTTTAAGCGCGCGCGGGTCTTTCTGCGCAGCTCTCGCGAGATGCGCGCGCGCGCTCCCGCCCCGCCAGGAGGCCTGCGGACTACGTGCCCCACAATGCCCCGCGCGCGCGCACGGGGAGGGGCGGCGGCCAATGGCGCGGCGCCCCGCTGCCGTCTCCCCCCGGAAGTGACGTCAAGGGCCCCCATGTGAGGCGATTGCAACACATGGTGCGCGGCGCGGGGGAGCGCGAGCACCGCGTGCGACGTCAGCCGCCGCGCCCGCCGCAGCGCCTGCCGCCGCGGGAGGAGGAGGAGGAGGAGGAGGAGGAGGAGGGAGAAGATGGCGGACGATCCCAGCGCTGCCGACCGCAACGTGGAGATCTGGAAGATCAAGAAGCTCATCAAGAGCCTGGAGGCGGCCCGTGGGTGAGCGCCGGGCCCTCGGGGCCGCCGCCCCAGAGCGCCGAGTGTCCCGGCTGGAGCGGGGCCGCGGCCGGGGCGCTGCCCGGGCCCGCCCGGCGCGGGGGAACGGGAG
>NW_024497297.1:1163255-1196506 GCF_017590055.1 Onychostruthus taczanowskii
GGCGGGGAGGGCGGGCCGGGGTCGGGAGGGCAGGGCCGTACTGGGCGCGGAGTGGAAGCGTGACCGCGCTTCCCGCACGGGAAAAGGGAAAAGGGCAAAGGGCCGCGGCTGCCCCGGGCTCCGCCGGCCCCGCAGCCGCTCCCGCAGCCGGCCCCGGGCGGGGCGGTTCCCCCCGGCCCCGGCGGGGGTGGCACAGGTGCGTGTCCCCCGTGCTCGCCCCGCTCCCGGCCCGTCCGGCCGCCCCGTGCCAGCTGGCACCCGCGAAAGGCGGATTCCAGCCGGAGGAGACGCTCCTCTGTGCCCCGTGCAGCCTTGGGCCGCTCCCAAGGGACCGGCTGGGCCGGGAAGGCGGCGGGGTAAGGGCAGGGAGGCAGGGGCTGAGGCAGCACTTACTCAGTGCTTTCCTTACCGACAGTTGTTTGATCTTTCTCGCCCCTTCCCCTCCCAGCTAAGGTGCTCAGTTCCCTTTCCCTGAAAGTAAGCTCTTCCAAAGTTTGGACAGTGGGAAATTTAAAGTCTCTAATCCCTCTTTAATCCTTACACTTTTAATTTTTTTGTCCCCCCAAGAATATCTGTTCGTGCAGCCTGCCCTATGCCAGAGGTGCTTGTTTGAGAAGGCAGCTTGGTAGTGGCTGGTTCCATCATTTGGGAACCCTATTGGGCCTGAGGAATTGCAAGACTTCGAGGTTCTGGGGCTGTAAAATAGCAAAGAAAGTGTGTCTCGGCAGACAGCCTAGTAAAATAAAAATGAAGGGTCACGCCTTAGCCACCCTTGTGGCTCCAGTTTCCACAGGCTCACCTGAGCAGATGTTGCTGTAGCTGGGGCAGCACTGGCATCGTTCTGTGGCCCTCCCAAAAGCCTGGGGCCAGCTGGCAGAGGCCGGGCTGCTGTCTTGCCATGTCCTTAGTGCTGGTGCTTGCTCTCTGTGTAGAGTCAGCCCGTGGAGTCGTTCGGCTGAAAACTAACGCAGGTGGGAGGGGACCCCGAGTCACAGGTCTCCCTGAATATATTTTACTCTGCTTCATGATGCAGCTGTGCAGGGATGGTGGGTGGGAGAAGGGAGTGGGGAGCCTGGGCTGCCCTTCCCTGTGGCACAGTGGACTTTGGCTGCCCCAGCTGATCGCTGGGCTGAGCCTGTGCATGGCGTGGCAGCACGGGTTGTGCTCACAGGGATCCCAGGAAGCTGAAAGGGCTTGGGAAGCTCCAGGCATCTGTTGGAGCTTGTGACATAGCTTTGTACAAGAGCACTCAGGGAGCCCGAGTGGGTTTTGGACATGGAGAGTTGGAGTTTTGTCTCTCCCTGTTTCGAGCTATGCCCAGTTCAGTGTCAGCTCTCATGTTGTTTGGGATAGATGAGTGCTGCAGAGAAGGTCCCAGCAGCTGTTGTAGAGCTCCTGGGAGGCTGAAGGGCAGGTGTCTCTTGTGGTATCAGCTTCCTGGGGCCACAACCCAGGTGTCTGCCCTGTCTTCTCTCTTCCAGTGATCCCTGGAACAGCTCTGCTGTGCAGCAGAGGTGCCGCAGGCACAGTCATATCCATGTAGGGAGTTTAGCTCTGCCCCCTGGATCCAGCACATCTCCTGGATGTGGTGATGCTGCTGTCCCTTAATTTAATCTGTGCCAGCTGCTAACCCAGCTCCTGAGGAAGGCAGTGCTGGTGCCAGCAAGTCTTCTCTGAGCAAGGTGATGCTGGTTCAGTGTCTTCCAGGGAGGCCTAGCCAAAATTATCCTGGTTTGGGTGCAGTGAGGAGAAGAAGTGCTGCAGCCTCAGCCCCCAGCAGGCTCAGGCTCCCCGGCACAGGAGGTGTGAGGCAGTGGAACAGGCTTTTCCGGCCTTTGGAAGAGTCACTTCCTCTTCCTGTGGAGTAGGAAGACCTGTTCTGGGGTGGGTTAGGGGGCAAAGCCTTCAGCAGGGTGGAGGTGATGTGGAGGGCCAGGGCCTTGCTGGCGTCCCCACCTTCCCTTACTCATGTGCTCCATTAGTGACCCAGCAGCAGTGTCCCAGTTTCGTGTGCTGGCTGTTCCTGCAGGGGATCAAAGGACGGGAAATGGAGGAAGCTGAAGTTAGACATTCCCTTGGCATGTGGTGGTTGGGGCACCTCTGCTCTGATCCAGCTCATGTGGTAAAATCTCAGTGGAGTCTGCAGGGTGTTAACAAAAGTCAAGTGAGCAGGAGGGTGAGGAAGTGCCTTTATGGGATTGATGAGGAAAGGGGCAGTGCTTGGTCAGAGCACCCAGGGGAAAGATTAAAACCTCAGCTTTCCCAGAAGCTGATCAGCTAGAGGCCAGCGGGGATAGGTCTGCCTCTCAGACCTGGAGGTAACATCCTAGTGGGAATGCCCTGTGTTATTTTCCCAGCCCTGCTAAGGAGATCTGGTTTTCTCACTGATCTCTATGGAAAGAATCTGTCAGTTCAAAACAATGAAAAAAAAAAATTAACTCCCCACCTCAAAGCCCTGACTCTGCTGACAGGGACTAGAAGCAGCTGTTATCTGTGTCTTGCTTCCTAAACCAGAAGTTATCTCCTTCCAGCTCTCCAAAGTTGAGTTGCAAACTGCGTGATCCTGTACAGAGTGGCTGAGTTGGTGTTTCTGAGTTGGTGAGGTGGAGGGGGGAGCTGGGCTCTGCACAGGGTGTACGAAGGAGCAGAGGGGCCAGTTCAGCACTGCAGGCAATTAACCTCTGTGGCCAGAAGAGGATGGGAATAAAAGGCTCCTGATGGGCCAGTTGTGGCCTTGTCAGAAGTTTAACTTTGTTATGCATCTCTGAGAGCTTGGAGTGCTCAGACTTTGATTGGACATCTCTGCTTCTCCCCTACTGAGGGATTCATTTTGCTTTCAGTACACAGTTCAGTTTTGTAGAGCAGATTTGGGAAAACACTGGGCCCCCCAGAACCTGCAGCTGTGTCTTTCTCTGTGGAGCTGCAGCAGCCCAAGTAGAAGCAGCATTAGCCACTGTATTTTCCTTTCTCCTCTCTCTCGGGGCTTTTCTGCTGTTGCTTCATGCAGTTTTTCAGTGTCAGTGCTAAACTGAACCAAGTAGAAGCAGCCTTAGCCACTGTATTTATCTTTCTCCTCTCTCTCTCTCTCTCGGGGCTTTTCTGCTGTTGCTTCATGCAGTTTTTCAGTGTCAGTGCTAAACTGACAATCCCTCTTTGTTCCTTTGGTCTCTGCAGTTCTGAATAGTTAGCTAGGCTATGGGCAGGGTTTTCTGCTAATCTAAGCTGTAAACTCTTGGCAAAATCGAGTATCAGCAAAACAAGCAGTCTCTTTGCTGGGAGAGGACCTGAGATGTTACATTGGAACCATGTTTGGAAACTTCTCCATATCTTACAAATGCTTTCTTCTGCAAGCATCTCTGCTTGCAAATGGTACTGACACCTCCATGGCCAGATAGGCTTCCAGACCCCAGGTGAGAGTGCAGGGTGTGGAGCTCCCTAACAATGGGAAAACTTTCAGGAATGTGCTCTTTGGAGACATCTCCTCTGTCCTGAGCTTGCTCTGTTGGGACCAGCAGCCCTTGTTGGTTATTTTACTGAAACAGGAAAAGAGGAGATGAAGATTGAGGTGTCACTGAAGGCACTGATTGCAGACACAACTGAGGCTGGTGTGGGGAAGAACATTTTTCCAAATTATGTGCTCTGGAGGGTGGGTCAAATAGGGCAAATGCAGAAACTAAGTCTGAGCAAGTAACTTATTCTGGTTGTAACTGGAAGAAATGTTTCAGAGCTGGAGGAGGGAGAAATGGGAAGAGAATGGGACGTCTTGGTGTCTCCAGAGCCTTGGGAGGAAAGCAAAGTGTTGCAGTTCCTGCCTGGTTTTGGATTCTGCCATGTTGAGACTTCCATCTGCTATATGGATGAAACAGAAAGTGAGAGAAATAAAGTGACCATGAAGGACAGAGGCCTGCAAAGAGAGACATTGTTCTGCTTGAGTTCCTGGAAAATGGAACATAGGCCTGCTTGAGGGTGAACAAGCTCACCTGTTGCTTAGACAGAAAAGATTTGCCCAGCATCATTTGCAGATGGGTTCTCTTGCAATCTGTCTGGAGTCTTGCTGGTCCTGATGGAAAAGCCCAGCCTTGGAATTAGGTTCAAGCTGCTGCTGTTTCCCAGCCTTGTGGAGCAGGAGCAGGAGGCTGCACTTCTCAACACCTTGTTCTGGGATGGTGCTGCTCTGGGACTGGGCAGCTTGGCAAGGCTGAGATGTGCTTGGACAACCTGATGCTTCTGGGGAATAAGGTAGTCTTAACCTGTTCCACTGTGAGGATGGTGGGCCTTTCCAGAAGTGGCCTGGGAGCCCACCTGGCTGTGAAATAGCACCACTGTGGGCAGAGCTGCGGCAGCTCTGCTGCTGGGGGCAGTCAGGGGATGACTGGGGTCAGTGACAGCTATGTCCTGTGCAGCTTTGCCTTGTTCCCAGTTTCTTTTGAACTAAGTCCTGGGAAACCATGCTGCTGGCATTCTCTCATGCTGCCTGAGTGAGCTGTATTTCCCTCCTGACTTAGGCAGAGCTCCTGCAGCGCTCAGCTCTGAGTGGATTGTTCTGCTGGCGGTGGTGGAGGTGGAATTGTGCTGGGATAACTGGGGGACAGTATCATAGCTGAATTAACTCCAGCATGGATTCTCCTGCTCCATAGAAGACACAGCACAGCAGATTCAGGGGGTGCTCTTGCTTAGTGTGACACCACCACCATGCCCAGGCAGGTACCAGAGCAGCTCTCTTGACTCAAGGGGGTGTCACACACCAGGAGGAGCGTTTGGTGAGATCTGTCAGCACTGACTGGTGTCTGCCTTCACTACCAGAGATGTGTCAGTCCAGAGGCTCCCTCCCCTGCTCCCAGCCTGGCAGCAGATCTCTTTCCCTGCCTTCTTTATCAGGATCTGTTTGTCGTTGTGGCTGTTCCTCGGACCTGAGCTGTGGGTCAGTTTAACTGTTGATATAGGAGCTGCTTCTGCAGCTTTCACTTTAGGATGGGGGGTATGATGGAGGCCTTGCCCCAGGCCTGGGTGAGCTGGTGCATCTGGGAAGGGCAGAGCCATGCCAAGGTGGTCCTTGGCTTTCCAGCTTGTGCTGTGGTACTTAGGTTGCAGTGCTGTTATGTTGTGCTAGTGCCAGTCATGGGATAGGCTTGAGGATGTCTCCTGTGAGCTGGTGTCTCCAGTGGCCCTCTCGTGTAGAAATGTCCTGCTCCAGCTGGAATTGAGCTGGGCTGTCACACTCTGGGAAGTGTGAGGCATGGGTGGGACAAGGGCTGGAGGAGCAGGTGGGTCTGCAGGAATTGAGCTTTACTGACAGTGAGTTTTCTGCTTTGACTTGGTGATCTGACCTTGGTGTGGAGTGTTTAGGGAAGAGATTGTGGTTTAAGTTCTTACCCAAGGCAGATTGCTTCCTCCAAGCTGTGCTTTCTCATCCTGCCTGTGGCAGGGGGAGTTCCTAAAGGAGGTCGTGTTTCTGTGAGAGGCAGAGGCTATAATGCTAATACTGCCTTTTGCTTCTCTTGGTGTGAGGAGAGGGAGGAGGTGTTTGCAGAGAGGCTGGAATAGACACAGTCCAGGACAGAAGGGAGAGCTGAGGGCACTGTGGCAGGAAACCACGTGGGATGAACAGCAGCTGCTTCCACACCATTTCCCTGCTCTGTTGAACCTCTTCAGGCTGCCAGTGTCCACAGTGCTGGGGTAGTAGCTGAATGTGAATTTCATGTAGGCAGGGCTGATCTCTCAGGGCTAAGCAGTGTGTCTTGTGTTTCAATGGTGCTCAGAGTGGGAGGTCTGAGAAAGCTGTGCCAGGTGGGAAGAGGAGCCAGGGAAGCTGAAGCCAGGGACAATGTCCAAAGGGTTGTTGACATCCTGCTGGTTGCCTCAGTCTAATGGTTGTAAAACATTTCCTGGGCTCTCACCTGCCTGTTGTACCTGTTCCTTTTGAGTTGCAGCGACAATTAGGAAGTGCTGTTTGGAGAGAGCTCACTAGCAAGTGGCTGAGGATGACCTGAGCTGGAAAAGTGGCTCCGGATCAGAACTCCAGCAAGTCTGACAGCCCGTGGCTGTTCAGCAGCCTGGTACCTCTTTTACAACTGTGTGAATCATTAGTGAGCAGTGTGATTCATGCACAGATCATCATTCACATCGAGCTAATGAATGAGCCCCTGAGGAATGACGTGGTAGGAGATGGGAACAAGCACCTCAAAAGAGGACAGACTTTTTTGGCTTTGTGGCAACTGGATTTCTTTTCGCTCCTGTTAGCCACCTATTCCCATGTAGCTCTGGGGCATTAGCATCTTAATAAGCAAATCTGGATTTGTTTCAGTCCCTCAGTGTACATCTTGTACCCAAATGGCCCATTAGCATAATGCAACAAGTCTTTTAAACTTGGAGCATTAATAATTGGAGAACGAGGAGGGAGAGCAGGGGAGCTGTGGCAAAACTGAGCCTCCCAGTGAGTCACAAATATCTGAAGTGCAGAAATGTCTGTTCCACTTCCCAGTAATTGGGCATCCGGGCTTTCTGCATGAGGTCAGATGCAGCCAGTAAGGCCTATTCAAAACATGCCTATGCAATTATGTTTTGTGGTGTGTTGCCTTTGATCCAAGGATTTTGGAGAGGCATTGATTCACCTTCTCCGAGGGGTGTGCAGGATGCACTTGTGCTGATTCAGTGCTTGGGATGAAATTGGGATCTGCTCCTGGAGCTGCACGTCTGATGTGGGATGGGGGTGCTGATGGTGAACAGCAGTATCAGAACCAGCCCCAGTTTGGGGACGGAGCTGCTGACATGTCCCTCTGGGCAGGTGGTGCGTGGTGGCCCAGGGGCCAAGGGCTCGCTGTCACCTGCTACCTCTGCAGCCCTCAGACACGGAGAGCTGCTAAACTGTGCTGTGTGAAGGAGTAGAAGTCTGTGACCTGATTCTTGTCTCACCTCCTTTGTGTCCTGGGAGTGAGGGAGGCTGAGCTCAGGAGGCAGCTCCTGGCAGGCGGCCGGCGGCTGCTCAGGGGGAAGTACTGCCTCACCTGACCCTTGCTCAGGCTCTGGCCAGGCTTGCCTCTGCTCCTTTGCTGAGCAGCCATTTGCTGCCTCCCTGTGGGAAGCTTTCCTTGGCTGCTGGAGCCAGAGGTGCACTGAGGAAATGAGACTCACTTGTGTTTTCCAGGGTGGGTTCTGGCTGGGTGCTTTTCTCCCTGGCTGGCACTCAGAGCTTGGTTGGTGTGTGAAAGAGGGCTTTCCTCTCTGAGAACGTTGGTGGGTGAGGGTAGGAGGGCAGGATACCTTTCCAGGACAGTCTGAGTGTCTGCTTCAAGCTGGTTCTGGTTACATGAAGTGCTTTTTCTATCCAGTCTGCCAGCATTAGAGGAGAATGATGTACAAGATGCCCGTCGTGGGCTTTGGAGCAGGACTACAGCAGGAGAGCCTGGCATTGTGTGAGCCGTGGTGGAATAGCTGCACGGTCTCATGCTGTGCAGTTAAGTGGTTTTCCTTTGTCCAGGGGAGAGGTGGCATTCAGAGGCTGATGGAGGAATTCAGTGTCTGGGGTGTTTCTTCAATTCAGTGGAGGAGGGGGGCTCAATTTCTCCAAATGCTTATGCTCAAAAGGATTCCTGAAGAATTAATTACTTGGTCTCCTGACTCTGCAAATCCTCTCCTCATACCCACCCTGCCCCCATCTTGTCCTTTTTCTCTGCTTCTGAGGTGTCAGTGGATCCAGAGAGGTGAACTCTGCCTTTTGCATGGGAACTGGTCCCTTCCATACCTTCAAACCCTTCTTTGGATGACGTGGAAGCCTTTGAGGAATGACTTGTATTCATGTCGCCTTTTAGGAGATGATCCAGAGCTCTGCTGCATGCTGGGGTGAAATGCAGGATGCCTCTGGGGGATTGTGAGGTTCCTGCTGAAATTGTGCTCTACAAAGTTCTGCTTGGCTTTTGGCTCAGCTCCACATTAAACCTCAGAGGAGCTGTGGTGGGTCCCACTCAGCTCGCAGTGCTGTGTGCTCTGGCTGGGTGTCTGCAGTGCTCGTGTGCTGCTCTGCTGTGCTCGAAGCCCATGGGCTGAGCAGGGAGGGGGAATTCATCTGCTTCTGGTGGAGGCATCACAAAACCCTGGTGCCTCCAAGCAGCAGTTAGGCTGAGATGTATTTGCTGGATTTATTGCAGAGCAGTCAACTGATATTCTTACAGGCTGTGCAGTCTTTGGCTTCAGGTGATGTGGCCTCTGAGGGATCCTGGACTCTTGAGAGTCCCTGCTCTTTACGAACGGGTTTCCTAGGAAAAGTTGTGCAGCTCAGATTTGACATCTCAAGTGGACTTGAGCCACTTTCTGTTTGAAGAAGGCTTTGTCTTATTAAAAGACATTAAGTCTTTAATGAGCACAGCTGTGACCTGTTTGTTTCACAGCCATAATTCATAAGTTGCAAGACTGTGTGTAGAACTTCCCTCTGGCAAGGTCAGTGCTCTTGCACACAGGGCAGGATGAGTGGGGAGTGTCTGATGGCCTGGGGGTTGTAAGGGAACTCAAACCAGCAATTTTGTACTTGCCTGTTCCAAAGGACACTTCTCAGGTATGGCATGAAAAATCCTCAGACATTCTTTCCTCACATCACTGATTTTGTGTGCCCTGAGTGTAGTCCTTCACTGAAGTGCCATGTGCCTGCAGCTTGGGTGTTGGTTCAGAAGCAGCTCTTTGGCACCTCTGGGATGTGCCTGTTGGAGTTGTGCCTTCAATTGCAGTGATATTTCTGGCATCTGCCTTGCAGCTGGCTGCACATGGTGCTGCTTTAGCCATCTCATAACTTGGGTAGCCTTGGCTGGCCAGGCATCTTGGGCTCCTTGGGATATGTTGTGCCTGCCCACTAATGCACAGTCCTGGGTGGAGAGCAGCAGAGGTTACCTGGGGAAGGTACCATGGCTTGGAGGAGTGTGTGGCAAGAGTTTCATAGAAAGCTTCCTGGCTGTGGAATGTGGTTGGGATCAGATTATCTGGGAGCTGTTGGCTCTGTGCTCCTGCCAGTCTCTGGCAGTCCCCTGGTTCCTGGGGAGAGCAGGATGCTCATGAAGCCGTGCCCTGTAAAAATAAGCCCATTTTGAGTCCTGGGGAATGACTGCCCTCCCTTGCCTCTGTATCCCACATTCCACAGTGTGCTGTTAGTGTGAAATGTTTCATTGTGGAACAGCTAAAGCTCAGCTGCTGTTTGTCAGGTCTTCTCTGATAGCACAGGGCAGGCCAGTCACTGCTATTTATATAGCAGGCTGTGAAATTAATGCTCTCCCGTGCCAGCTCACAGCCCAAATTGCAAGAGACAGGTTGACTGACTGCTCCTTCTCAGAGTGCTGGTGGTTGTCTGCCGGGTGGAGAGGAGCTGTGGTGGGTGCTGCTGGTTTGGGGAGTGGCAGTGCAGGACCCATTTCAGTGGCACAGCGCTGTGTAAGGTGGTAGGAGCATTTTAGAAAACCCCTACATTATTGTTTAGTACCAGCTGAAAGCTGGAGGTCTAAGGATCTGCTCAGCTGTTCCTTCTGATGGCAGGATGGTAGGAACGTGGTGACAAAGCCCTTCAGGGGGAGATGGCCACCCAGAGCAGGAGGCTCCTCTGGCAGCTGTCATGGAAAGCAGCCACGGGGTGCATGTGGCGGCCTATCCCAGATGGGTGCAGTGCCTGCTTTGTGCTCTTGGCTCCTGCTCTGGTGCCTCCCTCGTGCTGGAGCACAGAGCACGTCCGCGGAGGGCCCCGCTCCTGGTACCAAGCTTGGCGTGGGCTGGGAACAAGGACCCAGCTGGTGCCAGCATCCTCTGGGCCATTCCTGCTCCTGGAAGGGACCCAGCCATTCTCCTGGCCTGCACGCACAGCACAGGGAGGGCTCCTGGGTGATCCCTCCTGTCCTGGCAGGGAAAGGAGCGCTCCGGTGCCGCAGCAGCTGCTTGCAGGAGTGGCACGGCTCCCCTGCAGTTTCTGGGGACTGGGTTAGTGGTGATTCAGCGCTGCCCACACTGCCACTCGCTGTGATCACTTGTCAGCAGTTGCTCTGAGGTCTCTCTGTGTCTGGGAAAGCTGTTTGGTGGCACACTTGTCTGAAATTCCAACTGTAGTAACCCTGGAGTTTGAGTAATAGAAAGGCTGTCCTATCCACAAGCCTTGATTTTCTGAGGGACTTGCTGTCTCCAAAGAGCGAAATGTGCTTATTGTTGCTTCCCTCAAACAGCCCTCCAGCACACTGTGGGAGAAAGCTTGAGCTCACCTGCTGTGGTGTGGGAAAGTTGGAGCTTTGATCCTCGTCCTCTCTCCTAGAGGTACCTAATGCTGCTCATGGCAGGTGATGATAAATCTGAGCTAATTGCCCAGTCCTGGCAGGGCTGGCACCATGAGCAGTATTGGCAGAGCAGGCCTTCTGCCTCTCCAAAGCTGGCACTGAACTGCCCCCTTGGTTCTTTGTAGTGTGTGGGCAGGTGCCCCTCATGCTCCTGATTGTTTCCTCTGCCCCCGTCCCCTGAGCAGTGGCACTTGTGGTGCTGGCCTGTGGGCTGGGATGCTGTTTCCCTCCATCCCAAACATCTCGAGCATCCTGCCCTGGGATGGCACTGGCAGTTCTTTGGCCAGAACAGGGACAGCAGCTGGCTGGAGCTCTGCAAGCCCCTGGCTCAGCTTGGTCCAAAAAATCAGGATGTAGCCTGGGATGGGGTCCATGCTTTCTTCAGGAGTGGTGTGGGTGATGCAGGGCACACCCAGCTCCTGGCACGTTTGACCCCAAGCTGCCAGTGTAAGCAGTGCCCCTCATCTCACTAGATCACTTGGTTGTGCCCCATAGCAGGGGTGTGGTGCAGCTGTGCTCCCTTTTGGGAGGCCTTAGGATGGTTATGGCAAAATTCCTTACCTCATTCCCAGGTAAGTGTACTCTGCAGCCCTCATCTCCAGAGGGGACAGGGTGGGATTTGCAGAAATACCTTTTATCTTGTTGAGGCTGCAGAGACCCAGAGGAGACTTGGAAATTACCTTACTCTGCAGAATAACCTATTTTTTTCCTGAGTGTTTTTGAACAGCAGCTTTCTTAGAAACTCTTTGCTGTGTTTTGTCTCCTTGGGGTGAGTTTAGCAGATGCACCACAGGGTTTTTTAGACCCTGCCATACAGCATTAGGGTCACAGACAGGTACAAGCTTGCTTTGAGAGAGGAAAGCTGCTCTTGCATGGTCAGATAACAAGGTGTTGTCAGCATGTGAGGGAGTTCTGCAGCCACCCTGAGTGCTGGTGCCCGTCTGCTTCAGCTGGTGTCTTGCCGGTCTCAGTCTTCGGTTGTTTGCTTGTTTAGTGATCCCTTGGAGTGCTGGGTGCTTGGGGACATGGTGACAAGCTGGCTGGTTCCTCGTGCTCTAGGCTTCCAGCAGCCTGGAATGTTGCTCCTGTGGCAAGCTGCATGCCAGCTGTTTTGCTGGATTCTGCAGGAATTGGTTAGAGCCTGAAATAGCTCTGACTGTGTAAATAGAGGTGAAGCATGCCAAACCTGAGAAGTGCACTTGATGTTGGTAGTGGAAGGTGTTTTTGGATACAAATCCAGACTGGAATTTGCTGAAGGATTGGCTCAGGCACAGTACTGTGCTGTGTTGAACTAGTTGGAGATTTAAATGAGGGGGAGTGCATCCTCTGAGACCCTTTTACTTTGTTTGTTTGCAGTAATAAATCACCGAGGCTTGTGAAGGCCGCTGTGTTACCTCGGGTGGGGTGTTCCAAAGGAGCAGTGCTGTGACCCTGCCTGATGGATGAGGTGCTGTGTGTAGCATCAGTAAGCCCCAGCAGGATCCAGTGGGTGCTCTGTGCTGGCACCAGTGTTTCTGGGGCAGTGGAACACAGCACAAGGCCAGGGGCTGGCTTCTGAGGCGGGTAACTTGCATTTGAAAACTGAAGGGAGCTTTTCAAATGACATTTTATTGAGGAATTGCTCTTGGGAGTGCACACCCAGCCTTTCTCTTTGCTGTGCACAAAACTGGGGAAGGATCTGGAAAGTCAGTCCTGTGAGGAGCAGCTGAGGGATCTGGGGAGGCTCAGCTTGGAGAAAAGGAGGCTTGGGGGGCCTTCTTGCTCTCTGCAAATTCCTGTAAGGAGTATTTAGCAGGGGGATTGGGCTCTTCTTCCAGACAGCTTGTGACAGGACTCGCTCCCTGCTCTTTCCCTTCTGTCCTCAATTCAGGAAAAATCGTATGCAATCTCTTCCTAGCAGGAGAGCCATGGAGTGCCCAAGGAGTGTAAGAGTCCCACTCCACCTGCCACACTGGGATGCCCTTAGGGGATGCAGGAAGTTAGGCGTGATGGGCAGAGCTTTCTAATCTCTGGGAACTTGTAAGACTTTCTTCTTTGAGAGGAGACGATAACTCAGGAGTGCTACTTCCACAGAACAGAGAGTTGCTTTCATTCTGATCAGCCTCTTGCTCAAAGGAGCCTGCTGGGAATGATAGCCATTATCTGTCCCCTAAGGCTGGTGCCATGCACTGGGGTGGGTAACTGCTTTAATTGAGTGGGCTGTGGAGTATCCTTGGCTGCTGCGGTGACCTGGAAGCCTGAGAGCCGCCAGCATGGCTCAGAGCTCCTCCTGGGAATAACGTGGGCCAGTGTGGCTTTGTGACTTCTATTGGTGTGTATGGGAGCTCAGATATTAAAACCAATTAGTTGTCTTTAAGGTCAAAGACTTACTTGACCTACCAGCCTGCATTTCAACTTGGCCTGGATTGAGGATCCTTGGGAGAGGGCTGTACAACTTGTGCAAAGAAGCTAATGAAGAGATGCTTTTTTAAGCACTTCCCTGCTGCCTCTGTAGCCCAAACACTTCAGCAGGACACTGGTATGTGACAGCCTGAAACAGCAGCGAGCAGAGGCTGGGGTAGGCTCCTTCCATAAGAAATGTAAAAGGGCAAAATCCTTAGGTTTGATGTTTGAAAAGCACTTTGTTGGCACTCTGACTCAGAATCCTGAGAAGAGGCTTTTTCACAGAGCTTAGCTGGTTTGCCCTTGAGAGAGCTGGAGGATACCATGAGGGATTTGATTTTTATGCCATTACTCTAATGGGAAGCTTGAGGTCTGGGTTAAATCTGAGACAATGCAGAGGCAGCACTTCTGACATCTCGGATACTTCAATGGCAAATGGGAGGTACCTGCTGGAAGGCAGATGGGAACTTCCCCAGTTTTCCTTTTGGTTTTGGGTGGATTTGAACCACAAGGCAGCTTTGGGGATTAAGATTTCTGCAGGACCCGCCCCAAAGCCCTAGGAAAAACGAATATGAAGCTTATTTTCCTTCAATTTAAGCCTGTTCTGTGATTTGTGAGGTCTTATCTCCTGACTCTATGCCTGGGGTTGGTGCTGGTGAAGCAGCAGTGTGTGCTTAGCAGGCTTCAGTTAAAGCAGCTGCCAGAGCTGATGAGCTGCTCTGGGGAGAAAAGTGATAGAGGGAAAGCAGAAAAGACTCACTGTGACAAAGGGATCCTTCCATTTCAGTTTTCTGTATTAATCTGAGGAAAACAACACGTAAAGACAGCACTTGGGCTGCTTAGTGCTTCAGCTGTCTGAGAACAAATTAAATGGGCTCTAAGATGTCCTTGAAGTATGTGGCTGCATTGTTTTAAATAATCCGTGCTGGGAGCTGCTTCCATTCCTTCTGCTCACAGCCCTTGGTCTGTGCAGCCCTTGGTCTGTACATGTGTTCTTTCTTCTCATGTAGCACCCCAGAGTAAGCAAGCAGCTTTTGGAGGACTTGCTTGGTAGAGGCTGAGCACTGAAGAAGAAAGAGCCTGTTTTGGTTTTGTTTTCTTTCCTCTCCCATTGTTGTCCAGCAGAAGGAGAATTACACCAGTGACAGTGAAGAAGCGTCCTTGGGGGAGGGAGGAGAGAGAGAACTGTGCGACATGGTGTGAGGGTGCTTGTTGCTTTGCTGCCTGCTCACATCCCTTTTTTCCCTCCCCAGCAATGGTACCAGCATGATCTCGTTGATCATTCCCCCCAAAGACCAGATCTCACGAGTGGCAAAAATGTTAGCGGACGAGTTTGGCACTGCCTCCAACATAAAGTCCAGAGTGAATCGCCTTTCAGTACTGGGAGCCATTACATCTGTACAGCAAAGACTGAAACTCTATAACAAAGGTAACTTCTAGCTTGTATGGATGCTGGCACACTTCCCTTTCTTGGAAGCAGCCTTAAGTTCCTGCACTATGCAGTTTTCTGCTAATCAAATCTGTTGGCCTGTGCTGCTGTTTTGCACTGATATTCCAGGTATGTTGCCCTTGGATGGCTACTTCAGGGGTGGACTTAGGGACTAGAATAGCAAAGTGGTCCTTGTTTTTAAGGAGTGGGGTCATGATTCTGTTTGTAGTGCTGACTCTGCTAAACTTGGCCAGGCTTAAGAGATGGATATTGTACAATAGGTCATTTGTGTTAAAGTAGTAATTTTCTATCAAGCAAAAACTTCTGTGTGCCTTAAGCATGGCATTGAGCAGCTGCTGTGCTTCTCGGGGGAACAGACCCAGGCCATCTCAGATGAGCCCTGGAAGAGTGCATTGTTACAGCTTTTGCACTGGCCTGTGGCCTTCCTCAGGATGGCCACTCTGCAAATCCTTGTGTGGGGACCAGCAAGGCTTCAGGGGCTGCTCAGCCTTTCTCTGGGTGCTGTGGGCTTGCAAACTCATGGGTTTAACAGGCAGGTGCATGTCTGCTGCAGGCGCACTAAATGAGTTTTTTTTGTACCATTGTAGGGACCTGGGGGGGAATGAGGTGGGGAAAAGGGAAAATGAAAAGTTTGGGATCTTGAATTTCAACTCTGCTTACAAGTCTCAAGGGCTGGCAGTCAGTTTTTGATGGGTACAGCTTGCCACATTCCTTGGTGATCTAAACCTGCATTGTGTTGTTTGTAGTACCTCCAAATGGTCTGGTTGTTTACTGTGGAACAATTGTGACAGAAGAAGGAAAAGAGAAGAAAGTCAACATTGACTTTGAACCTTTCAAACCAATCAATACGTCGTTGTATTTGTGTGACAACAAATTCCACACGGAGGTAAGGACTCCCCCATTGCAGGAGCCAAGGTCTGGGCACAGCCCCACTGTGCTTGAGCCAGGAGAGCTGCAGGAGCATGCCCTGGGGAGGCCACTGGATGGCTTGGGACTGCCAGAGATGGGGAATGCCTGCTGGAAGGAGCTGAGGGACTGCCCAGCTCCTCCCAACCCTGAGTCTGTGTAACCCACAGACAGGAGCTTCTCGCTGTAACTGGAGGAAGGGTGGTTTTTTTCTTAACCACAGAGGCCCATAGATACTATTCCAAGTCAGGCTTTAAAATACTGCCAAGATAATATCAGTGTTGCCAGTCTTGCTATCAGATGTGTTAACTGAGAGCCTTGATGGAGAACTGGCATGTGCCTCATCTGTCTGGGGGGAAGTGGGATTATTTTTATCCGACATCTAATTAAGTTAAATGAATGGTTTGAGGCATATTAAAGAAATGTGGATTACAGCAGTCAGTGTATTGCCTGTGAGGCTGTTTTGGCTCTGGCAGGTGCAGAGGTCTCAATGTTTGCAGTGCCCCTCATGTCCTTGATGTTTCCCATGGTAAATGTGTGGCCTGAGACTTAATTGCCTGTTGTCAGACCCATCTGACATGGGCTTGGCAGGCCCTCCAGTGATGTAGTTCTGCTTGTCTGTTTGGGTCTGTGGAGGTGTGATCCATAAGTGGCTTCCAGAGGGCAGGAGTACAGCAGGGAAAGGTGTGCTTGTTGCACAGATGATGTCCATCCCTTCTATTCTGTCTCCCCATAAAAGATGAAATTCCAACATGCCTTCAACCTCCCAGGAATGAAAACCTGTGCACAGGCACAGGTCTGGAGTTCTGCTGGGTCCTTGTGTCCATAGATGAGTGAAAACAAGAGGCAAATAAGAGAATTCAGTAGAGAGCCAGGATGTCAGGCCCAGGGAGGTGTTTGTCCTGCTGCTGTGGGCAGTGGGAGGGTGCTGGGTTTCCTCCTGCCCTGTCAGGAGATGGATTCATTTGGTCCCTTCTGCAGCTGCTGCCTCAGGGCACTGATTCAATGTAGAAGTGCCCAGCAGGCTGTTCCCAGGAGCAGCTGCAGATCCACTGGTGCATGTGTGTGGCGCTGCTCACCACAGGTGACAGTGACCTGAGGGGAATTTGTGGGAATTGCTGCTCCTGATGATGGGATCCCTGCCAGCCCCTCCCTCCACAGGCTCTGTGCTCTCCCCTGGGTGTGGGGTTATTTCCCTGGGGATTGCCTGCACTGCAGAGTCAGCTGGGGCTGGAGCAGCCTGCTGGGGGCTGTGAGCTCTGCCTTTGTCCCCCTCTCTGGCTCTAGAGCCTTGAACCCCTGGTTCCCCCAGCTGAGCTGTCAGCCAGGGCAGCTGCTCGGGCACCACAGCTTTCCTGGAAAGTCAGGGTGGGAAGGAGTAGGAGGAAGGGCTGCTCTTCACCTTTGGGCTACAGCTGCAGAGAGGAAGCTCAGTCCAGGCTGAAGGAGCAGAACGAACTCAATGGTCCCTTGGTGCTTGACAGGTCAAACAGTGCAATTGCTGCCAGAGCTGATCAGGGAATCACTGATCATCAGTACTGTATGAAAATAAGAGGAAATGAGGAAATCAGAGCTGTAGTCATGTGCTGCCTGGCAAGAGCATCTGATAAGATTTCTTCTAGATATTTTATTGCCTGTGTGAAACTGAAGTAACTCTCCCAGGGGTCTGTGAGCCCTGATGTGTGTCTGAGGGGCAGGACTTACAATGACTTACTTTGATACCTTGGCTGGAGCATTCATTCCAGTCACACATTTTGCTTGGCTCAGTCCCAGTTAAATAGATTGCAGTGTAATATGCCACTTCCTCCTCTCATTCATCCCATTGCTGAGGAATTAATACAGAATATTTACTTTGGCCAGGAGATTCCATTAAACCTTAGCCTCCATTTCTTCTAAGCTTGAGAGCTGCATCCTGGGTTGTGTGGATTTTGGAAGAGGATGACTGATGGGTTTTATCCTTTCTGTTCAGCCCCATAATCAGGCTGACAGCCCTGCAGGCAGCTCAAGGTCCCGTGCAGTAACCCAGCACCATCACTTTCAGTGTTAAACTGGTGACTTGAAGCAATCTGGAGTTTTGACAAGTTCCCCATCCTACTGATGTGGTTTTGCCAGCCAGAAAGAGGATTCTGGCTATTGCTTTTTTGGGCATGTGTAAGTGAGCAGGATGTGTGTGTGTGCGTGCTGGATGTTTCTGCCCACTCAGACAGCCCCTGAGGGAACAGCAGCTGAGAGACTGCCTTGAGAAAGGAGTGCAGAGTTTGGGTGCTTGGGCAAAATGAACTCAAAAACCTTGATACTGCTCTGTGCTTTGGTTAGGCAACTTAAATGACCTTATGGGAAATATTCAGCTGCTTTTTTTAAAGGAAAGAAAATTGAAGGATAACTTCATTTTGCAGCAAATGTTCTGGCTTCTTCTCCACAGCCAGTTATGCACAGGACTATTATTGCTGCTGTTCCTTGTGCTCTGTAAGGCTGAATTTGCCACAGCCACTGTAGATTTATTTCATCATTCTGCCTGTGGGACTTGAAGTCAGCAGGTGCAGCAGACCAGTAGTGGTGGTAGGGAGGCTGTGTCAATGCTTTGGACTACAAAACTGAACTGACAATGAATTGAGCAAGTTCTGCTTTCCTGGCTGGAGTGCTGGGAGGATTACTGCTCCAGTTGTGCCAGCCAGAGAGGTGAGGCAGCCTCAGAGAGGTGGGATCCATTTTCACTTCACACTCTCCAGACCCCATCTCCAGGGTTTTGCTGTCACACCTGCCCGTGACCTCAGGTGGGGAACTGGCAGAGCTGGGAAATTGTGATCAGCATTAAATTTGAGTTTCCTCTGTGCTCTTGACAGCACAGTTGTATGGGATGGGATTATGTATGGGATGGGATTATGTATGGAAGGAATTCCTCCCTGTGAAGGTGGGCACGCCTTGGCTCAGGGTGCCCAGAGCAGCTGTGGCTGCCCCTGGATCCCTGGCAGTGCCCAAGGCCAGGTTGGGCACTGGGGTTTGGAGCAATCTGGGACAGTGGAAGGTGTCCCTGCCCGTGGCAGGGGAAGGTCTTTAAGGTCTCTTCCAACCCAAACAATCCTGGGATTCTGTAGTGATCTGGAATAGTTACAGCTCCCGAATGTGCTGGTTTTCCTCCACTTCATTAATGAAAGTATAGCCATGAGCAGCTGTGAGCTGAGACTGACTGAGGGGCTGTGCTGTCCCTGGCCCTCACGTGTTCTGTTTGTTCCAGGCCCTCACGGCGCTGCTCTCCGACGACAGCAAGTTTGGCTTTATTGTAATAGATGGGAGCGGGGCACTCTTCGGAACTCTCCAAGGAAACACACGGGAAGTGCTGCACAAATTCACTGTGGATCTTCCAAAGAAGCACGGTAACGCACTCGGCTGTCTCTGCTGGGGGCAGCAGCCTGTCCCGGGCTGCCATGGGAGGGTGGAAGTGGGGAACTTGGCCTGTGGGGGTTTAGCTCTGCTCAAGTCTGTGCTCCCTTGGAATCTGACAGCAAAGCCTCCAGTCTGAGCCTTCTGTCAGAATTAATGAATCACAGTAATATGCAGTTGATCTCAGAAGCGGCACTTTTTATTTCTTGCTGCATTTGACCGTTTCCTTGGTTTTGGGTAGTTGTAACTGAGTATTAGTAGCACAGGCAGTAATCCCACTCAGTGGGGTCGTTAAGGTTTGATGTGCTGGTGCTGTGTGTGCCCCACAGCGAGGAGCAGCGAGCTGCTCTCTGCAGGAAGCACGGGGCCTCATGAAGCAAGGAAAATTCAAGTTCCACTCTGTGCTGCTGTGTTGTAGCCAGCAACTGATGAATTCAGCAAGTTGTCTGCTGGTTACTCTTGGCCTACTGTCCTTTGTAGAGTGGGATGGGACAAAATGAAACAAAAACACTGCCCCCAGTGAGGCTGCGCAGCAGAGACTGCTGGGCTGTGCTGCATCAGCAGTGTTTAAGGCTGTGTACAGAGGAGATGGCTTCTCTTGAAGGTGCAGGGAGAGAGAACGTGCTCAGATGTTCAGTTTCTACAGAGTTGTGAGTCTTTATAGAAAGAAAAGAAACATTTTCCTCTGTGGAAAAAAAATCTCCTGGTGGGAATGAACCCCCTCTATTCTCTGAGTGTTCCATGGCAGCCCTTGCCTCGGCTCGTGGCAAACTGAATTCAGGAGGCTGCAGCTGCCCTTGGCTGTGGTTATTCCAGGCCAGCTGTGTCCTGAGGATGCTGCTGGCATGCAGTGGTTCCCCATGGCTGCCCTGTCCTTCCCTGCAGGCAGAGGAGGTCAGTCTGCCCTGCGCTTTGCCCGCCTGCGCATGGAGAAGAGGCACAACTACGTGCGCAAGGTGGCCGAGACGGCCGTGCAGCTCTTCATCTCCGGGGACAAGGTCAACGTGGCCGGGCTCGTCCTCGCTGGCTCGGCCGACTTCAAAACTGAGCTGAGTCAATCTGACATGTTTGATCAGGTGAGTGGCCTGTTCTGAGCAAACCCCCGTGTTTGGGGACGGGGTGATTGTAGCAGTAGCTCTGATACAAGATGCTACTCCAGAGGAATGTAATTCTGGCATCTGAAGAGATCTGATCAAACTAAAAATGTGATGTATCCAAAGAAGTCTCCCATTCCTAATACCTCCTGCAAGGAGCTGAGAGCTCCTGTTCTTGAAACAGAGCTAATAAGAAATCTGTCCTCCCTGGTTTGGAACTGGCATTCACATTCTTTGTGTTTCACAAATCTAAAGCAGAAGCTTTATTGGAGTTGAACTCCAGTAAACCTAATGGCTGGTCCATGTAGCCTGAAAACTGTGGTTCAGTACTGTGCATTCAGAGCTGCCTCTGCCTCAGGTGAAGTGCAGTAATGAGAGCAGTGACTCCCATGGCAGGGTGAGGAGTCTGACAGCCTTGCTCTGGGGTGGATTTATGATTTCCTGTCTCCTCCTCCTCTCGTTCAGCGGTTGCAATCCAAAGTGCTCAAACTAGTTGATATTTCATATGGAGGAGAAAATGGCTTCAATCAAGCAATTGAGTTGTCAACTGAGGTCCTCTCCAATGTGAAATTCATCCAAGAGAAAAAGCTAATAGGTATGTGATGCACTGCAGCCTCCTGCTGAGCCAGGTGTGTGGCACAGGTGCTGCTCTTGCTCTCACCCTTCTGGCAGTGCCCTTGTTCTGCCCCAGCCTTGCTGTGCTGGCTGAGAGTGGGACTTGCAGGAGTTGTTTTTGCCAGCTGGACACCTCAAGTGCTGGTATGGCTTGTGGGGGTTGGTTGGTTTCTTTTTCCACACCAGACTTGTTGGACCTTCTCTGTCCTTCCATGAGAGATCCCCTTAGTTCCAGGTCTTCTGGTGGCAGCTGCTTCTCACGGTTTCTTGCATTCAGATGAAGCTTGCATGAGGTGTGTGTGCTGTGCTGCGTGCTTATGGCAGGCTCTGTGTGCCCTGCAGGACGATACTTCGATGAGATCAGCCAGGACACGGGGAAGTACTGCTTTGGTGTGGAAGATACACTAAAAGCTTTGGAAATGGGAGCAGTGGAGATCCTGATAGTCTATGAAAACCTGGATATCATGAGATACGTCCTGCACTGCCAAGGCACGGAGGGTACGTGCTGCTCTGGGACACTGGAAGCTCTCAGGGTTTGACACCTGAGTTGCCTCACTGAGATGGGTTTGCTGGAGGAGCTCCCTGAGGATGTCTGAACACAGGGATGTTGTGTAGGTCTGTGTTACTTTGCAGGGTTCCCAGCCTCTGGGGGAAAAGCTGGAACAAGCAGGGTTCCAGTGCACAAAGGGAATTCCAGTGCACTTGGTCTCAGGGCCAGCCTGGAACCTCCTTCCAGCTTTGTGAGTGTGATACCAGAGGGGAGACTGAGATGACCTTGTGTCCAGAAACACAATTCCTGGGCCTGCAGCAGGACCTGTCCCCCTCTTTGTTGGCTCTGCAGCTGCTCTGTGCTGCTGTGCCCTGTGCTATTGCTCACAGAGCTTTAGAGAGGAAGGCAGGCAGTGGTGGTGCCCAGACCCTCTGTGTTCTAGTTGCTGTCTGTGCTCGATCTCCTGCTGTCTTTAAACTGCATCTTGCAGCCTTACCCAAACTAATATTATCATTTTTTCCTCCCTTCTCAGAGGAGAAGATCCTGTATTTGACACCAGAGCAAGAGAAGGATAAATCCCACTTCACAGACAAGGAGGTATTTCAGCTTTGGGGCTTCTGGGCTTGTTCTCAGTGTGTTGATGCAGAATTCTGGACATCTGGGCTAAGTTGGTCCCAAGCACCTGAGCACAGTGACCTTCTGGCACTCAGTGACACCTCAGGGCAGGAAGCTGTGGCTCTTCCTGTGTAACCCCTTGGATCCTGCATCTGCTTTTCTCCAGTCTTCCCTGCTGCCAATGCCAAGGTTGTGTAAATGGACAGTGTGAGATTTTTGACCACCACCAAACCATCCCCTACAAGGGTTTGGTAGCCACCATGCAGGCAAGGCCCCAGAACCATTGATCCCTGCTTACAAGGCACTGATTTGGTTGTGCAAAACCACTGTGAGGTCAGGATGGTGACCTGGATCAGGTGCCAAGGGAGTGTCTGCTTTGGGATGCATTTGACACGTGGAACTGCCTGAATTTCCTGTCTGTGCAGGTCAAACAGCCCTCGTGGACCAGGGGTCTGTGTTACTTTGCTGAATAAACTGGGGAAAAAAGTGTCCCTTGCCAAAGGGTGGGGATCTGTCCCACCTGGGTTGTGCTTGGGAGCCATTTCCAGCTGTTTTCCCTTCTGGAGGGAGGACTGCCAATCCCTGCTGTGCACGGAGGGTTTGCAGTGTTACCTGCAGTGAGGTGTTTCTGTTTCACAATAATCACTGCACTTCCTGTTTGGAAGATGTTGTCTTTTGCCTCTGTGCTTGCATGGATCAGTGTTCCTGCCTGGGAACAGGGCCTGCTGGATGAGGGGGGCTGCAATCTGTGCAGGGGACAGAGCAAGTCTGAATGAGCAGTGAAGCTGAAATGTAGCATGGAGTAACACTGGAGCAGAAGAATCAAGGCAATTTTTCTCCTGCTTCTGCACTAAATGTCGTATTAGAGGGCCAAAACACTGTCAATGATTAATTTTGTAGCACCAGGAGCTGGTGGTTGTGCCTGTCCTTGCCTGGTGCAGTTGTGCCAGGAATGCCTTCCCCCAGGAATGTCCCTGTGGAGCATGAGGGCTGCTGTCCCTGCTACAACTGACAAAGCCATGGAGCCAACTTTGGCAGGGATTTTCTCAGTACTGAACACACAATGACTGTAACAGGATTTTATTATTTATTTTTCCCTTCCAATGTCTCCACAGACTGGGCAGGAACATGAACTCATAGAAAGTATGCCCCTCCTGGAGTGGTTTGCAAACAACTACAAGAAATTTGGAGCAACCTTGGAAATTGTTACAGACAAATCACAAGAAGGATCCCAATTTGTGAAAGGATTTGGAGGAATTGGAGGTAAACTGCAAGAGGAAAATGTGTTTGTCTTATTTAGTGGTTGGTTTGATAATCTGGTGCCAACACGAATGGGATTAATCTTATTCCTGTCAGTCATGAAACCAGTTTGAGAAACAGTTGTGTTCACCAGGGTGGATTCATTCCCTGTCCAGCAGGATGGTGGTCCATGTTGGGCCCTGTCACTTCCAGCTGTGTTCCTCAGTGCCTGTGTCCTGTGCAGGGCTCAGGGATGGGCTGTCCCCCGGTGCAGCTGCTGGAGCTCAGGAGGGCCCCCAGTGCCTGGCTCTGTCTGCACAGGGGTTTGTTTGGTGGCAGCCCCTGCCCTGCCCTGGGGGCTCTGACAACCCCCAGCCCTGTTCCTGAAACACTTGGAGCTGTTGCTCATCTCTCAGAGCCTCCCTGTACTTTGCTCCCTGATCTTCTGCTTCTTTTCAAAAGAGAAGTATTTTTAGTCCATCCTCTGTAGCAGTGAGGCCTCTGAAAGCCAGTCCTGCTCTGGAGCTCACCGAGCATCAGCCACGCTTGGCAGAGGTGCGGGTGGTTCCTGTGCCAGTCTGACAAATCCTGGGCAGGTGGAGCCACACCAGTGCCATGCTCCATGTCCTGCCTGGGCAGGGGTTCCAGGACAAAGCTGTGCCACTGGCTGTGCTCAGCTTTGGTGGATGTGAACCAGGGAGAAGTGCATTGTAAAGGGGAATTTCCAGGGCCCAGAGAACACCAGTCGGGAGGAAAGAACCTTGGATTGTTTGGCTCCATAAGGAGCAAGGTTTCTAAGTTTTCAGGGTTTGTGATTCCAGTCTCTCATTTCCTGCCAGATCCAGCCTCTTTGCATAGTGGCATCCTCTTTGCTCCCATGCCCTGTAGGCTGGAAAGGAAACGTCCTTGAAAATCTCCTTCACCTCAGTAAATTATGCCAGAGATGCAGGATTTCCAAACCCCTGCGTTGGTGTTTGGGGTGGGAAGAGGAAAACAGACACTAAATCCTGCTTTTATTGCATTGTAAAAATAGCTGCAGTGCCAGCTGCCTTCTGGATTTTACTGCCAGGCCTGGATCTGAGCAGTGACACTGGGAGCAGTGATGTGCCACTGCTGTTTTGTGGAGATGCAGCCCTAGAACAGGCTCAGCTTTTCCAGGAGGAAGCTGGCCAGGCTGGGCATCTTCCTTTGGGCACTAAATTCCCCGTGGCATTTCTCAGTGCAGCTGCCTGTCCGCTGCCAGGCCTCAGGTGGACGTGACTGGGAAGCTCTGGGAGCGGGGCTGGGGAAGCTGTGTCTGTGGGAATGCTGGCGAGGCTAAAGGCTGTTTCTTTGGCAGGTATCTTGCGGTACCGGGTGGACTTCCAGGGCATGGAATACCAAGGAGGAGACGATGAATTTTTTGACCTTGATGACTACTAGGTAGTCGAGCTGGGTCCGGCAACACGTGCCTCGCCCCTCCAGCATCCAACCCAAGGAGCAAACTCATGGTGGAAAACACAACTGATCCCTGCCTTAGAATTGGAACATTTCCAGAACTTGATCCACGAGCATTTGGATTTAAGAAAGCAAAACCCTACACTTTGATTTGTCATAGTGTCAGTACAGCAGCAAACTACTAAGTTCCTATATGCCACTTTGGACTAATTTAAAAAGAATCCCAGTTTTTACTTTTACTCAATGGTGAAATTGGTTGCTCTTGTATTTTATGGAAATGATTTTTTTAACCTTCATGATACATTAACTGCTGTAAACCTCTTCCTTCCAAAATTAATAGAAGTAAGATCCTACTGGTTTGTTTCTTTATACTTTGATTGGAGAAATCAATTGCTGCATTTGGCAGCGCCGTGACCCATTTACATGGCATTCTCAGCTTAGCCTGCAGAAGAAATGGAACGAGGTTGGAGCCATAATTCTCTTCAAAAGCTTGAGGAGGCACTGACCTGGGTGCTGGTTCATTACATGTGGCTTGCAAATTCTGATGGTTTGGGGAGGCTCACCAGCCGAACGTGCTTTAATCTATTTGCAGAAACACTGCTCTTACAAACTAGGAAATGCACTTCATGGATTGCAATGAAAATGCTGCTGGAGTCTTGGGCTTAATTTGGATTTGAGCAGTGCAGCCTTCAGGAATTTTTTTTTTCAGTTTTGACAAAAATAAACATGAGATTTCAGTGAAGTAAGGTACACTTGGCTTTTTGTTCCTCAGTAAGTTTTTCTTTTTGCTTTAGGACTGCGTAAGGTTTCCTTGATTATGTGAATTTGAGCCCACAGGTCTTAAATGGAAGTGGGTGTTTGACAGGAATACTGAGTCAGTGGAGTGAAGGCTGAATTAGTGCTGGGAGTGTGGAATATTTGATTCTGATCCGTGGAGCACTGGCATAGCCCTGGGAACACCCAGCTCCCAGCAGTGTCTGTCCTGTGGGGGTGTGCCCTTCAGGAGGTGAAGGATCACCTCTGGATGGTCCCAGGCTTTGTGTCCTGCCTGTTCCACAGAGCATCCATAGATCAGGGAGTTCATCCTTGGGGTGTGTCCAGCCTGCTGGTGACACTCTGGGGGTCAGGGGCCATGCAGGCCAAGGGAGCAGTGGCTCGAGGGCAGGTCCTGTCCCAGGGGAGCAGTGACACAAGGGCAGGTCCTGTCCCAGGGGAGCAGTGGCACAAGGGCAGGTCCTGTCCCAGGGGAGCAGTGGCACAAGGGCAGGTCCTGTCCCAGGGGAGCAGTGGCCCAGCAGAGCTCAGCTCCTGTCCCAGGGGAGCAGTGGCCCAGCAGAGCTCAGCTCCTGCTCCCTCCCCGGGGGTTCTCGCAGCCTCGCTCCCGGTGCTTCCCTCAGGAGCAGCTCCTGTTCCAGCTGCAAACCTTTGCCTCTTGTCCTGGTTCACTTGAACAGAGGGAGCTTCTCTTCAAATTTCTGCCACACTGTTGTTTGAGGTCCAAAATTGCTGTCCTTGTGAGCAATACCATTTGTCCCCCTGGTCCCTACCCTGACCGGCGGCTTCACTGTCGTCCTCACATCCAAGCTGGAATCTCTCCCAGGAGATGGGGCTGGGTCTGCTCAGGGCTGAGCACAGCCCTGGCCCTCACAGCAGTATGTTCTGGATTTTGCCATTGTAAATGGGTCTAATGTGACATGACAAGACCACAAAAATTGGTTGTAAATTTACATTTTTGAATATACTGCTTGTTGTTTCACATGATACATTAGGGTATGCAGCTCCTTTTTGTAGTTTTTATTTTTACTATTTAAGTTTGGAAATGATGCCAAATTTTTGTATTTCTTTAATCAATGTGTTCTCTTCAGTGATATATATTGCATTATATATTGATGTGTATATCAATATATACTGATATGTATTACACTTACACATGCAAACACACTCAGTGGGGGTGGGAGATCCTAGCCTTCGCATACTATATAGCCTCTGCAGAGAGATCCCAAGCAGTGATATCTTGGTGTTGTGATGTACAGAAATGGAGAAGAGTATTAAACCATATTTAAGAATATAGTACAGACTCCTGGTTTATTTTCTCTAGTCCAGGAAACTCCTGCTTTTTGCTCTCAGCTCGGTGCCAGCTTCAGGGCTGGACGTTGGAGGCAACTCTTTCACAGCTCAGTTTGTGTTTCTGGATGTTTCTCCCTGTGCTGGCCCTGCTGAGGCCCCTGAGGGCTGTGTCCAGCTCTGGCCCCTCACTGCAGCAAGGACTGGAGGGGCTGGAGCGTGTCCAGGGCAGGGAATGGAGCTGGGAAGGGGCTGGAGCCCCAGGAGAGGCTGAGGGAGCTGGAAAGGGGCTCAGCCTGGAGAAAAGGAGGCTCAGGGGGGACCTTGTGGCTCTGCACAGCTCCTGACAGGAGGGGACAGCCGGGGGGGTCGGGCTGTGCTCCAGGGAACAGGGACAGGAGGAGAGGGAACGGCCTCAGGCTGGGCCAGGGCAGGCTCGGTGGACAGCAGCAGGAATTTCCGCATGGAAAGGGTGCTCAGGGATTGGCAGGGGCTGCCCAGGGGGGTTTGGAGTGCCCATCCCTGGAGGTGGCACTGAGTGCTCTGGGCTGGGGACAAGGATCAGGGCACAGCTTGGACTCAATGGGCTGGGAGGGATTTTCAGTGATTCCATGGTTCTGTGTTTCTCCAGCACACTCAGTTGCTCTTTGAAAACTGTGACCTCAGAAGGAGGGAGAAAAATCCAAGAGTCTGAAGCCAGGTGGGTTGTGAGTTTTACCTAGGGTGCTCTGAACACCTGAGGCAGAGGAAGGACAGCCTACAGCAGCAGCACCCTGCCCTTAACATCCCAGTGGGTGGGTTTCTTTTTATGAAGCCTTTTCTACTCTGCCTCTTGGGCCAACCTGGACAGAAGGGTCCTGGCTCCGTGGGCCTGCCCTGACCTCTCTGGCTTCTCCTGTGGCCAACCCATGTGTGTCCCTGGCTGACCAGGGAGCACCTGCCTCCTGCCACAGCTGGGCAGGCAATTTGTGAGGGACATCATTAGTATCAGGGCTTTTAAAGGATGCTTGAAATCCCCTCTTGGCAGGTGTTGCTTAGCTGAGCTTCTCTGACAGAGTCTGAGCATGCACCTTCCGTGGGAGCAGCAGGATTTGGGTGTGAGGCTCTTGGCCGGTTGCTGTCACACTTGGCCTTGTGCAGAGTTATTCCTGGGGGCTGGGGCTTCCAAGCTTGTGCTCTGCCTCACACAGTCTCTGATCTGCAGCTGTGCCAGATGGGACAGCCTGGCTTGTTCTCCGTTCTCTGGATTCCCAAATTTTGGACATGGGAGGTTTTTGCAGGAGCAGACAAAAGTGATGCACAAATCTCATGCCGTGTGTGTCCCAGGTACATAAAAGTGATACTGTTCAGCTCTTGGTGTAGGTAAAAGCATCAAGCTCAGCACTAAATTAAAAATATAAAAATAATCCCTTCAGTTGGTGCAGTCAGGGGAAGCTGCTGCCTGCAGAGAACTGCTCCTGCAGTCTCCCCACTTGGTGCAGCCAGGCACGTGCAGTTATTGCTTAATAAAATTCCAAATATTTCTCAGTTGACCCTTTGCTGGCAGCACCAAGCCTGGTTTCTGCTTTCCGTTGTGCAATCCAAGAGGAAGCAGGAGCAGCGAGGTCTGGCTGCTGTGGAGGGATGCCCAGAGCTCTGCTCCACTGTCACAGCAGTGCTTGGAAGCTGCTCTTGGATCTTGGCTAGTTCCTGACTCTTCCCCTGCACGTTTCAGTGAGAGCACAGCTGTGTCTGGGTGTGCTGGGTCCCCTCAGTGCCTGGCACCTGGGATTCTCCCAGCAGCTCCTCACCCATGGAAGGATGAGGCCCTTGGAGAGAGACGTGGTGAAACTTTTCTTCCTTTCAGCTGCCAGGATCAGGTCACTGGGTCCCTTTCACCTTCAGAAAGCAGCTCTGCTGCTGCCTGGCTTTTGTTCCAGGTGCACTTGGGTTGCTCTGTGTCCAAAAGTGCCTTTTTTCACACCAAATATTGCAGAACAGGTTCAGGTGGGTTCTCCCTGCCCTGTCCAGGTGGGCATCACCTGGCAGGGCTCCCATCCAGGAGCCTCAACTGCCTCCAGCACACGGGATTGCTGCTGGAATTGGGAAGGGAGTTTGATGGGGCCATGTTTGGGCACTTCCAGCAGGTTTGAGGTTGGAAGCCGGGCAGGATCAGTGGCTTTCTGCTGGAGACTGACTGTTTTCCCAGAAGGGATCCAATCTCGATTATCTGGAACTGAGAGAAAAAGAGTCACTTCCAGGATGTCACATGGAGTTTCTTGTGTGCACGCTGGAGAGGTTCAGAGGGCTCATCTCTGTGTGCTCCTGGGTTTGGATGTGGGGCTGGAGACTCCTTGTCATGGATCATCAGCTCCTTCTGGCTGCCTGAAGGATTTTTTTTCCTTGTGCCAAAGGCTTCAGCTTTTCTGAAAGCTCCAGCTGCATGTGTCTCCCCTCCTCGGGAATACCTGAAATTTGGGGTGTCTGTGTGGTGAGGCCACCCCGCTCCCTCTGCATTCCCTGCTCGCTTTCCAGCTGGCACTGTGTGCTCAGATATTCTCATAATGCTCTTCTGAAACGCTCCTTTTTGTCTGGATATAATTAAAGCCAGAATTTGCCCTTTCTGAGTCGTTATTTCGGGAGCTGGAGCTTGGCCTGTGCTGTTGTCACTCGTGGGCTGCAAATGCCATTGTCCCAAGCAGTCGGACCCGGTCGGTGGCGCTGGAGGCAGCTCTGGAATTTCACTGCTATTTTTAGTCAGTGGTGAAAAATTGCTCTTCCAACACTTTTGAATCTCTGTCAGTGCTTAAATAAACCAAAGGGCAGGTCCTGACTGCTGTAAAGAGTGGGATGAGGAGGAGACCTGGAGCTGCTGCAGGCTGAGCTGGGAATGGGTGAGATGGGGGAGCCCCAGCCTTGCCTGGCCTGGAAAGGGGCTGTGAGGGGTCAGACATTACTGCCCTGCACTGCCCTGCCACTGCCCTGCACTGCCCTGCCACAGCTCTGCCACAGCTCTGCCACTGCCCTGCCACAGCTCTGCCACTGCCCTGCCACTGCCCTGTCACAGCTCTGCCACTGCCCTGCCACTGCCCTGCCACAGCTCTGACACTGCCCTGTCACTGCCCTGCCACAGCTCTGCCACAGCCACCTGTCTGTCACCTCTGCAGGTGTCCCATGGTCACTGATATGGTGAGTGGCTCTGGGCTCCTTGGTCATCTATCTCACTGTGCCCCTTTAGGGGTCAGTTCTCCCCCCCTCCCTCTGTGTCCCCAGGTGTCCCCACTGGTTCTGCCCTGTGTGCTCTGCTCTCCCCAGAGTCACCACAGGGCCCACCCTGGACATGGCAGCTCTTGGGCAGCTGGGATGGAGGCAGGAGCTGCTGAAGGACCTCTGTAAGGCCAGGTGAATGTGGGACTCTCCCCTTCCACCCCAGCCACCTCCAGAGCTGTGAGACCAAAGCTGTTGCTCACCCAGTTTCTCCTTTTCAATGCCAGGGCAGGAATTTCCTGAGAAGCTGCTTCATCTGTTTGGCCACCAGGTTCCCACATTGGCACAAACCCCTCCTCCCAGCTAAGGGATCCTCACAGCTCAGTTTCCCTGCCTGGCTGTTCCCTGCCATGTCCCTGGAGAGGCCCAGGTGGCTGCTTTCCTTTCCTGCTTAGGCTCCAGGACTTGCTTGGAATGGGAAACCTTCAAATCAGCTTGGCTGAGGCTCCTGGGATCTCCAGTTCCCCCTGAGTTGCTCTGCTGCCAGCCTGTGGAGGTAAGAGGGGCAGTGGCTCCTGGAAGGAGCCTGGTGACACTGGGCCTGTCTGGGCTGTGCAGCTGCCAGGGAAGCTCGGCCAGCTCCAGGACAGCCCAGTGTGGGAGGATGTCAGGAGAAACAGTTCAGCTCATTATCCAGAAAAGACGTAGTGCGACAAAATCCAATGGTGTCACTCCCAAAATCCTGCCCCAGGTGTGCTGTGGTGGTGCCAGGGCACACCAGAGACAGAGAGCCTGTGTGGGAATGGAGGTGGGGACGAGCAGGGAGCAAATCCTTCCCTGGGATAATGAATGGACAGAAAACATGGGCAGAACGGATGGCTGAGTTCCAGTGGAATCAGCCCGGGGGATGGGGGTTCCCAGGGTTTTTCTAAGCACAGGATTACTTTTGCTTCCATACAGCGAGGCTGAGGTGACCCTCAAGGAATCCCCGCTCCATTGCACAACACTGAGCTGTCTCCAGGTCGGTGGCACCGGGACTTTCCCCCCCATCCTCATCCTCTCAGGAAAACTGGCAGAGCAAGTTCTCTGGGATGGAACTGCCCCACCTCCCTGCTGTGCCTCCACCTGAGCAGGGGCCTCATTAGCACTAATTAGCAGCTGTGTCCCTTGGTGGCTGCTGTGCAGATGTGTGACATGGATCTGTCACACACTGGCACAGCCTTGTCTGAGCAGGGCACACCCAGAGACTGCTCCTCAAATCCCTGCCGCCAGGTAGGCTTGGGAGTATCGTGCTTGAATTATGGAAACTTCTAGGGAGGAAAAGAGCTCCAAGACTGAGTCCAAGCTGTGCCTGATCCCCTCCTTGTCCCCAGCCCAGAGCCCTCAGTGCCACCTCCAGCCCTTCCTGGGACACCTCCAGGGATGGGCACCCCAAACCCCCCTGGGCAGCCCCTGCCAATCCCTGAGCACCCTTTCCATGGGGAAATTCCTGCTGCTGTCCACCCTGAGCCTCCCCTGGCCCAGCCTGAGGCCGTTCCCTCTCCTCCTGTCCCTGTTCCCTGGAGCACAGCCCAACCCCCCGGCTGTCCCCTCCTGTCAGGAGCTGTGCAGAGCCACAAGGTCCCCCCTGAGCCTCCTTTTCTCCAGGCTGAGCCCCTTTCCAGCCCCCTCAGCCTCTCCTGGTGCTCCATTCCCTTCCCAGCCCCCTCAGCCTCTCCTCCTCGGACTGACTCTTTCCCAGTGAGTTTCTATCTCAGAAATTTATCAAAACTTGCGTTTTCATCTTATTATGCCTTGGACATGTTCCTCAGTTCTTATGAGGTTTTAAGTTGTGAGTTGGTCAGAAGCAATTTTAATTTACAGATACAGGGGTTGATATCCCCACTCCTGCTTTCCTTGGTGTTCCACACTAAAGGCAAAACATTTGATGTTTTTGTAATGCTTTCCTTAGTTAATTTCTGTGTTTTTCTCCTTCTCACATCATAGGAATTGCTTTTACCACACCATTAAGAGCAGATTACAGGAACTCCAATTCCATCTGACATCTCTTGCCAGAGTGAGACCCATGCTGCTGTGCAGCATCCATTGCTGTGCTGCAGGAGCCCTTGGAACTGCTGTGATGGAACAAATTTTGGACTTTTGGAACAAATTAATGGAAGATTCCCCCCCCCCCCCCCCCCCCCTCTTTTTTTTTTTTTTTTTTTTTTTTTTTTTTTTTTTTTTTTTTTTTTTTTTTTGCGTGTGTCTGGGTAAATTTAGTTCCCATAAAAGTGAAGGACTGTCAACACCAGCTTTGCAGCCAACCATACTGTCAGCAGCTGTTGTGCGGGCTGTGCACACAAAGATGGAAAATCCCCCCCCCCCCCCCCCCTTTTTTTTTTCTCTTTTTCTCTGCTCATTTCCTTTGCCCTGGGAATCCTTCCCATGCTCAAACACCAGGCTGTGCTTTGGAAAGCACTGGGAGCCTTGTGCTGTCAGCAAATCCCTGCCCTGGGTATATTTAGACTGAGACATGCTGATTTTTTACTTTGGTGTCCCAAACAAATCTCTGCTGCCTTGGTTGATGTCCAGAGGCAACGGCTGATCACAGGGACAGCAGAATGGAGCTGGATTTTGTCCCACCTTTCTCAGTGACACCTGGGTAGGGTGTTACACAACGGGTGTCACTCCCCCTGCAAGTCCTTCCTTAGGGGTTCTGATGGGAAGGGAAGGATCCAGCTCAGCTGCCAGCAGGACAAGGAAGGATTTTCCATGGCAATGGGGTGTCAGGGTGAGGGGCAGTGCTGCTGTGGGCACCCCTGGGTGGGTTTGGGTGGCCTTCTTAGAGGTGCTTTGGGGCAGTGGCATCTCTGGGTTTGTCCCCACAAATGGAAATGGGGCAGCTTTTGGGGCACATCAATTTGCTACCCCAGGCTGTGAGCAGCAGCAGGGGTTTGATGGCAGGGGCATTTGCAGCTCTTGCTTTGTCTTTTAAATGCTCTAAAAAGGGTTTAGACTTCATGGTAAGTATTGTTCTAAGTGATTTTGAGCGATGAAGGACATTTCTGCTGACGCCAACGTCCTGTGGAGCAGGTGAGCTGTCAGTAAGAAAGGACTTTGCACCATTTCCATTTGTTCATCCTCCATGTCTTCACCATTTGGCAGAGATTTGAACAGGTAGCAGAAAAAAGTGCTTAGCAGGAAGCTGCAGGTCCATTTTAACAGCAAGCCCAGTGCTGTGCTGTCACAGCACGCTGCTGCTTAGGACAGTTTTGCTTCCAATTTCCAATGCCTATGGCTGCAGCTGGTCCCTGCTGCGTGGTTCAGAGGGCAGCCTGAGTGTCCTTGGTCCCCAAAGCACCTGAGCTCTGGATGTTCCTGGATGCTCCGAGGCTCCTGTGGCAGAAGCAGTTTGCCACCAGGATCCAGACCCTACAGGCTGAACAAGCTGCTCATTGCCAAGGGCTGAGGTCAGTACATGGAAACGTGCAGTGGTGCAGCAAGACCAGGCCTAAGGCACACATCAGGACTCATTAAATAGAACTGTTTATTAAATAAACAGTACAACATGCAGAGCCATCTCCTGAGTCCATGTATCACAGAATACCAGACTGGTTCGGGCTGGAAGGGGCCTTAAAGCCCATCCCAGTGCCACCCCTGCCATGGCAGGGACACTTTCAACCATCCCAGGCTGCTCCAAGCCCCAGTGTCCAGCCTGGCCTTGGGCACTGCCAGGGATGCAGGGGCAGCCACAGCAGCTCTGGGCACCCGTGCCAGGGCACGGAGGGAGCCGACAGGGGCGAGTCTCGAAGGTGCTTTCCAAGCTTTCGATCCCGCAGCGTCCAGCAGCAAACCCCGGCCTTGGCCGTTCCCACACGGCTCCGCCGCTCCGTGTGGGCCCGGTCCCCTCAGGCCGCCCCGCCCCCCCATCCCGGCCCGCGCCGCTCCCGGCAGCCCCCGCGCGCCGCCTGTGCCCAATGGGCAGCGCGGGGCTCCCAGGGGGCGGGGCCGGGTACACCGGGGCTCCGCCCCTTCCGCCAGCGCCGTGACGTCGCGGCGGGCGCAGAGCGCGTGCGCGTTGCGCGTGCGCGCGGCGGGGGCGGGCGGGCCGCGGCGGG